>NC_133786.1:15233074-15544385 GCF_003597395.2 Chelonoidis abingdonii | reverse complement strand
ACACTGGAATAAATTGCCTAGGGAGGTTGTGGAATCTCCATCTCTGGAGATATTTAAGAGTAGGTTAGATAAATGTCTATCAGGGATGATCTAGACAGTATTTGGTCCTACCATGAGGGCAGGGGACTGGACTCGATGACCTCTCGAGGTCCCTTCCAGTCCTAGAGTCTATGAATCTATTATTGCAATTTAAGTGGAAGGATTGCTTACATGTAGGCTGCATATTTTTCTTTGCAATTGATCATTATCCCTATTTTTCCAGCATGTGTAAAGAGGTTATTGCATCTACTTGCAATTCATAGGCACGTCCAGCTTTGTGATAGCAGGGTGCGGGGCCAATCTGCAGATTTATGTGTATCTTTGCTTACCTAAGCAATTATTCTGAACATTCTGGAGTAAAAGTGTTGACATGGTAACCAATGGATGTGATCTCTGAGAACATGGGACAGGAAAGCATCTCAAAACAGTCACCACCAGCTAGGTTCTTTCCTCAGAAGCATACATGCAACTACTACTAAAGTGAAAGGCAGTTAAGCACAAACACCCAAACATAAAATCTGTCTCCTAACAACCAATATTATGCAAAACCAAACTCGACAAGCCCACACTCAAAGTACAGTACTTGCTTCCTAGGGATGGAAAGGCTCCATTGTAAGAAAAAGTAGTTTTATGGGGCCTAGATTAAGTAATTTTTATTCTACAAAACTGTGTGGCTTTCACTGTACAACCTCACTCAGGGATTTATGAAAAACACCCATACTAGTATAAAACATCAAGTCACTCCTTCCTCATCTCCCTCAACTCCAATCTAGAAGCAGACCCAAACTAATGACTCCACTGCCAGTCGACTGACCCTCAGACAAAACTCTGATGTCAGACATAAGGTTGGCCTGACAACTCTGCAGCCAATCGGCATTTAAATTATATATATATACACACACACACAAGCCCTATTGCTTTCAGAAGTGACACTATGTGGGGGTGGGGGGTTATTTTAATGAAGATTAACTCTTCCATTGCAGTATAGCTTCTTATTTGGCCTGCAGATTCAAAGCTATTGGAGTATTTCAGACAATGAACCCCCCCACCCTTATATCCTGACTGTATTCTGGACCAATTCATTAATTACGTTTTTAAATCCAAAATTGTTCAAATAAAAAAAAATGAGATTCTTCAATATCTACCTTACCTGGCTGCCTTCACCACAGTTGCTGATCTGGTCCTCACAACAAGCAGAGCACCAAGTAGCAGGAAATGAAGGGTAAGCTATAAGTACTATATACTGATAATTGGTGTACGCAGCAGGAGGGAGGGGGCTTGTTCTACCCAATACTTGTGATCTCCAAACAGACCACTGGGGACAAATCTAGCCTTGAAAAAAGATGGGTTAGAATAGGAAATTGTTAGAGAGCTGAAGAGAAGCTGATAAAGCTTTACAATTATAACCTAGTACAATGACGCAAGTCTGCATATGTTCTTAATTGTGATGATGGAGACAATGGAGGACCCACCTAAATGCTCGAGGAGACAAAAGACAAAGCCCAAACACTTCATCCACACCTAATGATATGCACCATTTTATTTTTGGCAAAGTATATTTTTAAGATCTATTAGATCCTTTGAGGGTTAAATAAATACTGTTATATACCTTTTGCTTGTTTAATAGTATTTTAGCCTCCTCTTGTCAACAAATATCAAACCACCAGTGAGTACATAATAAATGCTAAATGCCTCAGAAAGCCTGTAGCAAAGTAGTATGTTGCATCCCAGAGATCATAAAGAGATTATACTTCTACTCCATAGTCTTAAATGCAGTAATTCTGTATGTCAATTCACAATCCTTAAAACCATTATAGTTCTAAGGGATTATGTTTTAGAAACACTACAATTGAAATATGTTTACAGTATTTGTTCTTTTGAATTTTGCAGGCTTAAAACAATTTGTTAACAAACAATACACTTTGAAAAGCAACTGTTGATTATATTTTCTTAGACTATACATGAGAATCTGATAAATGTGATGTTTCTGCCAGTAAGTTCTCTGAACATTTTTAATTATCCAATGCCACATGCAGTTATTGTTTGACTGAGTTATATTCTGTAACACAACATGATTGTTACAAGCAAAACTTGTAAATGTTATTAATAAATCAAGTACTGAGAACATAAAAACAATGATATGTTTATTGGGGATTACAAAATACCCACAAAAATCAATTGTGTGTGTATATAAAAAGTGTATGTCATAATGTCATAGCTATAATAACAACTCAGCGAATAAATATAATGTAGTTATAATTAAGGCGTGACAAATGCAAACCCAACAGTATCCTTAGTTGGTTCTGTTTACATAGATATTCCAATCCTTAACACTATGTGATAGTCCTAAGGGATTTTGTTTTGCAAACATCACAATTGCTATAACATATGTCTCTCATTGTATAACATATTTGCCAAAATAACTACACACAACTCTCAAGACACCAAAGTGACAGGTGCTCCTTACAAATAAGAGAAATAGAAAAATGGGACAAAATAAAGAAGGAGTATCAACCAGGAGTTTCTTTTAACTACTGTTGTCATGACAGCAACATTACTTAAGCAGAGTTTTGGCAATATGAAGCCAATTTCTTCTCTACATCAGCAACATAAACTGTACTATACTACTGTATAAATGCAGTGATGTGTTTGTTACAAATCACTCACTTCTGACTAAATAAGAGAAAACCTGTTAAAGACACTCATGTTTCTTTCCTCTTTTCTTAGTTGAACAGCATTGCTAAAATGAGATCTCTAATATGTTCCCAACATTAATTGTAGCTGTTCAGCTGAAAACACATACACTGCATACTTCTCAATTCTAAAGGATAACAATAAAAGCACCAGCAGTTCAGTTCCTGTGATTAATCTCTGGAAAGACTCAAGTTCAAGAAGCTTCTCCCAAAATGATAGTATCAAAGCTCAAGTATTTCTCTGCAGTCTGTTATTCAAAGGAGGATAATTATATTTCAAACTACTTCAAATTTACACTATTTCATCTGCAACCTTGCATAATTCACAAACTAATAATTTTAGCACATAACTAAACTAATTTAAGTACAAGACAAGACACCCAACCATTGGTAACAAGAGATAAAGCATCAGCAGTTACAGCCAAGTTTTTACTAAAAAACAGCAGTCAATATTGATTAAATATAAATATAGGGTAATTTCTATGGATTGGGGGGGAGGGGAATATATAATGAACATTTTCATTTACCATCTGAATGATACATTGTCCCCTTGATAGATGTCTGTATCTCCACCCCTCCCCGCCTTTAGCAATAATAGAAGTTACCTAGTTATTGGGCCAGATTTGAACATCTCTCTATTTAAAACTGCAGTTATTGGTTATGCCACTGGCAACCATGATCATCCACCCCAGTTTCAACCCAGGTCCCACACTGTGCATCAACCTGTGTTAAAATCCTAGTTCCACCACAGCTAAGAGTATTTTAAATATAATCACTCTTTTCCTTGGCCTATTGAGAAAATTAGCCAGAGAGATCTCTTCCTCTTCAAAATGTTGTCGCTTCCGAAAGTTCACATTTTAAAATCTCAAAAAAAAGATTTCTTTACTTTCCTTGGCTTGTCTGAACCATCAACTCCCCATTTTCCTGCCCCATACATAAAAGTAACAAAACCTTCAATTTTTGTTTTCTGAGTTTGCAATAGTAGTAGCCGAAAATGTGACAAAAAGATAAGGAATTTGATTCACCACTGCAATTCTACAGTTTTACACCAGAGTAACAGTCATGCTGCTGTAAAACTGGAGTACTGCGTTGATGAATCCAGTCTAAAAACCTCTTATTCTGAAAAATATAGTTTCCACAGTTGAGTTTCTGATAAACTCACAATCATAAAAAAAATTAATAAAAAAGCAAACACTAAACTTTATACATTTCACCAACATTTTCATTCCTTTTTACTTCATGATTCAATGATTATTTGTACATGCAATAGAGAGTATCTTTAGTGTTGTAGATTACATCATACAATGATGAGTCACTCCCCTTTTAACCTTATCTCCAGTGTTCCGGCTCCTTACAAGCTAGGACTGCTCCACATGAAATGAAGTGACCAAATGGGACTGTTCTTCCACAAAACACTGCACTAATTCTCCTGCATTCAGCCTTTCCACTTGAATGGAATAAAAACCCTTTTCAGAACAACAATTACAATTCCCCCCTTTTTTTCTCAGGCTCACTATGGGACTCCTCAGTGCATGCACAATGCAAATAAGGCAAACTTCCTTTCAAAGAGTGATTAATATGCAAAGACAGCCTGCTTTTTTAGTGGGATGTGAAGAACCACCAACAAGCATTTCTAAACTTTGAGGTTTCTTCAATTATTTCCACTGTTTATTTTTAAACATAAGATTATGCAATAATACCACACATTAGGACCAATTTGCCAATATTTTGTAAACAATGCCAAATTGGCTGTTTTAAATACAATACAAAAAGATCTAATGTAGATTCTGTTTTCCCAGCTAGGAACACAAAGAAAAATCTAGTTTTTCTAATTGTTCATCTTTAATAATAATACTTACAGTTTAGTTGCAAAAATTAATGATTGCATTTAAACCCAGAAATAACTAGCTGTACATTGCTTTCTAAAACTGTGAAGATTTCTTCAAATAAAGAAATGTACAATTCCCAACATAAATCTAATACTATTTCTTACTATATAGCAGTAATTTTAATGACATTTAATACCAAAGTCTTTGCTGCTTATTAACAAATATATTACTACAGTGCATACAATTTCTCAAAATATTTTTTCACAGTGTTTATTGGTATTTGGACAAGCGACATGAGCAACACAAACCTATTCAGAATTAGGGACACCATTTTTCTATCTTCATGAATAAAAGTTTCACCACTCTCTATTCTTTATCTCATCACCTTGTCAATATCACTTCATTTATACAACCAGGCCAAGACCCTCCTATGGTACAAACTTTCCACTTCAAGTGCCAATAAACGACACTTTGCCCAAAATGACCTCAAACTGTAGCTTGAATGTGTTAAATGAGTCATTTCTCATTATGAACTCTTTTGAATGTTTCACAGACTTACCATCCTTTTTTGTTTTCAAGCAATTCTAAACATTTTTCTTCTCCTTTGGAATAAGACTTCAAGTTACTGATAGAATAACTTCATGTTAAACTTAAAAGAGAGACTGAGAAATTAAGGATTGCATTTCTTTCTTCGACACTTCAAGGTTGACTCATGCATCATACATTATAAAATTGTAACTGAAATATTTAAAACTGTCCACTACTTCTGTTTTACAGCAACAATCTGCATTAAAGAAAATCAACAAGTTTTATGTACTGTATAGGCAAAAATAATTAGCCTGTGAAAAGTATCAATCTACTCTGATTTTTCATGATCCAACTATCACAAAATAATCATTTATCTATGAACAAAGCAGTGTTTTTGGTTCAGAAAAGACATCTAGATAACAATGCTAGATATTTAAACAAAACATTCCTTAAAATACCTATTAAAATTTCTTTTACTATTCTTTCCTAGCTTCTTCACTTTACTTAATTCAATGTTAAATATTTACTTTGTCCAAGTAGATGTGAACTATTCATGCTAACAAAGCTCTTTCCATAGAAACAGCTGATGAAAATTAACAGGAATATTTATCTTTTAGACCTGTAATTAATAATGGAAAAATCTTCAATGTCAGCAAAGCTTTAAAAAAATGTGCAAAACTAAAGCTTTTCATGGTCACCCAGACTAACAGGCAAATCTCAGGAGTCACTTTTTGGATATTCCTTTTACAATGAATTGAAGCTCAGTACTATCAAATATAGTAAAGTAAGCACAATAGTCTAAAAATAGGCTTATCAAATTCTTTTGAGTAAAACAACTTTACTATAGACTATTTTAAAATTACTATTTAGGAGACAATTCACTTCTTGCCAGTCACACTACTTCCTAAAGATTTTATTTTAATTGGGTTTTGAAAGTTTATGTATCAGTTAACTTCTTGAAAGGATTTAAAATTAAACTGCCCTGTGGAAGAGGTAACAGAGGAGATACAGCCTTTTAAAGATTTTTATTCCTTGGTTTATGAAAATAATCTCATACAAGATTTAGGTTAGAGTGAGAACACATGGATTTTTTCTTTACATCACTCTAGCTTGTTTATGATAAGTCAGGACATCCCCAGTTATCACTTTACAGTTCTGCAGATCTCTACAGCTGTCTTTTCTCTTCACAAGATCAAGGATCTGAATAGCTGGAAGACTAACTATGGCAGTTATTGCATTTAGTATTTTAAACATAACTTCTTGCATTGGATTTTCAGATACTGGCCTCCATTTCTGTGGCCACAAATTGCAGGTGCAAATAAATGCAGGCTCAGTTTTTTGGGCCCAAAGTTTAGGTCATCATGGGATTGATTTAGCTGGCTTCCATGGACTTTGGATCAGACCTTTATATACCTAGGTATCTCAGATACCCTGGCAATGAATAGAGACAGCACTAAGTCCCTGACTGTGAATAAAAAACAGATGAACATTAAGGCTGATCTGAAAACCCAGCTCCTTATTCTCAAATCATACCTCTGAGTATAAATATATTGTAGAAAGTTGAGAGGAACCAGCACTACCTTCAGGAGCAAATACCCTGATTGCCCAAACTGTCCATGGCATCCTTGTTTCTGTTGCACATATAATTGTCTCTTAGTAGACCAAATGGTTACCAGACAAGTATATCAATTATTCACCTCTTAAACGTGATGGCTTAAGAAGCTGGATAACTCATTCAGCTAGCAAGTATTATGTGATTATTCCCCAAAATATCTTTTTCAGTGTAGCTGTTGATGTACAATTTTATGACATTCTAGCTCTCGATGGGAAGGGATGACTGATTTTTTAAGAAACTAAATAAGGCGTTACTGGAAAGATGGCCACTTCCCTCTGTTCATTTCATTTTTCCTATCTCAGGCTCTAGAATTACTATCAAAACATAACAAACAATATTCAAAAAACCAAGACTCCTAAAAAACCTGCATCTCCCACTCACCCCCACCTTCAGGAAAGGTATGAGAGAACAGAGGAGTCTTTATAGCATGTCTTGGAGGTCATCAACTACAAGAATGAAGTTCAAAATCTCCAAATGCCACCACACTGGAAGGAATGCCACTGCTGAAACAAAACCAGTCTGGCCCTCAGGCCAATCTTGACAGCATAATCTCCAAAAATAGACAGCAACCATACATATGAGAAATTCTCATCCATTAGAGAAAGAAATCAAGGGCTAAATTCAGCAGGCTTTACCACCAATAATCTGAAGTGAATTTGCATTGCTTAGAACAGGACTGAACGTGGGCCCAAGTCTATTCCTCCTAAAAGCCTCTGATTTATTTGCATTTAGGCAATTACTAACTGTTTGGTCAGTCAATAATCCCACAGTACATCTTACATGTGGCCAAACAGAAATAACCACAGACTTCAGAGCTGGAATCCAGTTCCAAAGAAAACTATAGACAAAATCATAATCATCTTGATCATTTTCAGATAAACTCTTATCTTCATCAAATGTCACCATGCGTTTTGGCACAACTTCTGACTGCTTCTGCATACCTGGTAGTTTCAGGTATAACTCATTCAATAGAGTAAATATCTGTATTCCCATCCTTGGATTTGAGAGCCAGTATAAAGGACTAAATCTGAACTGTAAGTAAAATGATTATTTCCATTTGCAGTTTTTTCTCTTGATCCCTTATCTATTGCTCTTCCTTTAGGAACACATCCCACCTTCTCTATTGCAGACTAAGAATTACATGTAAAAATCTCATTCCAGCACTTAGCAGTGGTTCCCTCAGACAGTTATAAATGCAATGCATTAAAAATGCCTGAAAGCCCACCATTTGGCTCTCAGGGTAACATCAAAAGGCAATGCTACTAATGAGCAGCTGCAGTAGAGAGGCAGCATTTCAACACTATGAACTGAAAGAGGATAATGGCACCACCGCCAAACCCAACTAATTTACATCCCTTTGCATCAGCAACAGCTTTAAGATTTGGCAATGTGCTTTTCCCAAACAAAAGAGGCCACGACCAGCACAAATCTGATCTTCAAATTTGCTTCTGTGGTAGTTTTGATGTCTAACAAAAGTCTATGTGGCTAATTTCCCCCCCACTCCCAGATTTGATGGATTCACCACTCCTTCCACTTCTCTCCCCCTACCTACTCTCTTCTCAAGTCCATTGCAGACATATGCAAAGGTCTGGTCTACACTATGCGTTTAAATCGATTTAAAGAGCATTAAATCGATTTAACGCTGTACCCATCCACACTACAACGCCGTTTATATCGATATAAAGGGCTCTTTAAATCGATTTCTGTACTCCTCCCCGACGAGAGGAGTAGCGCTAAAATCGATATTGCTACTTCGGAATAGTGTTAGTGTGGACAGAAATCGACGTTATTGGCCTCCGGGAGGTATCCCACAGTGCACCACTGACCGGCATCTTGCGGTGGTATTCTCCAGGAGAGTTATATCATCATTGTAACCTGGTTGAAATTCAGACTTTAATTAGGGGCAGACATGGCGATTCCTACTGGGCAGCGCTTAATCCTTCCTTGCTCGTAGCAAAGCGGGGGAGGGAGGAATGATAGCGCTGAGTTTCTCAGCGTTGTGAGCAGGAATCTTCCCAGCTACCAGCCACGATCATTACCAGTGATCTTACATGATAGCAACCATGCCCGTGGGGGAGGAGGGGAAAGAGGGGGTTTGGGGTTTGCTGGTTCTCTTAACAGGAACAAGGCATCCTAGATCACTGTGTATATGAACGCTGGAAAGTCAAACAGAAAGCCTTACCATGGCCGCATGGAAGCTTATTTGGATGGCCTGGACCTATGCGTCTGTGAATCTGCAACACCAGTGCCACAGGCACTCAATTAAACAATGCAAAATGCGACCTTGTAGTGAAATCACATGTGCTATGTAAGTGGGATAGTGTTATTCACTGTGAAAGAGTACAAGCATTGTTCTGTAAAATGTATCTTTTTACATACTCTCTCCCTCTTTTTCCTCCCCATGCAGCTGCACAGTTGTCCGGCCTCCCTACGCCATCCGAAGCCGTTAGCTCAGTAAGGCGGAGGAGGAAGAGAACACGAGATGAATGTTCTCAGAAATCATGGAGTAACACGCAATGACAGAGCTCATCAGAATAAGTGGAAGGATGTGCTAGCAAAGTACAGGAAAGACTGCCATGAACGGGAGGATAGGAGAGACGCTCGAGATGAGAGGGTGTAGGCAGGAAGATCAGCGGTGGCGGATGCTACGCTGCAGCTGCGCCGTGCTCAAATGATATCCTCCAACGCATGTGGATTTCAGGAAGAGCAGCGGGGTCACAGAGTGCCACTGCAGTCCATGTTCAACCACCTCAAAGCTCCCACATTCCATATCTCCCTCACCCAGACGTGTAAGAACGCATGGGGAAGGGGCTTTCTGCACCCGCCACTCCACCCCCCGGGCAGTCCAAGCAAAAGGCTGTCTTACGTTGAAATGAACTTAATGGCCTTTTCCTTCCTCCTATCCGCTCTCCAACAAAGCCAGCAGGCAGGGATAACCTTGATAATTCTCTGCCTCTTTTTATAATTTAACTTTTTAATAAAGAATAATCCAAAGGGGGAGGGTGGGTTGCTTACAGGAATGACTTTTAAGAAAGATACATGATTTTTAAACAATACTGAATGACTTTTAATAAAGAATACATGATTTTTAAACGGTACTGACTTTTTTCCTTCAGCAAGCTGTAAGTAAGGGGAAGGGTGGTTGCTTACGGGAATGAGTCAATCAAGGGGGAGGGTTCATCAAGGGGAACAAACACAGCAGTCACACCGTAACCTGCTGTGCTGCTGAAACTCGTTTTCAAGGCTTCTCTGATGTGCACCGCCTCCTAGTGTGCTATTCTAATCGCCCTGGTCTCTGGCTGTCGTACTCAGCGGCCAGTGATTTGCCTCAGCCTCCCACCCCGCCATAAAATGTCTCCCCTTACTCTCACAGAGAATTGTGCAGCACACAGCAAGCAGCAATAACAAACGGGACATTGGTTTGGCTGAGGTCTGAGCGAGTAAGTAATGTCGCCAGCGCCTTTTATAATGCCAAAGCACATTCTACACCCATCCTGCACTTGCTCAGCCTTAGTTGAACAGCTCTGACCACTGTCCAGATTCCTGTGTATGCTTCATGAGCCATGGCATCAGGATAGGCTGGGTCACCCAGGATAACGACAAGCATTTCAACATCACCAACGGTTATTTTCTCGTCTGGGAAGTAATTCCCTTGCTGCAGCCGTTTAAACAGAGTAGTGCTTCTGAAGCGCGAGCGTCATGAACCTTCCTGGCCATCCACGTGGATGTTGGGTGAACACGTCCCTTGGATCCACAGTGCTTGCAGCACCATTGAAAGTACCCCCTTGCGTTCTACCTACTGGTGCCCTGGCGCTGCTCGGGGCCACGATAGGGATATGGTTCCATCTATGGCCCCCCCAGTTAGGCGATCCCATTGCAGCAAAGCCATCCACTACCCTTGCACGTTTCCAAGAGTCACCACTTTCGTAGCAGGCAGCTTAACGATTGCTTCGGTTACTTGGCATCACAGCAGCCCCCACAGTAGGTTTGCCCACTCAAATTGATTCCCGACTGACCGGTAGCTGTCTGGCGTGCAAGCTTCCCAGAGGGCTTATTGCCACTGCGCTTCTCCACTGTGAGGCTGCTCTCCATCTTAAGTATTATGGCGTTTCAGGGCAGGCGGAAAGCATGTCAAAGAGAGTTCAAAGAAAGTGCTTCTTCGCCATGCGAAAAGTTTTGCAGCCACTGGGAATACGTCCCACACCTGCAAAACTATGCGCTACCCACCAGTCTGTGTTGTTTCCCGCGCCCAAAATCACGGTTCAATGGGTAGAACCTGCCCATTCCAGCAGTAGCTCCAAAACGCAGGGGTCGCGGTTAGGGAGAATTCAGTGCATGTCCTCATCGCTCTCGTCACCGCGCTGCCATAGCTGCCTCTCCTCTCCTCCTGCCTTTGCAGTTCATGGTTCAGCACAGACACAGCACAAGACTGCGCGAGGTGTTGACAACGTCACAGATAGCGTTACTGATCTCAGCAGGTCACGCTTGCTGTGCTATGGCATTGCTCAGTTCACCGAGGGAAAAAGGCGCGAAATGGTTGTCTGCTCGCTTTCACAAAGGAGGGGTGGCTCGTACCCAGAACACCCGCGACCAATGATTTCTCCCCCATCAGGCACTGGGCTCTCAACCCAGAATTCCAAGGGGCGGGGGAGACTGAGGGAACTGTGGGATAGCTACGGAACGGCTACCCACAGTGCACCACTCCAGAAATCGACGCTAGCCTTGGACCATGGACGCACACCATCGAATTAACGTGCCTAGTGTGGATGCGCACACTCGACTTTATAATATCGGTTTTAAGAAACCAATTTTAGCTAATTCGATATTATCCCGTACTGTAGACGTGGCCAAAGAATCTCATTCTGAAGCAAAGAGATGCCTGGGAGCTGCAGTTCCCTTCACAGCCACACCCTTGGCCAGGCTACTCCCAGACTTGCTTTATATTACAGAAGGACCAGCAAACTGTTTCGTGTGTTATTTTAAAAATTTCCATTTTCACTGTAGAACATGTTTACTTTCTCAAGTTTTACATCCTCACTGTAATATTAACAAATGTCATTTTCTTTAGTTGAAAAAGCGTTTATAATGGAGCTAATTACATTCTTCAGGCAGTTTCCTTCATATTAGCTACTGCATATGTCCCTGAAAGACAGCTTCTTCCCAAAGTGGTTATGCAGAAGTTCATTAAAAATCCACATCATCTGCCTTCCTGTCTGTGATAGAACAGAACAGAGTTCTGCTGCTGATGGATGAAACTCATACTAAAGCATGTCCTTCAAAAACAGTATGTCAAAAGCCACACCAAAAGAAAAACAAAAACAAAAACAAAAAAAACTGCACACACTCTGTAAACACTCAGATGTGAGGGTGATCAATAAAATGCAGGATGGCCTTTTTTAACAAGAAAATAAAATGTGTTTTTTTGTCTCGTTAGCGCTTCTTGCTGGTCCCTGCAGACTGATGGCAGCAGGTGCAGTATTCTCCTCTCCTATCTCCTCCCCCATCAATTGGTTCTGCTTTCCTACCTCAGCCAACACAAATCCATGGCATTAAAAAAAAAAAGTTCTTGTCTTCTTTTAAAACAAGAAACCAATCTTTTTTTATACGCTAAGGCAGGAAAGTCTATCTGTAAAATGTATTTCTGGAGGCCAGCCAAGAAAACATGAAGGCACTTTCAGTCTGGAGAGCAGTCACAGTCCTTTTACACTCCTGAAGACAAACACTGGGAATTCATTAAATTAATATTAAATTAAACATTCTTAAGAAAAAAATCAACTGGTCACGTTAGGAATCTTCCAGGCCATATGTCAACACTGTAAAGTTTATACAAAATGTTTTCTATTATTTAAGAAACCATAGTTCTTGGGATGTAAACGAAAGGAGATGAGCCATCTGTTGTGTCTATAAATCAGCCTCTGAGTTATAAAGGAATGTTGTTTTAATTTAAGAGTAAGTTAAGGCGTTATTGTCCCAGGACACAGAAATATATACAAAAGAAGTTATTTTAAAAGATGCAGGAAGAATGCTTTTGTTTCCACCCCACTGGGTGACCACTCCTCAGACAATCCTCTATTCAGGGTTTCCTCACTAGTACACATCTATTCCCTGCTTTTTCCCACATTTAAGTTACTGTAAAAGGAGCAGGGCTTTTTATTGGCATTATCATGGCCGGCGTAGCTCTCTCTGCCTTGATTTTTCCTTCATCAGACTGGATTCTTCACCCTGCAAGCGGCTTCGCGCTCTCTCTCGGGGGAGAAAGGGGGGGCAGGAAAAGGAGGTAAGGCTTAGCAAATTAAAGCAGGATCCTTTAGCATGGAAAGTGCTACAGATGTGCTGGGTATTGCTTTTATTGTATGATGTGTTGCTGTTTTGTTTTGACTTTTTAATACTTGATTTGGCTTTTACATTCTCCATTTTATATGGGTTTAACAGTTATCAGATCTGAGCTGTGCAGCTCCCCAAGCACCTTGACGCTCATTATTAACAACAAATAAACATCATTTTGAAGGGGGCAGGGCAAGAATTTTGTGTATTTTTTTTCCTTTAGTGAAGCTTTACTTACTCCAATTGGTCTGTTCCCTGGAAAAACCCACTTTCTTCCCCCCTCACACAACTGAGAATGCTTTATGTGAATGTGTATCTGAGCCAATTGTTGGGGAAAAAGGCAAGTATCTAGCGGTGCTCTGCAGAACTGAAGGGTGTGGCTGGCCCAGAGAAGGGTGGTGGCAAAGATTTGACAATCTATTTGTTCACATATGGGTACTATGCCAATAAGTAGAAGTACAAATTTTAAAAATTCTAAATTAAAGAGCAGCTGTGGGATGGTTCTTTTGGTATGGGGAAGCTGTGCAACAGGATGGTTGATGCGGATGCTCACTAGGCAGCTTTGGGCTTGGGGGTGTATCTGACAGTGGGTTGGAGAGCAATGGCAGGGTTGTTGTGGGGTAGGTGCGGGTTGATAGCAGTGGGTTAGCATGGTGGTGATCGCTGGTAAGGTGTGTGCTGATGGGTGGAGCAGTGGCAGTAGTAGTGGCTGTTGGGGTGCTGTGGTGGAGAGTGATGGTACCTGGGGGCGGTGGGGGGAACCGTATGTGGGGTGTGGCAATTGTAGGCTGAGGCGTGCCCTGGCAGTGACTGGGGAGTTGGGGTATGTTGGAAGGACCCTGGCTTGAGAGTCAGCGCCATGGGCGTTGGGGTGGTGACAGGCGCTGTGAAGCGGGTTGCAGAGGGGTGCTGGCAGCAGTTTGTAAAGCCGCTAGGACACGGTGGGTTGGGTGGAGCTGTGGAGGGGAGAAGGGGGGTGACAAGAGCAAGCAGCTGCGGGTGCAGCACTGGCACCCGCAGCTGGAGGTGGGGGCGACAGCAGCCGCGCAGCAAGTGCATGGCAAGCTTTGGGGAGCTGTGGGACAGCGCTGGCATGGGCGCCCTCCCAGGGCAAAGGGGGTGATGCTGGGGGTGCACCACTTGGGTTTGGGGGTGGGGTGCTGCAGGGTTGGGCTCAGGTTGAGATGAAGGCTGAGGGGCAGGACCGTTACGAACGTTGGGGAGCAAAGCCTCTAACGGCGTTTCCCGCTCGGGGCCGCCGGCTCCTGATTGGCGGCGGATGCAAGCGAGAACCCCCCCCCCCCCCCCCGCAGCTCAGGGGCTCGCGCCCGTCCACCGTCCCCTCCCCAGCTCCAGCGCGCGCTCGCTCTCTCACACACACGATCGCACCAATTTTTTCTGCACCCGATTCCTCCCCTTTCCGAACTTACTGCACCCCCAGCAGCTCCGACCGCCCCCCCGCAGCTCTTAGCCCCCCCACCCGACCTACTGCAGCTGCATTCAAACCGTCCCTCTTTTGCAGCCTCTTTCCCCCTCGCCTTTATTTGCAATTGCATCGCTCCTCGCCGTTACTTCGTTGCATTCCTCCCCACCCCCTGCACATTACACATGCATCGTTTGCGGTGGGGAGGGGGGTGCGCCCTGCAAAAAAGAGCACCATCCTTCAGCTATTCTGGTAGAAATTTTTAAAACAAAGCCCCCTCCTGGCTCCTCGTATGGCGACACCATTAACACATCGCACGTAGTACCCTCATCATTTCATTCTCCTTCCCCCTCTCCATTGTCTGCAATTTGCAACACACACAACCTTCAATCCAAGAGGGGTGAGTTCAAAAAAGAGGGCAATTCCTCCCCTTGCACTCAGACATATAGCTATCAACGTATAAAACCAGCCCCTGGATCACGCCCTCCTCACCTCCCCCCCTACCCCTTCACTTTCTCCTGTCAAATTGCAGACTGAGCCATCTTTCCCATTCAGATTCCTCAATTGTGAACAATGTTTCCAAGTAACTGAACGTCTAGTAAAGCAAAGTAGCACCATGCAAAGGAGCAGGGGGCAAAAAAACCCCACGTTTTTCTTTTCTTCTAATTTTCCCCTCTATTGCAAACAGTTAAGACTGACTGACCATCCCTGGGGGAGCCAAGGCGGCGAAAATACCAAAAGGGACTTGTCCAGTCTGCCATAAAAAGAGATTTACTCTGAAGGATGCTGATTTGGTTCAGCTTGAGGATCTGGCGTTTATTCTTTTCTCTTCAATGTTTGTTCAGCCAGCACCTCCCAATCCTCCTCCCCAGCAGTCTCTCTGCCTCTCGCTCATCTCCCAGCTTCTCCACCAAAATGCTGCCTTTGAAATGCAGAGAAAGGGGGGAATCGCAAAAGTGCCACGCTTCCAGCCTCTACGGCTACCCCCCAGTTCTGAAACAAAGTGGGATGGGGAAAGCACAACATTCAATATTTGGGGAAAACAAATCATCAGCGTAAAAACATTGCATTCTAGGAAACAAAAACACTATTCCCCCGTTCCTCCAGATGAGTCTAAAATTGCATCACAGCACAGTATTCAGAAGTGGTCAGAAATCGAATTTGTTCCCAACCTCCATAAAAAATTATATATATTCATGTACCTGCAGCTCCAAGGAAAAACAGAGTCCAGATGAGATCCTTAGAATGCAGCATTGTAATCTGCTGTTGGGGTGGAAGTTTCTTGCAAATATATTTTTCCTTCAATAGGAGCTTGGGTGGCTTAGATAGAGATTTAGATGCAATGTAATTTTTTTTTCAGAATTGTTTTTTGCCAGCTGCTCTCTAGCTGCTTTCAGAAGCTGATCAGAGAATGAGTGACAGTCCTAGCCTCAGCACAGACACACAAACACAGATCCCTGCGCCGTCCTGGATTTGGTTTGGTGAGGTTGGAAAGGGAGGAGGACTTGCACCTCACTGTGTTCTTCCACCCATCCTGGCCACAAATAGTACAGTGCAATAGGCATCAAGCAAGGGGGTACTGTAGAGAGAAGCAGTTGCAGTCGCCTGCAAAATATGGCATGGGTGTACTAGGATCTGGAGTCACTCACGTTGTATACACATTTCCATGCTGATAGAGTTTTGCTAAAGAAGAAAGATAGAAATGTTTCTAGATTTATATACAAGCATTTCAAGCATGGTTTTTTTGTGTTTTTTTTAAAGTCTAATGTAATGCTGGTACCATCCATAAAAGTCACTGATGGGCAAAGATGGAGCTTTTTGGGGGAGGGGGGAGGTTCTTTTACAAAAACAAAATTATCTAAGGTTCCATTTTATCCAAAACACAAAGTGTGGTGTGAATTTGAGAAATGGTTCTGGTTTTGGCCCATTTTGTTTTCAAAACCTTAGCAGCAACAATTTTTTGCAAAACAGGAGTGGGTTGGATCAGTATCCTATTTTATCTGAACTGCCAAAGTTTGCTGGGGGCTTAAGTTAGAGTTTTGGACTTTAAAAAAAGAAAAGAAATGGTCTCACTCATTTAGAAAGAGAATATCTCACTGTGTGTACCTGAAGGCAGGTTTTAAAGCATCTTTTTTCATCTTCTGTTGAAGACTTTACGCAGTGTATTTCAGTCAGAAATGTACAGCCAGAATTTAGCAGGGCCTCAGCAATTCCATAGATTTTTGCAAACAATTTTGAAACAGCAAAAAAATTGTGCCCAGATGTTTAGACTCATGATGAATTAGGGATGCAAATGTGATTCCTTAGACATCTACTATTAATCCACCCATGTGTCAACCTCTGATACAAGTACCTCCAAGCCTTCTTCCATGTAGCCCCCTACTCATTGTTCAGTCTCCCTAAGCTCATCCACAAAGGCCCCTGTACAGACTACTATTGAACCCCACTTCTTGCAAGCCGTTAACAGTGAATCTTGTTGATTTCCATGACAAATCTGTTTGTTGTTCACTAAGTTCTTCTGTCTGCTTTTCTGTCTGTCCTTAAACTGTTGTCTTCTCTACGCAAAGATGGTCGTAGGAAGTGCTTAGCATGTAGTAGGCACTACCCTAATCAAATTAATAATAATATTGTAGTCCCAAAGCGAATTGCAGGCAGAAAAAGTGGGAGTTGCAAGAACTAGATTTGTAAGCACATCTACTGTCTCTGCAAAAAGAGAGGTCAGTGCTGGGAAACTGGCCTTTAAAACCAGATTCATAGTGGGGTGTTTGGGGTTTGTTTTTTTAATATCTCATGTTCAGATTGTCACAGCTTGATAGCCTTAGTGATATCCTTTGCAAAATACAGGAGCTTTTGAGAATGGAATTTTAGATCACCCAGTGGATGGTGTGTCACCCCAAGGGGTAGGAAAATCTGTGTAAGGGGGGAGAGGGGAGAGCTTTTGAGAGGATGAATTAATTGCACAAGAAAAAAGGTGACTTTCTTTCAGGGAAAGTCTTCATTCTTTGCTCTCATTTCATAAATGTTACAGGAAATAACTTCATATTAAATAGCCCATTGTTGCACATGCAAAAGAACTTGGCTTACATGATTAATTATGGATTCTATACAAAAAGTGAGATTTCAAATAAATATGACAGTTCTGTGAATACATAAAGGCTCCTAATGACTGAGATATTGTATTGATAGAACTCTGACAAGTACAAGTCAATTCGTGCAGAATACATATTTAAAAAAAGAACAAAGGCAGCTATGATACGTGTGGAATACACAGGGACTTACACATTTTGAACAAATTTTGATACAAAAATGTTTGGGCAACATTAGTATAAACTATAAATTGCAGAATTTTGCTAATGCTGCATTAACATGTCATGCCATGCCAGAATATATTATTTCATTTTGACTGATTTTTTTCCCTTTTGTAGCTGATGGAATCCTCTCCCCTCTTTCCATTTTATTAAAAATGCTTCCCTAAAAGGAATGGCAACATTACTTATTGCAATGTGATTGAAAACATTCCTTCATCACCTCTTTGTCCATAGTACTTCTTTGGTCCCATATTGAAATGATTATCTCCAGAGAGCAACCTTGCTCAGCCATTCCATATTATATTATTCGTCCCCCTCCTCCAATTCACTATGTGTACATACACCCACCCCCAATACTGCATTCTTCAGGGGTTTCCCTGCTAATGGAATTGCTTCAGGTTCCTTAATCTGTGAGGTCTCCCTGTAAAATCTGAAAGTTTCCGGCACCCTCAACTAGCTACTATTCAATTAAAAGCCAACAGTTTTTTGACCACACGTTAGGGAAACAAACCCCTAAGAAATGATGGCACGATCTATTGTTACACAAAGTTGGCCAATCTGTGTATGGGTCAATTTTTTCCATGAAACCACTGCCCAAGAGAAGGAGCTATCAGTATAATCACAGTTATGTTGCCATTATACAATTACATCATGCCCATAGCTCTGCATGGAGCTTGAAAGATTTAAAAAGGTCTGTTTGCCAAAACATTATACAAAAATAGAACACAGACATACAAAAAAAAAAAGAGATAGAGAGGAGCAAGAATTATAGGTCATCTACTCCAGTCCCTGGTACTCATGGCAGGACACAGAATTATCTAGATCATTCCTGACAGGTGTTTGTCTAACCTGCTCTTAAAAATCTCCAATGATGGAGATTCCACAACCTCCCTAGGCAATTTATTCCAGTGCTTAACCACCCTGACAGTTAGGAAGTTTTTCCTAATGTCCAACCCTAAACCTCCCTTACTGCAATTTAAGCCCATTGCTTCTTGTCCTATCCTCAGAGGTCAAGAAAAACAATTTTTCTTCTTCCTCCTTGTAACCTTTTACATACTTGAAAATTGTTATGATGTCCCCACTCAGTCTTAGTGTTCTATGATTTAATAAAGATAATGTGACCCAATTTTATACAGCAGGTGGCTCATATAACTTCTGATAGTTAAAGGCTGAGATATAAATCATGCTAACTTCATTCCCATTGAGCAGTACCTTACTCCACAAATAGTCCCCCAGACAACTTGTGATATAAGAGGGGAGGAGCAGAAAGGACAGCAATGGAAGTGAGCAGTGAAAAAAGCCATTAACTCTCTCCCACTTGCCTATTCCTGCCCTAGGAGTGGGTCAAGGAATAAGTGGGGGAGACTCTCACCTGCAGGGGACTGCCGAAAATGTGAACAACTCCTTGTATTTTCCTTTATCGATATTGAGAGAACAGAGACCCCAGAGAACTCTGCTTCCCAGGGTAGTTTTAAAGCCTCTAGAAAATTAGAAGCCAGTATTATGGAGAAAGTCTGATAAGTAACAGCCCTAGGTGCTTGTAGGGTCATTATCAAGATTCTTGGATGCATAAACAGGGTAATCTCGAATAGGGGTAGGGAGGTACTATTACCTCTGTATTTGGTACCAGTGTGACCACTACTGGAATTTTGTGCCCATTTCTGGTGACCACAATTGAAGTAGGATGTTAATAAATTGGAGAGGGTCCAGAGAAGAGCATGAGAACTATTAAAAGATTAGAAAATATGCCTTACAGCTATAGACTCCAGAAGCTCAATCTGTTGATTTTATCCAAGACAAGGTTAAGAGTTAAGGTGGCAAGACTTGATCAATCCAAGAGTACCTACATCGGGGAAAAATATTTGATAACAGGCTCTTCAATCTAGCAGACAAAGGTATAACAAGATCCGCTGGCTGGAAGTTGTAGCTAAACAAATTCACACTAGAAAGGAGATGCAAAAGTTTTAAACAGTGAGGGTTATTAACCACTGGAACAACTTACCATGTGTTGTGGTAGATTCTCTATCACTAGCAATTTTTAAATCAAGATTGGTTGTTTTTATTTCTAAAGATATGCTCTTATTCAAACTGAAATTAATCCAGTAGTCCTACGGCCTTTGTTATATAGGAGACCAGACTAAATCATCACAGTGGTCTCTTCTGGCCCTATAATCAGGGACGGCTCTAGGGATTTTGCCGCCCCAAGCGCGGCAGGCAGGCGTCCCTGCGAGAGGTCCTCCGAAGCCACGGGACCAGCGGACCCTTCGCAGGGAAGCTGCTGGAGAAAGCCTGTCTGCCACCCGTGGCACCGGCAAAGCGCCCCCCACGGCTTGCTGCCCCAAGCACACGCTTGGCGTGCTGGGGCCTGGAGCCGCTCCTGCCTATAATCTATCAAAGTCTGAACAACGTGCTTTGTGTAAATACCTGATTCAATTCACAGGATCTTTTTCTGCTGCAGATAGGAGTCTGGACTATGCCTGTGCAGGTCTTTTACTCATTTATAAAATATTACAGGACAAATCACTCAGGCAAGCCCCTACCTTCAACGGGTAGTTTGGCTTGATTCAAGATGAAAATCTGTAAGATTTGGTCCAATTACATTTAGACTTAAGGTTAACAAAAATTGGAATGTTGTATATCAAAGGAATGCTACTTCTAAGCAGAGAAACCTGAGAATCAGCGAGATGATACACTAGATAGACAGATGTTGTACAGTGTGGATGGTGATGCACAATTATAGAAGCTATTGCAAAGCAGCCAGATCTTTATCCAGCATCACCTTTTTGTCAGCACAACTGTTTAGTGATTGGTATCCAAGATGAGATTATGGGATACACCACAAATTCTCTGTCTATAACAATGGCACGAGATCATCATGTGGGGTCACATGGGACATCAATTGTCAGACATCAGAAAGAAATAAGGACATATGCTGTGAATTTGCATTCCATCTTTCTCTAGTTGCAGAGAAAACTTCACATTCTAAAATTGCTACTGAAGTCAGATCCCATAACTGCAAATCTGATGCAACAGGACCATAATAATAGTTGCTATCTTGCAGATGTGTTGTGCAGGTGATCACTGCAAAGTAGTGGAAATTATAGTCCATTTGTCACGACATACATTATCCTGAGACCACTAATGAGAGAGAGAATTTGAAAAATTCAGAATGAATTAGAAGCATTTGTGTTTTTTTTCATGAGAACTATTAAGTGCAGCAGTTACAAACAACAAAGTAGATTTATTACTTATTTGTGGACTAGTTTATAAGCATATATTACCTACATTGAAATGGTACATAAGCAAAACCTTCTGTCAGTTCCCTGGTCAGTGCATACGCCCTGGAAAAGCTACGCCCATACGTTTGGGGACGTCGGTTCCAGTTACAAACTGACCATGCTGTGCTAAAGTGGCTTCATACAGCCAAAGGGAACAACAAGAAACTTCTTCGTTGGAGTCTAGCTCTCCAAGATTTTGATTTTGAAATTCGACACATTTCACGAGCTTCGAACAAAGTAGCAGATGCACTCTCCCGTGAGAGTTTCCCGGAATACACTGGTTAAAACTTTCCTTAAGATGTTGAAGTCTTGTAGTTTACATGTTTAGAAGTATATGTAAAGGTGCATGTGTTGTCTTACTCTGATATCCAGGCGTCATAATGCTTCCCAACATAGTAGGCGTGGTCGGGAAATGACCCCTCTGGTTTCCACTTTTGGTTTCTTAACCGCCGACGGGCGTGATCCGGGGTTATCCCCATTCTGGATCTGGCCTGGACTTGAAACAGTTTATAATTGTTCATTTGGCCACTATGAAAAATGATCTCAAAACCATTTTCAATTTTTTTTCATCCCATCTAAGGAGCTCTGATGGTGAAGTTAAGCAAGCCAAGAATCAGATTCTGAGCTGAGCAGAATCAGAGAACATAAGAATGATGCAGCAAAAAAATAAACTATTCAGATGTTTCCTACTCTAATCATGTTCTTCTACCATGTGCATTGTGTTGGTATCTGACCATCATTTCTTGGTTTTTTTCTAATGAGCAAATATATTTTCAGCATGCTTATCACCAAATATCTATATGCCAGTTATAGACCATCCATCACAGTAGTATCCAGGCATTTAGGAGGACAATAGTCCTAGTTCTGCTATTAATTATATTGGCCATTAATTAGAAGAAACTCCATTGTACACAGTGGAGTTACACATATGAAACCACTGCACATTAGAGTAGAATGCTGGTTATATGAAAGTAAGCTCAGTATTGCTAAGCATTTGGTAGTGAGTAGGAAATGGTTCTCTTAAGTTGCAAATCCATCTATCAGCCTGCTTTTAGTTAAGAATATATAACTATGCCTGACGTGAGTGTTCAAATACATATAAAAGTTATGAGAAATCCTATCAGCATGGAAGTCTAGGCTACATTTACACTTAGGGTAAACAGAACATTGCACAGTAGTAGTTCTTAAACATACATGATTGGAGGGTTCTACTTAGGGTCATCTTAATGGGAATTTTAAAAGGTTGTTAAAATTTTTCTAAGAGGCAACATAACACTGCAAATATTTGAGGTGTTACAACCTGAGAGCCAAGCAGGAATTTCCTTTAAATCGCTCAGATTTGAGAAAGTTCCTTCTCTCCCTAATGAGGCCAAGACTGAGGTGTCATTCCCTCTCTCAGTGAGATAAAGGACTATTTTGTCCTAAGTTAAAGGACATTCAGCACTTCCCTACCTGATTAGCCTTGTATTAATTAGTATTATTATTATTAAAAAGAAACTTCAATGCTTTCTACTATCTGTAATGAGGGCTGCCACAGTCTGATCTTTCCTGCTTTCTACATCTACTTCATAGCATGAGATAATGTCATAAAGGTTCAGGACTGTTCTCAGAGCAACCGATAAGACTTTGTACTTATATACCACCTTCTTCCACAGGCCTCCAAGCACCTTACAAACACTGATTATTACTAATATTTATTTTATGCAAGGATGAAGAGAGGCAAAGAGAAGTTAAGTGACTTGCTCAACATCACATAGACCCTCAGAATTCTGGCTCCCAATCTCCACCTCTCATTATTAAACCACCCGTGGGTGAAGGCCTGGGATCATGGAAACCTTCTGACACAAATGTTTGGCATACACCACATGGCATAGGGCTCTCTTCTGCATGAGCTATCGTCTCTCACTTAATAGGGAAATGCCCCCCAAAATCTGCCCGAGGTCGGTTAGTTGTTTCTGTACCAGCATTAGCTTGCTCACTTGAGCTGCCTTCTCACATGCTACCCACCCAGACTCTCAGGTCTACTTTGGAAAACATTATCCTTATGATGTCATTACACAATCCTTTTGCACTGGCAGTCACCTTTTTCCAGTGTGAAGGAAATCTAGCAACTTGTCCAAATGCTTCTTTTAACTTGATTTCTATAGCACTATTAGGAGTAAAGATGAGCTGTAAATAGTTGCTACTTTGAAAACAAACAAAAAAATCTTGGCTGAGGCAGTAACTTCCCCCCTGACATTTAGAATCCAAAGGGCTTTTTCTGTCTAGTTGCAATGATCTGGAGGAAGCTCAAATTGTGTCCCTGCACTATTGTAGTTAGCCTTGTCTCTTTCAGCTCTCTTCATGCAAATGAAACCTTGAAGTGCAACAACAGAGAAATCTATTCCTTTATATAACAGGCTAGCTTGCTCTTAAGGTCTGGGGGGCCTGGGGTTTGCTCAATTACAGGATGAGATTCACCTGAGAGGAATCGGGTGATTGAAGGATCAGGAAGCTAGGACAGATTCCAGAGAGTGAGAAAGGCTCCTGCAGGGAAGACCCTGAGACTAGTGGAGTTGCCTGAGGCAGGGAGAGACCCTAGACAAGCAGGGGAGGGACTGCAAAGGCCCCATGAAGGAAGAGACGCCTTTGGCTAGGAGAACTTATAAATGGACTTGGTTTTGATTTTTTAAAATATATTTATAAACCCAGTCTGGAAGGAGTGGTATTTTTCTGACCAAGAAAATTCTGAAGTGAGTTTTATTTGACCATTTCAAGAGGGGAAACTGAGGCCGTATGCCTATAGTGTGACCCCAGGTCACAAAGGGAGACAGGAGGCAGCTGGCTTGGTTACACTATAATTATCAGAAAATGTTTTTTCATCCTCCTAATACAGCATTATTTAGCGTAGATGCTATTAGATGGAGACAATCAGCCCAGTTGGTTCTGTGGCAGCTTTGCCAATGCACTGCAGGTATAAAAGAGAAAGGATTTTATTTTTCCTTGACATGCTCTAGAAACCTGCAGTTTTGGGAGGTACTTAATGATCTCACGTGTTACTCAGAAGTAAGGATCAGAGGTTTTTTACGAGAACAAACAAAGCCAGGGGCTGAAACAGCATGAAGAAACGGTGCTTTCTGATTTATTGTTAAAAAATGAAGGCCAGGAACCATGTTGTGTTGTGTTGCTAAATAAGTCATTGAAGGCAGTGCAGGAGTTTATGATGAGTTAGACAAGGCAGGTGACCTTTCCAACCAATTTCATGAGTCTCCCAATTAGGGCTCCCCCCCACCCACAATTACAACCAAACTCCCTACCAGATAAGAGTTCCCTGCATCCTCCAATCCACTGCGGCAAAGGTCAGCCTGCACATTTATAGGGGGAGGGGGAGAAGGTACACACAAGCAGGTAGGCATAACAATCCAAATAAAAAAACAGTGTAAACAGTGAAGGTGGGGACACGCTAATAAATACAGAGCAAGGGCCTTGGCATTCATTAGATGAGGAAAATGAAAGCACAAGCGAATAATATGAATTATGGAAATGTGGTGAGGAGGGACTGCGGAGCATCATATTAAAAAGACAGCATCCGCCTTGCAGATAATATTCACATTGCTACAGGAGTGTCTCATTGAGAGAGTATTTAAGTCTCTGGAGGAGTTCCATCTAACTAGCTTCCCCTCTGCACTGTAACCTAAAAGGACCCCAGCTTAGGGGGATTTTTCCTTACATGACTTAGCACTAAGAGGCTTCATTCTCAAAATTCCCTCCACCCTTCCTGGGAGAGAAAGGATCTTCAGCTTCTCTAGGGAAGCCCCCACCATTCTCCTTGATTTGTTTTATTTTGACCTAGCTCTTGCATAGCAGCTGAACGCTGTGCTAGCAAAGGAACTATAGGAAAGGATATTACCTGCTAAAGAAGTGCAGCCATTTGTGGAGCGAAACATAGCAACTGTCCAACACTATATAGGTTTTAATATACATGTAACAACCTGTTAGCCTAAAAGGCAACTAAATACTACAGGTTAGCTACATTAGAAATCTAGAGACAGGTAGCAGGCATCCACCACCCCTCTAGAAACAGAGGACTCTTCTTTAACAATTATCAGTGGACAAAGGGCAAGATAGAACTCAAAATAAGGCTCAAGTGGTGCCTTGGACTTGTGCTGGCTGTCTGCACGGGGTGATTTTCACCTTAATGAGGTTGTTAAGAAACAGATAGCTCACTGCCTGTAGTAATAACATCTGCAATACCAGATGATGTCATATGATGTAATTCTTTTGCAGATGTGTACCATCTGCACAGCAGTAGCTCGTTCTGAAGAGAAGTGGGGTCCACTGTGGAAAGGAACAGATGGAAGAGTCAATAATGCTCAATATACTCTTAAAAGACTTCATGATTCTGGTCAGGTAGAACAACTGAAAAAATATTGCTCTTGGCAGAGTGCTGTTAGCCTGTGCAGAGCTGGCTTCAAAAAGGGTGATCAGGAAAGACGAGTTCAGTTATAGTCAATACAATCCTCCTTTCCACTCAAGCCTTTTGTTTTCAGGGCTTTATAACTTGTCTGCAAACATTTGCTCACAGCTGAAACTTGGAGCCCAAGGCCTCAGCTCAGCAGCAAATTATTATTTTAAGATGAAAAAACCTCAATTCTGCCTCAGGTGCAGATAATTGGGGACAGGGGAAGTGGCTATTTTAAAACTGACTTAAAAAAAAACACCCCCCACCCCCATCTTTGAGCCATTATAGAAGTCTGACTCGCCTCTTAACATTTCTGGGGCAACTTATACTGTAACCTTTTAAAAATGAAAACCAGCTGAGATTGACCTAAAAGAGCAGAGGACTGAGTATATTTTTTAGTTTTATCCCAACTCTGCCACTGATTCACCACATCACTTAACCTCTGTGCCTTAGTGTCTCCAGATGTCAAATGGAAATGATAATACTTACGGTGCCTGTAAATCTTAAGCAGCAGAGAATCCTGTGGCACCTTACACACTAACAGACGTTTTGGAGCATGAGCTTTCATGGGTAAATACCCACTTCGTCAGATGCATGAGACGAAGTGGGTATTCACCCACGAAAGCTCATACTCCAAAATGTCTGTTAGTCTATAAGGTGCCACAGGATTCTCTGCTGCTTTTACAGATCCAGACTAACACGGCTACCCCTCTGATACTTGTAAATCTTAATTAACTGATGTTAAATAATTTTAAATATTTTCATGAAAGGGCATGAAAGAAAGTTAAAGTAATTGTGTTGTCCTAACAAAGGGAGGTAGACTTATTTTGTTGAGACTTTCCTGAAGTCTGAAGTCATTAAACAAAAGTTGTAGTTTTCCTACAACTGGAATAGAAATGCCACTTTGTGACTCATCCATTCAAAAAAAGAAGATAAGAAAATGCTCATAGGATCACTCGCTTATGGAAATATCACCAGGATATATATTCTTTCCTTGCTAAACTTCACCCTTGCATCAAAGCCATATCTATTTAAAATAGCCCATCCAAGAGATGTGCAGCATCCTTGGACCTGACTGCAAGCTGACCTGCTGTCTAAATCCAGCTCTGATCTATAAGTGGAATACATCGAGTGTGCTGTTTGTCTGGGGTTCTCATCAAGTTATAATTATAGAGTTTGTTTTGTTTTAAGATAAAAAAATGCGTTTCCCAAATCAGAAACTGGTATGCTCTGTTAATATTGTTCCGACATCAGGGGACATGTAAGGTATTTTGATAAATCTCATTAAGGGGATAAAAATTTCATTACAGTTGAAGTAATACAACATTTTTGTGTAGGAGATTTCACTACACTCCGTTAATGCTGTTGATGGACAAGTGATTGAAATTTTACTTTTGATTGCATGTCATTTCAGTGATTATAGATAAATAATAATAGTAACAACGACGCATGGAAACAGAGAATATCGCAAAGTCTTTTTTGTGCTATGGTAGGGGATCATGCTAAAAAAACTTACAATTTCATAAGAAGAGGCAGTGCCTGCTCAGAAGAGTTAACTAAACAAGACAGACAAAGTACTGTTAACTCCATTTTAGCAGTCAGGAACTGATATTTAGTGACTTATTACCTGACGCTTCCACACAGGATAGTTATGGCAGAGCTGGGGACTGAAGACTGATCGCCTGTGTCCCAGTCCCTAGTGCCTTAGCTGTAAGGCCAACCTTTCACTCTATTCTAGAGAACTTTTCCTTTTTCAAAGTAAACTTTAAAATCCATTATATAACACGGCTTTAGTACTGTAGCTCTGGTAATGCAGAGGATGAAAGCGACTCATGCAGCCTCATGATCTCATGAATGAATGTCGGCTTGGCAGTTTCTCACTCCCATTACACTTTCCTATCCCCGTTGGCTCAGCAAGGTGACTTTTTGCTGCAGGGATTAGGTTAAATTAGTGCCTAATATCTCCTGAACTGCTCCTCTGTGGATTAAAGAGTAGTATTTGCTCTTAAATAACACTGTGCAATGGATTGCCATATTCAAGTTCTATGATTTGTGTCTTTGGCATCATTTGCTGAACTATAAACAAAGGAGTTGATTTCCCTGACCGTGATCTGTGAGATGGAAGACAATCATCCCCGTTTTTCATTACATGTTGAATTAATACAGAGAAGCAGGAGAGATGATGGTTTCACTTGTTGTGCCATTAGTGAAACATAAAACAGATGTGTGAAACACTGTATGAGTAAGAGAACTACATTACATATTTATCTGCAGAAATAATGTACTGAATATAGAGCAACCACATAATGAAGTTTCCCTCTTGCCAGTCCTAGGTCAAATCGTATTAAATATAAGACTTCATGCCAAAGCTAAATACAGTTTGTTCAACTCTACAAGAGTGTTAAAAAGTGTTTAAATCATGGCAACTTGATCTTGTCTGTAGATTTTTTGGATTCTCCATCCCTCTAGTACTTCACTTCCATACTAGAAAGTGGAGACACTCTCCTTGAAGAGAAAGCCAGTGCTAGACTATGGAATAAGGAGACATTCTTCAAATGAAGCCACCACTCCCATCCTGCGAAGCACATCGCCTATTTTTCTTTAATCTGCAACTAGGACATCCTGAATTTCACAGGTGAAGTGTCATCTCACAGGAGGAAGTGGCTCATAATTAAGTTAGCAATCAATATCTGCAATGCATTTCTTTCAAAGAATTATGATGAGAGTCAGATATGTTCACAGAATGTATCTGGGTGTGCCATGTACTCAAGTTTGTCATTTACTTTAGTATCAGAGGGGTAGCCGTGTTTGCCGCTTTTACAGATCCAGACTAAGAGTTCTGTGGCACTTTATAGATTAACAGAAGTATTGGAGCATGAGCTTCTGTAGGTGAATACCCACTTCGCCGCATGCATGCATCTGACAAAGTGGGTATTCACCCACGAAAGCTCATGTTCCAATACGTTTGTTAATCTATAAGGTGCCACAGAACTCTTTGCCTCATTTACTTTATAAACCCAGTAGAAAGGTTATAAAAATCCTTGCACTTGGCCAGGAACTCAAACTGCCCAGGCCCCAGTATTCTGACTGTGACAACAGCCAATCTGCCTGGCAGGTTACAACCTACCCAATGAAATGGGAGAGCACAAATACAGCTAAGTCTGTGGTACAGATTTTTAAACATAGGTGTTTGTAATTGTCTTTCCTTAAATTAGGCATAAAATTTATTCATGTACATGCAAACTTGGGTATTTGCATATGTAAAGCAATGCATGCATCTGAGTTTCAAGTCTGTACCTTAAATTTATGCAGTTGCCCAAAAAGGTTAGGAATCACTGACTTATGTCCAAGAAAAATAAGGTAGTTCAAAACTAAATGCATCTCCTTGCTATCCTTTCTAGATTGCGCCCACAATAGGTACTACAGTCCATCCGGCATAGTATGCAACAATCATTGTGCAGAGAACCTTTTAAAAATTGGGTACCTTGTATCAGGTTGATTAGATACAAACTCCTCCTGCAGATTTCACTGTACGATGAGCTATCCCACCAGTATGTGACAGATGCCTCCAGCCTGGAAGGGAATCATGAACCAAATTACTCTCTGATAGGCTTACTGTGATAGCCAGTACTAGCCAAGCTTCAATTTTGTCTCAGGCTTTGCTCATTGTTAGAATCTCTACTTTTCTGGCTGTTTTTGGCTTTCCCACATGTCACAGCTACCCAAATATTACCAGATGCGGAAATCTGCTGAATAGCTGCAGGACAAAATGCCTCACCCAAAGGAAAAAGCCAAGCTGCCTCTGTTCCACCCTTCAGGAGAGGGCCTGGAGCATACTTTGCACATCATGGACGTACCTTTGGCCCATTCACATCAATAGGGCAACTCCCGTTGACTTTAATTGGACCCGGATTTCACTTTCAGCCCCTCATGCTCTCACATATTTCTCTATTTCTGCCGTGATCCTTTTGCTTTGAATACAAGCAAAAGACAACTTACAATCCGAATGGGCCTTCCTTATTTCCTGAGACATGAGACAAGAGCACAAAGGGCTTCAATTTACCCATCTGGGCTGAAAAGCAAGGTGAAGGTGAAAAGTTGAGCCTTCCCCACGTGCATTGCTAAGCAATATGGCGGGTCTGTTTCAAGCAGCAGCTCCTGTTCTTGCTGCAAAGAGTCAGAACATTCAGCAGGGGAAACAGAATTGTTTTATTTATAGCATTATGTAAGAAACATGCCTATTCCACAGGAACATGTGTTGCTTATTTAAGCTATATAACTTCCATATTGAATTCTCCCCGTGTCTATAGTACATTTGGAATAGTTCACAGCATTATTCTGGCTATGCTGTCCTCAAGAGAAAATCCAGAGAGACAAAACCCATCAATAAGACCACCAAAAAAAAAAAGCAAATTTATCCCTTCGCCCCAGACCTCATGAATTCCAGATCAAGTAGCTTTTGTCACAATATAGCCCATAAATCTTTTTTGATTGGGAGCCGAGCTCCAGGATGCTGTAGCCTCTCTCATCAGGAGAAGAACTTCAATCTGCCAATGTCTCTTGCCACTTTGTGTAGAACTCTGGTGTAACATGATATGTTGTATTCCTTGGCTTCAGCTGTTTTTCAAGACTACAGCCTCTGCCGCACCACACTTGTTATCAAGCTGTAGACAGGCTCTTGCCATAGTTTCTGCACTTGCCCTACAGAGCTGGAAAGGGCCCTGCTGATTCTCATCCCAGTCTCTCCATTCTGTCTTCCCACTAGAGTTGCTCATTAATTTAATATAGTTAACTGTAAACAGGTCACAGAAAAGCCAAGGAATGTAACATTTTTTGCCTTAGCTGTAGCCAACAATCCTAGAAGATTCAGATGCAAAATGGATTTAAAATCCTGCATGGCTTACATAGAAGCACTTACTGCTAGTCCACAGGCTGTTGCTGAGAAGGGAAGGAGTAACAGACCACAATATCACTGGACCTACAGGAGGTTCCTTCTTTTTGGGCTGCAGGAAAATACAACATCTGTCTATGGCACAGAGGGACAGTGCAGTTGCACTGGGACAATGTGACGGCCTGGGCTGTATTACTTTTTCACTGACATTTTTACACTGCTCATATTCTGAGACAGAAGGAAAGTCTGCGTCCCTACAGCCCCTCAAGGGGCTGGAGTGAAATCCCAATAGACTGAAGTCCTCTATGATTATCCACAGAGGCATGTACAGCTTGGGCTGCAGCATCATTGGAAGTTCACCTTCAGAATCATGCCTCACAGAAGTGCCCCACTTTTGTCTGGGTGGGCACCATCTTTAGACATTCATTTTGTTTCTTGTCAATGACCCGTTCCATCAGTGGTCCTGCTGGGGAGATCAGCAACGATGGCCCAGACGTCAAGGTGGTGGAGCTGGACCGAGGCAATCAGACCACTTCTCAAAGGCTTCTCATTAGCTGTCACTACTAACCTGAGGGGAGAAAAGGAAACTTTAGAGACAGACAAATGTTTCCCCACTCATTAAAAAAGTCATCTAACATACCAAGGTGCAAAGTATGACTTTGCTTTTGTCAAGCTGACATGGTAGTTAAAAGTGGGTTCCCCCCAAAGGAAGTCCCTGAATTATTTTTGATTTGTTATCCAGAGACTCAGCATTCACTGAATTTTTTTTTCAGCAGCCTTCTCATTTGATGCCTCCTCCACCCTCACTCAAAAGAAATGGCACTTAGAGAAACTGGATACTATCTCAGTAGCTAGATTTTGGTTAATGCTCTAAATTAGGACTCAGAAGAGCCAGGTTTAGATCCTGGCTTTGCCAGACTCCCTGTGTGACCATAGGCAAGTAACGGCATCTCTGTGCCTCAGTTTCCCCATTTTACAGATAGAGATCTCAACAGTACTTCCTTCCTGTCTAGTCTATTTACACTGTATGCTCATTGGGACATACTGTGCACTCCTTGAGCACCTAGCACAATGGGAATAATGCCATAAAAGCCCATGTGTGCTACTGGAATATAGACTGTCTAGGCTACAAACTAGGGGTGCGAGTCCCCTGCTCATGCTAGCTCTCATTGACTTAGCTTGAGTGCAAGCAGTAGTATAGCTGAGGCCTGTCTGAGCCATGCTGAGTACAAACCCACAAACCGATGGGCACACGCTTGGCACAGCACAGCTGTGCCTCTGCAGTGGCTAGCCGTGTGGCTACACTGTTATTTCTCGTGATCACGTTTAGATGAGCAGGGGAAGCACCCCCCTAGCTGGTAAGTGTAGGCAGCCAGAGATAAACAATGTAGCTGGAAAGAGGGTGTCGATTACTTGAACACTTTTCTCTAATATCAGGGCACTTGCAGCTCCTTTATCACAGTACAGCTAAGCTGTCATAAACAGATAGCTAAGGGTTAATGTTTCTTTTACCTGTAAAGGGTTAACAAAGAGAACCGAACACCCGACCAGAGGACCAATCAGGAAACAAGATTTTTCAAATCTCAAGGGGTGGGAGTTTTTGGGTGTGAGTCCCTTTGTTCTGTTCTGTTGCTCTCTAGTCTCTGAGGTGATCTCTCTATCTCCAGACTTTCTAATCTTCTGTTTCCCAGTTGTAAGTACAGGTATAAGACAATATAGGTTTTTATATTGTTTTTGTATTTACATGTGCGTAGTTTGCTGGTATGTTTTAAATTGTATTTCTTTTTGGATAAGGCTGTTTATTCATTTTTCTTTTAAGCCATTAACCCTGTATATTGTCACCTTGATACAGAGACCATTTTTATGTCTTTTTCTTTCTTTTTATATAAAGCTTTCTTTTTAAGACCTATTGGATTTTTTCCTAGTTGGGGCTCAAGGGGATTGAGTCTGCAGCTCACCAGGGAATTGGTGGGAGGAAGAAGACAGGGGGAAAGAGAAAATCTCTTTGTGTTAGAGTTACAAAGCTTGCATTTGCAGGGACTCTGAGTGAGGGTGAGAGAAACCTGATCTCTGTGGTTTGCGTTTCAAGGAATTGAAACAGGGTGATCTTCCAGGGTCATCCAGGGAGGGGGTTATTTCCCTTTGTTGTAAGACTCAGGGCATCTGAGTCTTGGGGTCCCCCAGGGAAGGTTTTGGGGAGACCAGAGTGAGCCAGGCACTGGAATTCCTGGCTGGTGGCAGCGCTATCAGATCCAAGCTGGTAATTAAGCTTGGAGGGTTCATGCAGGCACCCACATTTTGGACGCTAATGTTCAGAATTGGGACTTATGCTTTATGACATAAGCCCAAGCAAGAAAACAAGCCCCGACCCTCTGCACACATCCACAGGGGCCATTATAGGAAATACAAAGTCAGAGCTCTCATAGTAGGAGGAGATTAGCGTGACATTCCCTTCTAGTGTTATCTAGACAGGTGATCTGCTAGGCCTCTCCAATCCTTGACTCTGGGAGCTAGCCTGACCCTGCTCTGCTGTGAGAACACACAGCCTTTGGCATGTCAGCTGCTCCCAGTTACTTGCAAGTGAATGACACTAGTCCCAGACATAATCCTAGGAAACTTCGTCTCACAGTGCCCAGTTGTGCCCGCTGGATGCTGCAAGCTTATATATGTTCGTCAATTTTAACAAAGAAATTGATATGTATCAGGCTTCTTCTCCCAAAGGGAGTCTCTGACACACTTCAAACCAAACACACTGCTTCAGGTAGAATAAGCAAACAGATTTATTAACTATGAAGATTGACTTATAATCACTTAATATCTAAGCATAACAAGTCAGATTTGGTTAAACTAAATAAAAGCAAAACACATTCTAAGCTGATCTTAATACTTTCAGTGTTCTTACAAACTTAGAAAGGCCTCACCACAGAATGACTGCTCTTCAGCCAGGCTCTCCCCTTTGGTCAGCACTTCAGTCACTCGGTGGTAGTGGTTGTGTCTGTAGAAGTAGGTGGAAGAGAGAGTTAGCATGGCAAATGTCTCTTCCTTTTATCACGTCTTTTCTTCCCTCCTGGCTTTGTGCCCCCCTCCCCCCGCCCGAGTCAGGTGAGCATTACTGAGTCTCTTCAAGCAACGTTGAGCAATTCCCCTGGTGTGACCTCATGCAGGTGAGCCATCACATTATAGCTCCCTTGCTGTCAATGGCTGTTGATGGGTTGAATGCCTCTGGGGACCTAATATCTGGCTGATTCCCCCAACTTACAGCATGTTTAATGACAACCATACTACATTCTGATAACTTCATATGCATTAATGATATACATGTATGGATAGAGAAATGACTTTCAGCAGATCATAAACTTTCCCCTGATACATATAAAGCATGGCCTTGTAAGGTAAGATCACGATTACATGAAAATGAGGAATACAGGGGTTACAGCACACTCCCCCAAGGCATAGAATGTCACATCTCCTGCCTCAGTTTACTGCAAGAGGGTTAGTCACTGACTATCTCAAAGGAAGTTTGTTGTTACACTTCTCTTGGCATCCAACCATTAAGGCCATGAGGCAGCATGCCTCAGTTTCCCATTTACACACAGCACCATCAGGTTTTTTCATGGTTTCTCTGCTGTGAAAACCTTTAAACCCTGTTTACAGGTATTAATTGGAATATAGCATTATCATAAGGTTTAACAGTGACAAAATTCTTAACCCAAAACTTAACATTAATACCAACATTTTCTCTTAGATGTGTGTTTACAAGTATTTTATGATACCACACCCTCTATTCAGATATTCTGGTTTGAGGTTAGTTTCTTCATTAGCCATGGTGTCCTTTGACTCTCTCCCATGTAATCAGTCACTGGCTTTTCTTTTCCTCCAGTGTTCCCTCCTGTGTGGGCTCTTAATTTAATCACGTTTCTGGCATTTTGATCTCAGGTTCTAGCAAGATAAGAGTTCAGGGGGATCCTGCACATTGGCTGGCCCTTTGGAGAGCGGTCTCCCAACCCCAGGGCTGTACATATGCAGAAAATCCAGCTCCCCTTTTGGGGTTACCCTGTGCTGCCCCCTCGCAGCACTGAGTCCTTCCCTGCCCCTAGAGGGCTGTGATCTGGGCTAGGTGTGTTCACCCTTTGATCAGATGCACCTTTTCCCAGCAGCTCTCCCATAACTGCTTTCTGTGTCTCACTAGCCTGGGGGAAGACACCCCCATCTTTGTCAGTTGGACCATGTGTATTCTTACAAACTAGCACCTGGCAATTTCCTGGTCCCAGCTCCTCTGTTATCACAGGTATTGGAGCTGCATCTTGATGTAAAGGGACACAGTTACCTTCCAAAACTTTAAAGAAATAGCATCTGAAAACTGGGACCTGGATTGGGGTACCCTCTGCCACCCCTTTCTCTGTCCCTGAGAAGTCAGCTATATGACTGCCCCCTCCAGGAGGTCGGTTACACAGTTCCTTCTCAAAACCTGGGTCACAGGCTGAGTCCCTGGGTGCACAGATGCTGACTCAGCCATTCTCTCCTAGGCATCCTCTCCTAAGTGACCAGTGAGAAGACATTTCTGTACCCCCATTATTCCTTCCCCAGTTTCCTCCTCTGGTCCCTCTCTAAGTCACATTTCTCTGGGCTCTCTGGAAAGGGTTTGATCTTTTGTTCAGCCGCAAAGCTCTGCCAGCTAACAACTAGGGGCTTGTCTACACTGGCAATTAACAGCGCTGCAACTTTCTTGCTCAGGGCGTGAAAAAACACCCCCCTGAGGGCTTGGCTACACTGGCACTTTACAGCGCTGCAACTTTTGTGCTCAGGGGTGTGAAAAAACACCCCCCTGAGCGCTGCAAGATGCAGCGCTGTAAAGTGTCAGTGTAATCAGGGCGGCAGCGCTGGGAGTGCGGCTCCCAGCGCTGCACGCTACAACCATAAGGGATGTGATTTACAAGCAGCGCTGGGAGAGCTCTCTCCCAGCGTTGCAGCTCTGACTACACTCACACTTCAAAGCGCTGCCGCGGCAGCGCTCTGAAATTTCTAATGTAGCCATACCCTGAGTGCAGCAAGTTGCAGCGCTGTAACGCACCGCTGTAAACAGTGCCCCAGTGCCGGGAGCTACGTCCCTTGTTGAGGTGGGTTTTTTTTTAAGAGCGCTGGGAGAGCTGTATCCCAGCACTGTGCCATGACCAGACAAGGCATATGTTGTTAAAAACCTAGTTTACATGTTGCCATGTAACAGGAAGCAGCATTTGATGCTTGTAGTTCGAGCACACCAATGGGATTCAAGAGACCTGGGTTCTGTTTTTGCTATTGATTCACTATGATTTGGCATAGGTCACTTCATCTTTTTCTTCCTCCATATGCCCATCTGTAAATCAGTAAGGACTGATTCCACGTCCTTTTATTCAATGAAAAGGGCCCCATTGACTTGTGGGGATTGGATCAGAAACATAATAACGTTATGGCTGAAGCTACCAGATGGTGGGGTTACACAAAGTCTTAAGAATTTTTCCTAGGGTTTGAGTCTTTGAAGAAATGCTCTATAGTTTGATAATTTTGATGTAATTACATTGGGAAACTGTTGCAAGCACCAAGAGAGGTTACTCTACCTTCATCAATCTAGCTAGAGAGAATTCTTGAGGCAGAATTAAATCCTGGTAACCAGTTTTGAGTGGGTGGGCTGAGATGTCTGAAGTTACCTATGTACTATTTGAGACCACCTCTGTTCAAGGTCTGGTATGTAGTGTGTAAACAGAAACAATTGTCATTAAGAGGATACCCAGACTCCATGTCACTGATTTCTCCTCAACCTGTAAGGCTCCTAATTCTGCTGCCACTGAGCAGAGAGGTGGACAATGCCTATTTGCTGTAGGAGTTGGTTGAGCACTTAGGAGGCAGGTTTATTAGGAGAAAAAGCAGAGCAATTGCAATAACTTCACTGTCATCCAACTCAGTCCAAGTCTGCTCTGGTTCCTGGAACCATAGTTCACGTTGGACATGCACAGAGGCTTACCACTAAATTAGGTGTTAGCATAGTCATTCTATACCTGTAATAGGTAACCTGTCCTGACACCTAACTTTTTAATAAAGCTTTAAGATTCTCGAAAGCCAAGTACTATATAAATTCAAAGATTATTAATAAATACCATAAATTGAATCAAGTAATGGGCTCCCTGTCCCAAAGAATTATCAAATAGCATGAAAAGATACAATGTAATGCACTACAATGCAAAAGAGACAAAGAACAGTCTTATAACTGGAACAAAGTCTCCCTAGTTACACTTCCCACATGAACCACAAATGGAGCAAATAAAAGAAACACACAATCAGAAGTCTCACTCCTTTCTGCAGTCCAATGGTCTGTTTCCAGCTCAAAGCTCTTCAACCCACAAACAAGACTAAAATCACACTGCTAGCCTGGCAAATGAATCCTTTGCATGTAGCCCACCTGTTGGTATTTGTGTATTTCACTCCAAAGACTCCTTGGACTCTATTTACAGGTGCTATAATCCTCATCACAAGTGACATTAGTTTTCCAAGTTAACTCCCATGATGAAATTAAAGTTGATAGTGCAGAAATTCTTACTCAGTGTTTTCAACAAATCTATTGAGGATGAACAGCACAAGATAAACAGACTTTTGCTTCAAGATAAGCTTTACTTTCTGTCTGTGCAAGAGGCTCATAGCGCCTGTGCAATGAACATTTATTAAAACCTCAGTAAATAGTAATTCATAGAAAATAAGAATATTTCCACCTCAAAGTTAACACACCCTCTAAACATTATTTTTGGAAAGATGTTGCTCAAAGATTGATAGAGTACCTAAGTCTTCAGCTGTTTACATTCTGCTTCCCCACGTCTTCCCTGAGAGTATTAAGCTACAATAAACTCTGTTAAGCAATATTAAGGGGATGATATAAAACATTTACTAGGAAATCAAGAGTTAATGGGTAGGTAGCTGGTGTGCTGTGACCACAATTATACTACTCAATCATGTCTTTCTTACATTATGTTTCCTTTATTGTATTCACCTGTTCTCATATACTGACACTTTTTGGAGTTGGAGTCAGCTGTTAGTTATATGTTTCTACAATGTTTAGCACAATCAAGCCCTGATTGGAACTTCCAGATACTATCTCATAGCAATAATAATATTTAAGACTAATTTAGCATTAAGAAGTCTTGAAGTGAACCCAAATATTTAAATTTGGTGAACTGAACATGACTTGACATTTGAATGCTGTTTAAAGATTTGGAGAGTAACCAAATTTACAATTAGCCAAGTGACAGAGTTGCTAATTAGATCACTTCAACAGGAGATTTTTCCTATCTTCCAAAGATTTTGGGGGGGGGGGGAGAAAGGGAAGGGATTTAATAAAAATTGGGATTTAAATACTCCAAAATAAGAAACCCCATCTTCCTTGTGAGCTAGAGTTTGTATGACAATCATCAACCCTAGTCATGTTCTTACAGGTGTCTAATAAATCAGGCTGTGAGGAACTCATCCATTTCCTTTTTCAGGGCTTCACAGGAAAGTTTTCTTCATTTAACAATTCATGGGGTGCTTGCCCCTGGAGTTTTTTACTTTGAATGAGTTTCACATGAAAACTAGACTAGATCTTTAATTTCACAGGTTTTCTGAGACACCACCATAAGCCTTGGCCCCAGGTCTATTTAAATGGTTTACAGTCTTTAGTGAAACTGGGCTGAGACTCAAGTTTATAACAAGACTCAGGACTGGTGAGATTTTCACACTTATGAAAGGTGATATTGAAGCAGTAACCCCCCCCAAACTGGTTATTATATGTGAATACAGACCCCTCCTTGCCTCCTCACCTATTTATAAAGTTACAAGGGGCACTCATCAGCTGTTGCAATACCAGATATTGATCAAAATCATAGGCCATTTCTTCCCCTAATTTCCCCAATAACACCAGACTACATAATCAACAAGAGATAGACACAAGCTAAAGAGACACAGCAGGAGCCACTATTGCCCTGCCCTTTATGAAGACATTTATTCCACTACAAAGTGCCTGTAAAAAGTTCTTATTCTGGGTCAGGAAGCACTTTACACCCTGTCCCCAAGCAGGGCTTCTCTGCAGTTGCCCCACCTTTAAATAGGTTTATTGTTCAAAAACATAAGTAAAACAAACACAAGCAGTTCCTCAGCTCACTCTTCTCAGCCAGCCCTGTTCACTCCTACCTCAGTTAGTTTTCAAGAACAGCAAATCAAGGTTAACCTTCCTAGACACTTAGCCCCAGCACACAGGTTACCTTTGCTCTGCACAGACGCAACTTACCCCAATCATTCCTCCCCTTCCTGCCCAATGAGAGGTCTTTATAACCTCTGGTGTAGCCCTGGCCCCTTTAATGGTTCAACTGGGCCCACCCACTCTAACCCAAGGGTCTTAGGCCTGGTCTACTCCCAGGGAACAGCTACCCTGTGGTGTAAATAATAGCACAAGGCACAGGGGGATGGAGAGTCTGGCCCACAGCATTCAGATCTAGATGAGGAGTAGTTAAAGGCTGGAGTTTGGAGTTCAGGTTTGGATTCAAAGATGCTGAAATCTCATAAACTGTTTCCATAATCTGGAATGGTAAAAGATCAGCATCCAAATATGTCCCTTCCACTTTTGGGTTTGACTTGGAAACAAAACTATGAGGTCGAATCTGGCTCTGGGGATTTGAATTTAAACACCTTCAGATTTAACCCCTAGGGGTTGTCCCATCCCTAGTGCAAATGCAACTTTATTTCTATTATTTTTAATTCCAGAAAGAGGTGGAAGGAAGATTCCATAAATATATTAAATACAAATTGTCAGACAAAGATGTAATTGGAAGACAAAAGTATGTTCATAAACAAGGAAAGAGAAGAAATAGGAAAGATATATGGGATCCCACTAGTCCTCTCTGGGGTGGAATGCAATGCTACACTGCAGTTTAAGACAGGAACCGGAGAATACTGCATCCTGTTGACAGTTTCTGAAGAGGGAAGTTAGGGAGGTAGAATGTAATTACCTGGCTTGGAATCTGGCCAGGATACTGAATTAATACCCTATCTCTTGTGATAAATATTATGGGATCTTTAATCATCACCTGTTCATTAAAGTCAGTACCCACATTTTGTATCTCATCCCAAAGACAGCACCTCCTAGCATCACTGATTCAATCCACACTCAGAGGCCAAATGTGTCATTTCCTGGATTGCTAATACCCTGCCTTGCCCCAGTTCTTCTTTGGAGCTCTCCCATTCAAATACTATCTTCACCTGGCCCCTAGTTAGTTTGTGAGATTTGAAAGGATTACAGCACAGGCAGGTGCACTTTGGACAGCAGAGGAGTTAGACCATACTGCTCACATGAAATGCAGCTTGATCTCAAAGCTGACTAAAATATCATCCATTCCCAGTTTGCCATAGGAAGGAGATGGCTCTGCGGGCTGCTTGCTTGTCTCACGGCACATCTTGGATGTTGCCAGTAGCATTCAGTGCTTCAGTGTCTGAACCATGTAAACTCCTCATTGAAACTATGACATTCGGGTCGGGAGAAGACTGAGCCCTTCCAATGGTCTAGCTGTGGCATTTGTTTCCTGCATTCAGTCTATTATAGGAAGTTAAATAAAACAGAATGTACCATGAATAGCAATGTGGGCACTTGAAGCAACTAGTACTGGATGTTCTGTTCTGCAGAGCATGCATTCCAAGCTCAGAGCATGGATCTTAATATACGTGCCGTGGGGGTGGGAAGCTTCTTTGTTCCTTGGGAATGAAAGCACCTGAAGTCCATGTGACTGTAGGGAGGGGAACATAATGAGGCCGGCCCTGCCATTGTAGTATGAGATGCACCTCTTGCCACTGTCTCCCAGAGCATGCTATGGGGCGTGACAGTGCCAGCAATGTATTTCGGTCACCGCAAAGCATCTTCGACATATTGCTCATAGCATTCACTAAAGCACACCAAGGTAACTTATTTTGAAAGAGAAGTTAGGAACTTGTCAATGGATTAACAGGCTAGAAACATTCCCTGCATTGAGTGTAATGTTTTGAAAAAAATAAAAGCAAAAGCAGAATGATTTTGTACACTATCTTTTTTTTTGTGGGGGGGAGGTGGGGGGAAAAATGAAACCTGCTGAAAGCCTTGTCTATGCTGTAGATGTGCCCCAGACACAGCCAGCAATTGGAGTCCCTGCAAAATGCAATTCCTAGTGTAAGCAGGCAAAGCTGCTGTTTGTCCCCCGTGGAGCTTATGTCTGCATGAAACCAGGGTAAATGGCATTAGTGCAGATCACTATTTATTGTGCTTTACTCTTGCTACTCCAGTAGTTTGCACTAGCGGCCACTGATGGTTGAAACTGCGGCAAATCGAAAGGGTAAGCAAGGCCTAAATGGCACAAGGGACAGAATACACCCAAACCCTGCAAACAAGGGGCCTGATTTTCTGTTGCCTTGAGCCTTGTGTAATCATTTGTGCCTGTGCAAAGTGAAGATCATATGCAGCTAAACCAGAAACGTAGCATTTTATATCCACTTTGCAAAGGTGTAAATGATCACATAAGGTGCAAGATACAGGGATAATCAGGCCCTGGGTTTCATAGCTGCACTCCTGAAATTTAAAATTCTCCAGATGTATTTCCAGAATACTTTTTATTCTCTGTATGTACAGCACCTAGCACAATGGGACTCTGATCCATGCCCAAGGCTCCTGGGTACTATTGGAATATTTTATTTTAAAGCTGGTACAAGTAACAAAAAAGCATTAGGACCCTGCTGCTCCTCTTCTCCTGTAGGTATCAGGCAACCGTGCTCCTTTCACCTGAGCTGAGTTGACTTGCTAAGCTCTTGTGCTGACTAACACATCCACTGAATTCTTCTGCCCTGACCTCCCATGCACTGCGTGGGTGTGCTTCTGCTTGTGAATTTTTTCCCCTTCTAATTAGCCAAAGTGTTTAATAAGTAACAGGAATGTTTCTAGTAATTTAGCACTTCATTAGTGATGTATTCCATTATAGAATATATCACCGAAATCAGTTCTTAATTCAGACAACAAATTTGCTGTCTTTAGAAAAGATAATGGCATCTCATTTTCATTACTTGAGCCTCTTGTAAACCTGAAAATAGTCTTTTGCATTTCATTAAGGTACATCTTGACTAAGTGGCTGGACCTTCCAGAGAAGTAAATAAAACCCAGTAAAAACACAAGAGAAATGAAAATAAAATTACACTTCAGACAGTGCCTCTACAGATGATCAGGGAGAGCCAGTTTGATCACGGTCAATCACACACAATCCAGTTTTAGAAAGATTTTCTCCCTGCTTTCTCTGCAGAAAGTGGAACAGACCCACCTGGAAAAGTAAATAATTTATTGCAGGCCAAATTACACCCTGGCATCCCAGGAAACTGCACTCCCACACTACTTCCAGTTGCAGTTCTACACTATTTCTGCCTGGTTGAGAGGTGTGCTGGGTTAATCTTGGGAGCTCTGAGCACAGTGTGCAGTAAGTTGTCTATAGACTACAAGGGGTTACTAGAGCTGTCTGACTGTGGCTTTTTTGCCATTACAGTGTAATATTCAGTGAGCCCGTGAGCTTTGCTGGCCACTGACGTTTGAATACATGTACACATCCAGCTTCGGGAGAAGACATAACACTGAGGTCCTGGCCAGTAAGGGGCTGTTCCAAACTCCTCTGAAGTGAATGTAAAGTCTCCCTTTGACTTCAATGTACTTTGCATCAGGCTCTAAAATTCCCAAGATATGTTGCGGAAGACTAGGGGGAAATTCTAAATCTGGAACCTTCCCACGCCATCAAACATTGCATAGGGCATGAACGACTTTCCACCATCCCTGTCTATTCTGGACTGCTCTGTGCAAGGCCTCAGTGTTCTTAAGTCCTGTTACTTTTCCCTCTCTGAGTACTGTTCAACGGAAGAATTCTCTCCTGGGGGAGGGGCCTTTTTATGTGTTCCTCCAGCTACCCAATGCCATGGCTGCCATGGCAGATGCTCTGGCTTCATTCTTAACTTATGTCTCAGATAGTTCCAACTTCTTTTCTGGATGACTCTGGAGAGAGGAGACTGTTGAACTCTCTAATGAATCTTGGCATTTATTTTAAATTCATTCCATTTAATGCCTAATGTTTGTGAGGCAGTTTGTTTTGGAGGAATTCGGACATCTGTCTATGCTTTATATTCTGGTCCAATTCCTCTCTGGGTAGTTCCATTCTGCATTTATTTTACTGCCACTCCTAAACTTCAGCCCAGCGTTTCTATGTGCTCTTGTACAGTTGCCATCTTCCACTCCTGAGGCAGCTGAACTTCAATGAGAGGTCTGAAGTGATGCCTGTATATTACCTAGTATAAAATATTTTGAAATCCTTTGGAATGAATGGCTCTATAAATATATAATTACTCTTAGTCTTGCCAGTGGATTGGTCAGGGCATCTCATGACAGCCTAGTCCACCTGAGTATCACCAACTTCTGCTTATGCCAGCTGTTACTGAGTGCAAGCAGCATGCTGTGAACTGTGCAACACACAGAAGAGATGAAGTCTCTGCCCAAACTGACTTTCAGTTAAATGCTTTTCACCTGCAGACCCATCCATGTGGACAGACACCAGGGCCTGTGTGGGGTTCCATGGAAGTCAGTGGGGCTCAGCAAGGGTCTGTCCATGGGTGAGTTTGCAGGAGTGTGGGCTTATTTTTGACCAGAATAGTACAGACATAATACAGGGTCAATCATAATAGTGGCATGGATTTTGCTGTTGGTTTTGAGTGAGATCTGTTTGGATGGTGGATCATTATTGCTGGAAGGCCTTCACCTTCTCCTGTGACCATTATATTCCATTTCAGTTCTCCATTTGCCTGCTGTTTGTACCTTTACTTTAGCATGTGCCTTGCTGGTATCCCCCTCCCGCTTCACATCTCTTACTTCCCAGAACTCCCCCTCTCAGTGATCCTGCAGATGACATGGAATAGCCATGGGTACTGGGGCAAAGGGAGGGTCTGTCTTGGCATGCACAATTTAAGATGCAGCTCCCGGGAAAGTCAACGCTAAAGCCCTTTGCAGAGCATTTTGAAAGTCAAGGGAAAGAAGCCTGACATCAGCCTTCAGCTACAAGCACTGAGTGGGTGGAGGCACCCTCCTGATTGAGGTGTTAGTTATTCCAGTCCAGAATCACTGCAGGAAGAGGCCACATCTGAGAATGCTGAGATGTAACTAGCATGTGGGCCTTTGCACCCAGGAAAGGTGCTGACTTCTACTCCAGTCTATTATCTATTCCTGAAATGTGCAGAAAGTCACGTAAGACCAGAACGTCTCTCAGGAGACTCGGATTCTGGCCCTTTCTTTGGTCAGCTGTCCTTGCTAGCTATGGCACTGCTGAGATGCACCCGGCATATTGCAGTCACATCTTCTTGTCAGGCTTCCTTTGCCATTTCCTCTTGTGCTTCCTCCCTGCCCGCTGCCCACGAGGGAGGTTATTACACTTGTCGGTGCACCAGGTATCTCAGGCTTTCTGCAGATGCTCTGCATTGTTTTAGGGTAGCCGGTGACTGCCTGCCTCATTTGTTGCCTGTTATGAAATGTATCTTGCGGTGGATACAGACAGACAGGTCCATGTACCACAGTCTCTTCTTCAGCCAGTCAGAGAATTTACCTATATTTTTAGGTCATTTGAATGACTACACATAGTTCCTTGCCCCCATTTAACCTCTGGGGTCTTTGCCTTGTTCATGACTGGGGGGTGACTGTGACAGCCATGGGATTTCTTAAACCCTGAGCACTTCCTTTAGTGATAGACAGCATTAGGGGCTTTTGAGGATGGACCAGAATTTGCTTCCTTCCCAGATTGTGTCAAGGACTCATTTCATGTTGTCCAAGGTTAATTATTTTAATCACACATCATGCCTCTCTTCTACTATTTGGCAAGATGGCGACATTTTTGTTTTAATGCTGCCAACTGTGCAAATGCTGCTCTGTGATTTTGAAGGACTGAGTGCTTCCTTGGGAGTTTCAGCCTCATCTTTTACTTGTCACCCCTCCTGCTTCTTCTTGTCATGTCTCCTGAACCCTCTTATCCCATGACTCCAAATCCTTTCTGGGCTAAAGCTCTGCGTGCCAAGCCCAGTGTTCCCCTGATAATTCCCCCAGGAATTAAGCCTTTGTCTCCCATCTGGGTCTGATAAATAGGAACTTACCTAGTTATTTATATTTACGTGTGTGTGTCTGAAAAATGCTTTTTGCAGAAGGAAGAGAAAGCAGATAGAGGGTTAATTCGCAGGCAGGATTCTGTGGAAATTTAGGGAGGTAGGCCCAGCTGGGAGCTAATTAGGTGCAGCTGAACCTATTTAGGATCAGCCCAGAAAAAGAGGCTGACTGTGCTTTGACAGGAGAGTGAAGGGGGGTGGGGTGTAGTTTGTACTGAGTAGAAGCCACACTATAAAGTTCTAGGGAAATGACTGAGTAGCTATAGCCTATTTATTTTGTTTGGGGAGTTTAGTAGCTTTCTAACCTGCACTGTAGGAGTGTAGTATCTACAGACTTTGCAAAATTGTATTCTTTTGGTTAAACTAGATCTCCTGCAATAACCCTGAGAGAGAGATTAGTGTTTAAAACTGAGCCTGCAATGAATTCCCTCTCTCTCTCTACTCAAACCCTGGTCTGCCTGCATTACATATAAGTAAAAATCCCCCAGATCTGCAACAGATTTTCAGAGGTCTTGCCTAAGACAACATCAATGGAGTAGCAAGAGCAAAGCAAAGTGGAGTGAGGGCTCTTGAGTTTTGAATTGTCTCTGCCACGGATGTGTATGGCCAAGGATCACTTAGGCCAATTTTTTTCTAATATGACCAGTAATTTTGGCTTCCTGACTGGAGACACATTGGAGCTAAAAAGTTGCAAAAGTTCTCTGTGTCCCAGTGAGTTGCTCAGCACCTCAGAAAATCAAGCCAAAAGAGTTAAGCACCTTAAAAAAAAAAATGGAAACACTTAACATTAAGGGCTATTCTTGAAAATCTGGCTGAGCTATGCCTCAGTTTGCCTCCTTTTGAAAAAAGTTATGATAATTACCTGCTTCCCGGGATGTAGTGAGGCGTAAGCCTTGTAAAGTACAGTGAGAGCCTCAGTTGACGGATGCAGGCGGTGGGCAAGCTGTTTCCTGATACAATAGCAAACCAACAGCATGGGCAAAATGAACCAGTTGATTGAGCATAGGCACAGATATCCACTCTGGCTGGTCAGCTCCATCTCAGCGGCTTTCAGTGCTTAATAGTGCCTTCTATTCATTAGGCTTCTATGGTATGGAGTTCTGCCAAACCAAATACCATGAGGTGGACTTCTGCACTGAGTACTATGGGTCAGTTCCACTGACCTGCAGGATATTGATCACTAGGACTGATAGGTTCTGTCGCAGACATCGAGCAAACTCACTGGGAATTGCTTTGCTTGGCAGGCAGCCCATCCCCATTGTTATCCCATGTGTACTGGTGTCACATTCATGTATACTTAGACTTGTGGCTAGGAGCCTTGGTTTGCACAAAAAGCAGAGGGAGTGGGTGTCTGTCAGTATCTCTGCAGGGTAGAAAGCAATCCACAGCTCTGGTTCTGCTCTGCCCTCACCCAACAGTTATTCACCCCCTCTCTTGCCTTGCTTGTGATATTAATAAGTGACAGGGACTCATAGGGGGAGTAGACTTTCTTATTTTGGAGAAACTGCAAGATTTTTCCTTTTTCTTGAAACAACCTTTGCTAGTAAGTCTGTGTGTGTGCGTGTGTGTGTTGATAGAGTTTCTCTCTATCAAATCACTGTGGGTTTAAACCAAGACTAGGATCCTGAGTTACTATTCAGAGTTTATGCTGTTTTGGGTATGCAGAACTGGCTCCATGTTTGTTAGTTTAGCCAGAGTGTGTGATGCAAAGAAACACATGCACACAAGAAAACAGGCCAGTCACGTTTTGAAAGAGATTCTGCCCCTCTGGGATCACAAAGGGCTAAACCCTGAGGTTCTCTTCTATATTTTATGGCCTGTTCCCTCAGGGTGAAATTCACCCCATATGCAGACAACCAACACTCTCCTTGGAAGCTGGGAGTTAAATGGTGCATATGCATTGCGTTGGCATAGGGTGAATTTCACCCTCTGTTTGCAAACAGCCATAGTCCCGCTGGAGTCCATCTAAACAGTTGTTGGAGTTTCAAAGGGATTGCTGGGGAAAGAAAAACAAAACCCACCCAACCAAAAATACCCACCCACATCCTGAATTACTAGCAAAGCTTTGTTTTGTACTGAGAAATAAAACACAGCAACCTCCTCCCCTTTCCTGCCCCTGCCATGCTTCTTCCAGTCTCTCCAAAATAAGCATGGGGCAAGGCAGAAAGAAATTAGGCCCAGGACTGCTTGGTAGGCTGCAGAGAAGCTGAAAAATATCTACAACCCATTTTGGTTTTGTGCAAACAGATACTATCCAGCACAATTTCTAAACGTGTATTTATTAATGTGATGCCAACAGTAGCTTTGTCTAAGTCAGAAGCTCAGGGGTAGACCTGATTTGTGAATGCACTATCCTGACGGATGCAAACGCTACTGTTTCCCTTTGTCCACAGGGACTTTGTCTCTCACCCAGGAATGCCTGACATATCCTCACACCCATTTTGAGCATCCTTAAATAGGCACCTTCCCCTCCCACATTTAGTAACACATGAGAAAAGATCATTATAGCAAAATGAGTAACCAGTCATCATGCCATGGGATAAGCATGTGCTTTTTGGCAGTGCTCAGTTTCACTTTAAGCACTGACCTAAATGAAGTGACTAGTTTTCAGTGGCGTCTGCTAGGTACTGTGTGCACTTTTTAAAGTCCTGGCTTTAGTTATGGGTGCAAATTCCTTGTGAATACAATGGCCATAGATACTAAGGTGAGCGGTGCTAGATCATCGTCTAACTGTATTTCCTTTTTAGAGTGCAATTAATAAGGGAGTGAGATTTCTTTGCTTGGACTGGGCCCAATCCTGTGCCTTTTAAGCCAATGGGAGTTTTAACAAGGATTTCAGGGGATTCATGATTCAATCTATAATGCACTGACAGATGCAACCGTTAAATTGCCAGCTATGAATATACCCATGGTGCAATGCGTGTATGGTATGGATAATAGAAAACCCATTAAAATGCAGGACTACAAGATAAACTGATGTAATTATGTTTTCTGGTAGTGATGCTGCATTTATTGCAAGATTTTAGTGTTATTTTGAAGCTGGGAATATTTGATATTGCTAAAGAAAAAGACAAGCATAAAGGAACCAGATGACAAAGTTGCATTCTCTCTTGAATGTTTAGATAACAAGACATTAACCTTCCAGCCCCCAGACAACTCATCTGGGTGAGAATAGCTTTAAGTCCTATAACCGATGACTATTAAATATTTATATGTTTAATGGTAGATGGCTAGTGGGATCAGACTCCTTGGACTTCTTTGTAACAACCATTCAAGTTAGGGTATTTTTTTTCTTGTTCTTGCATGACAATATATTTTACTTGCCTGAAAATGAAGTTGCTGAGATTCAGGATAGGAAGGATTAGATTTCCCTCCTCGTTAATAATCCAGAAGCATCTGCAAAATGGAAAATGATTCTTCTGCACGGCAAACCTCCAGACATTAATTGAAACTTGGGTTTTGCTAGTAAAGGAGGATTTCGTGTCTGAATTTGTGCATGTGTTAACATTTCAGTTGTGGTTTCTTTTGACTAATTTGTTTTCCTTTGTGTGTGATCTTATTACAAAACATTCCTCCATAGAAAAAGCATAAATATTTACACATTGGCCTATATCAGAGCTCTCTGTAATAGCGATATTTCACCTTTTACTGTCTGCAAGTAACACTCACCTTGCAATTACTTCAGTGAGTTGCTGGCACTAACATCCAGGAAACAAATCTAGCACATTTAGGTTTGATGTTATAATCATTTGCATGCTGCTTGCAGACAAAGCACAAGAAAGCTGTAACTACTGCCTATGAGTTATTAAAAGACTGTACAGGAGCAGCCTTTTGACTGACAAAACCAAGTTCAGATCAGCCAGTGAAGCAATTTAAAAAGTGAGTGGTGTGAAATATTCCTCTTCTGTTAGTTTTGGTTCAGTGTATAAAATGGAAGTGCTGGCTACTGGAACAAGGAATCTCACCTTTATGAACTCAACACAGGTGAATTTTTGAACCCAGGCCAAAGTGCATGTGAGATTCAGTGCCTGCTAACCCTGATTACCATATGTTTCAGTTCATGAGCAAAGAGCTTACCCAAGGATAACATGAGTTTTGGTTCCCTTCAGACCTTTGAAATGACTTGCAGCGTATGTTACAAGAGGAGTTTGTAAAGGAAAATTGAAAACTTGCCATGTAGCATATGGATGAAATCCAATGTGAAAAGGGGTTCATTGGGTGACTGCAGAGTTGGAGGGTGGAAATGCACATAGAGGGGGTTTCTCTTCTCTAGAAGGCTGCTTCCTATTGCATGTGCATCAGGAATGGGTCATGGCTAGTCTGGATTCCCTTAGTGGTACCTGTTATATTCACATCAGACACACACAGGAGTTAGATAAAAACATAAATACTATTGCTGGAAGAGCACAATGTAGCATGACTTTATTGCTTAGAATGCAGAATGATAACATATGAGAACCTAAAGCCAGAGAGAGAGAAAGCAGGCTGCTCCCTAAGGCAGAGAGGCACAACTGCTCCCTGCCTGCACATAGGATCAGAACCATCTCCCGCTTATAATGACAGTGTTCAGTTCCAGCTAGTCCTTAATACCCCACAGTACCATGCTGTTGAGACCTGACTCTGTGGTTCTCCTTGCTTTGCAGATTGACAGATCATCGTTATCAGAATAACATTAGAAAAAATCCCCTTCTGTTTTTAAGTGAATTTTGACTCAGGTGAAAAGTGCTGGTCTGTCAGCTCTGGAAATGGAAGCTCTCTATTTATCTCCAAAATATGCCAGCAGCAGTGCCCCCACTTGCCTCTTTTCTCCCCCTCACCATGGCAAAAGGTGCCTTATCCTTGTAGTACAGAGAGCAGCCTAGGGTGGGAGCTCAGTCTCCAGTCCCTTTAGTCTTTGATTTCTCTATAGAGGTGGCTAATTAATTCCACACGTGATGGCTGTTTGAGTCAGATGGACCGTTGTCCAGGAGTAACTGGAATGCAACCCACTAATCCATTTTACATAGGCATCAGAAATTGTGTTTGGATCCCTTCTCTCTCTGGAATGATGGAAAAATTTAGTGTGTTGTTATCACACTCATCTTGTTAATCTTAGCTGTTTGTAAGGAGCCTCTTACATGGGTATCCACCAGTTCTGCCAATTCCATTGTGTTTTCTTCTCTTTTAATACACACGGCTATTACTGAAACAATCAGTTTAAGGCAGCACATGAGCCCTACCAGCATTTCTCACTACCACACCAATTCTCTGCACGTTCTGTTGCTGAATTGTGTTTGCATGAGCTACTGATGCTTTAATAAACATTTGCTGGGATGTGCCTCTCTTTGGAGAGTGTAGACAACTCTAGTGGAGTGAGTTCGCCTGGCTCATACATCTTGCTCTGTGTTGGGTTTCACTGGGCAGTGGTCTCTGTGCTGCAGCATTTCACCTTAAAGTGGAAGGATCTGATCCTGCTCTGACACCCATGCAAATCAGGAGTAACTCCATTGAAACCCATGGAGATACATCAGTGTAGAGTTGATGGGGGTGAGATCAGAATCAATGCTTAATTTGTAATGGAACAAGGTATCAAGGCTTAAGAAAATTTTTTACATTTGTAACAGACGCAGCAAGCTCAGAGGTGCTGGGACTCAGGCCTGAACTGCCAAACCTAGAGGTATCAGAGCTCAGCCATGGCACAAATTAAGCATTGATCAGAATCCAACCTTGAGTTCCAGTGGATGTGTTCTCTGCACTGATCTTCCTGGGGCACTTCACTCACAGCAGTACCCAAGGAAAGGCTGTGCTTTCTGTTAAATAATAAATAATAGCAATAACATATGACACCCTCAAAACACTTTACAGATATTGGCTGAGATCTTAAAAAACCAAATCCATTGAATATCAGCCTACCTACAAATGGGAGATGGAGCCAAATCCATTGAAATACTGACCTAACCTACACATGTGAGTTGGATGCCAAATTCCATTATCCTCCTTTGAAATCCCAGCCATTTACCCTCCCCTTGACCCCTTTGTATGTGGGTAGGTAGTCAGCATAACTACCTCAATTTTACAGATGGAGAAACTGAGATACAGACAGCGTGGCCAAAGTGACTGGCCCAAGGATGTACAATGTCAGTAGCAGAGCCAGGACTTGAATTCAGGACTTCCTGACATCCACTCCCCAGCTTAACCTATTAGACCACTTTGTCCTCTTGCCATCAGCTGCTTCAGATAGTGGAAGCCAGGCTTTGCTGAGCAAACCCCTGCCGATATACCAATAGCTCATGCATGCCCTAAAAAGTATGACGCTCATTTGATATGTCAGGATGCATTGGAGCCCCAGGTGGGGTTGGCTCTGGGGATCTCTGAAGGGATAGACACTATTCCTCTCCCCACACACTAATGCTGGAGCTAACCCAGGCTCTTTGTCATCTGCAGCCAATTACTGGCTTAACTCTGTGGGAACTGGCCCCAAACATCTGAAGAGCAGATGTAAAATTTGTATGTGGGGAGAGCAGAACATGGAATATACTTACTATAGCAGTGCAGCAAGAAATCACTCAAGCAAGGAGGAAGAGAGAGCTCCCAAAGCCTATGGCCAAAGCTAAGCTCCTAAATCCATTGTAAGATGAAATAGCTAGTTTTCAGGAGGGCTGAGCACCCAGCAGCTCCCATTGATTTCAGAATGGAGAAGGTTTCCTGCAAAGCAGAATAAACCTAAAAAAATGGAGAAGTGGGTATAACAGCTCTCGGAGACAAGGACTGACCAGCACATGAGTAGGTGATTGGGGCATTTCAAGTTTCTGCTGTTCCCTGTCTCCTCATTCCTTTGTTACCACAGGTGGTGTTCTCTCTAATGGATGTGTTCGCACTCATCATGTCAGGGAGCTTCTTCTAATAGCTCCGTGGACACTCGCCGAAGGCAGGGCTCGCTTGCTCTCTCACAAGCTGGCAGATACCATGACTGCACGCAGTACTGAGAAGGTGCCAAATTCCGCATCCCTGGATCCATTTGAAGGTGCCTGTATGAACCTACCCATTCATTCTTGCAATGGTCCAGCTCACTCCTGAGCTGTGCGCCTTTCCTCAGCATTCATTGGCTGCTCACTTGCATATGTTTTCCCTTCTCCTGGGCAAATGCAGAACTATTGCACCAGTGCTACTGTGGATGACCGTACATGCCATATTCTAGTCTCAAGACTGGGCAATCCTAATACATGACTCGTGTGCTAATTTCTCTTGGTGGGCCTCTTGCAGAGCTCACTAGCATTTCTAGCCTGTCAAATCCCACCTCAGTGACACCTCTAGTAGTAATTTTTCATTAAAGCTACGCTCTTCGCATGGACAAGGTAGTCCTGCTGTAACCCTCCCAGATCAATATGGCCAGACTGCCTCTCCTTATTCACACAGTCTGGCTTTTCCCCCATTTGGGAAGGGACCTTCCTTAGGGTGACCAGATAGTAAGTGTGAAAAATCAGGATGGGGGTTGGGGGTAATAGGCGCCTATATAAGACAAAGCCCCTGTCATAGTATTTTTTCCTCAATCTGAACCTTAGCGTTCAAAAAATGAGGTACTAGCATGAATTTTCTAAGCTTAATTACAGCTTAGATCTGATACGCTGCCCACCAATCAGGACTCTAAGTGCCTGATAAACTTTAGTCTCCCCAAAACCTTCCCTGGGGACCCCCAAGATCCAGACCCCCTCACTCTTTCCCTCACTAGTGCCTCTCCTAAGCTTTCCCTCCCTGGGTTACCCTAGAAGATCACTGGGATTCAACTCCTTGAATCTTAAAACAGAGGCTTTCCACCTCACCCAGAGGCAATACAGATTCAAGCTCCGTGAATCTAAACAAAGGGATTCCCCCTTTCCCCTCCTTCTTTCTCCCTATCTCCCACCACTTCCTGGTAAGTACAGACTCAATTCTTTGAGCCTTAACCAGGAGAAAAAAAATCAAGGTCTTAAAAGCAAAATTTAATAAAAAGAAAGAAAAAAAGTACAAGTTATCTCTGTAAACTAGATGGTAAATATACAGGGTCTTTCAGCTATAGACAATGGAGAAAAAGCTTTCTCCAGCAGAAATACAATTTAAATACTTTCAGCCAAATACACACTAAACTCTACCAGCCAGATACACAGTTGCAATACAGAAACAATTAAAGACTATAACCGCCTTTTTCCTCAATACCACTATTCTGAATATTAAGAGACTGTAGCAGGGAGATTGGCAAAGAACACTTGGCACGTCTAGTCCCTTCCAGGACTCAATAGAGAACAAAGCAAACCCAAAAACCAACAAACATAAGGTTCCCTTCCACCGAGAATTTGAAAGTATCTTGTTTCCTGATTGGTCCTCTGGTCAGGTGTTGCAGGTCACTGTTTGTTAACCCTTTACAGGTGAAAGAGACATTAACCCTTAGCTATCTGTTTATGACAGCCCCGAATATCAGGACTGTCCCTATAAAATCAGGACATCTGGTCACCCTAACCTTCCTTCCCAAGTCAGACAGAAACACTGCCTACTCCACTATGGTACAGTGGGTGAGGTAATATCTTTGACTGGACCATCTTCTGTTGATGAGAGAGAGGAGCTTTCGAGACACACAAAGCTCTTCTTCAGGTCTAGGAAAGGTACTCAGAGTGTCACAGCTAAATTAAAGGAGGAACAGATTGTTTAGCATAAGTTGTGATTTGTTAGCACTAAGGTACCATTCAAGATAGAGTGGTTTGTTTACATATCTGCCGTCATAGGACAAAAACAGCGGGGTTAGGCCATGTCTACACTACCACTTGCGTTAGCAAAACTTATGTCGTTGAAGGGAGGGAAAAAGCACCCCTTGAGTGGCATAGGTTTCACTGGCATAAGTGGTAATATGCCCAGTACGATGCTGGTGGGAGAGCTTCTCCCACTGTCATAGTTACTGCCGCTCGGTGGTGGTGGTTTAATTATGTCAATGGGAGCGCTCTTTCCCGTTGGCATGGGAGCTCTTACAGCAACTCAGCTGCATTGGTAGACCGTGCTGCTGTAAGCTTGCTACTGTAGAGACAGCTTTACAGTTCTGCTCAGGGAGCAGCTGCAGACTTCATGCACTTTTCTTCAGCTAAGTGCCCCCTTTCAAATACAATGGATGGAAATGACCCCAGTTTGGGGAGCCCTGCAATGATATGGATGGGGTTGTTGCTGGTGGAGGCACAACAAAGACCTGGTAGTTCTATTCTGTGTGGCCAGCTCTTGTCATCCACTTGCCATTCTCACAATGTTTGGAGTTTTTCTTAGATCTCCAACCTCTGGAATCAGAAGGGTGCACGAGAAACTCAGCTTTCATTTACAAAACACAAAAAGATCGCCGAGAAAACCTGAAAATGTGAAACAAGTTGCACCCTGAAGGCTCAAAATCCAAAGGGCAAAGAAAAAGAGCCCAACATTTATATTTGTAAAAATGTCCTGATTATTTTGGGTCCTGACTCATGATTTGATTTTTTGAATGCTTGGGGTTGGCAATACTGTATTATAGCACCATTGTTTCCGGGGTAGCATTGGCCACTTTGTCCTTCCTATTCTTCCCGGGAGAGCATTACAATCTGCTACCTGTACCAGTTCTATTTTGTGTGCATCCTTCCTATGAATGAAAGCTGCAGTGCTTCTCATACTGGGGACCATGCTGATGTTACTGCCACTGTTTCCTTATGGCTCAGAGCAGAGTTCCCTGCAAACCCTGTGCTTTTTCTTCTTTTCGTCTATCTTTTTTTTTTCTCCTTTTTGGTTGCAACTGTTGTTTTTGATAGTCTCTGCTCTCCTGCCTTCTGGCAACCCCATGCTGCTGTGTCAAAATAATACATGATCCCTTCACACTAAAAGTAAAGGAATTCCTGTTGTATGTAGTGTTATATTTCCACATAAAAAGTGATATTCAGAGCCCAGCACGGGAAGCAGGGAGGTTGTCAACTAATTTTTCATTAGAGTTCAAATATAGGACAGCCAAGGGACCGCAATGGGGCCTTTTCAGCATACATCTTGTTGAATTAGTGTGAAATATAGAGGCATGTTCATCCTGTGATGAGGGTCCCCCCGCCCCCGCCTTCAATGTTCTGGATATTTCAGCTCCTTATCATTCTGAGTCTTCTTCATCTAGGGTCAGTGAATTTCCTGTCTTCTAGATCAGGTTCAAAGCACTCTGCATGTTTCCTTTCCCTATGGGCGAGGGGGTATTATTGAGACAAGGAGTCAGAATGTCTAGAAAAAACAAGAATTACACAGAACCAGAGACAAGAAGAATTCCTAACTTGGAAATGGCTCAAGGAATATGAAATCTTCTCCTTGTTATCCACAAACCTCTCCAGTTGAACTCTCAGACACAGCAGAGCCTGTATCAAGGGGAGAGAAATGCAGGACAATTCGAGCAAACACGGTCTAGTGGTTTAAGCACAAGTTTAAGAGAAGGGAAGCCTGGGTTTTATTCCTGGCCAAAGATCTGTGACCTTAGACAAGTCATGTTCCCTCTTTGTGCCCCTGGGTTTGTTTTTTAATCTGTCACATGGGGATGATAAGACTTACCTACTTCCCAGGCAGTATTGGAATGCTAGTCATTAGCATTTGTAATGCCCTTGGGGGTCCTTGAGTGGATGGAGCTTGATGAGGGCATAATTCTTTGTTCATCATAGTAGTACCTAGTGATCCTAGCTGAGAGCAAGTCTAACTCTGTGCTAGGTGCTGCACATAGTAAGTGACAGATGGGTAGCCCTTGCCTTGAAGAGTTTCCAATGTAAATAGATTATCTAGAAGGAGCACTCCCCTACATTTCATAGATGGAAAACCAAGGCCCAGGGAAATGAAGTGACTTGCCAAAGGTCAAACAGGGAGTCTGTGGCAGAGATGGGGATGAAACCATCACCAACTGAGTTCCCATCCAGTGCCTCAGCCACAAGGCCATCCCTCCTCTCTGCGGCATGCTAATTGCTGTTAATAGTCTGATTATTTACTTATTGGGAACTCAGTGCCCCAGGCTACAACATGAGGCATGAGTCAAAGGACATGACCCTTCAACCATCTGAGGAGCTTCACAGCATGTGGCGTGTGTAGATGGGTTTACACGTGGCATTAAAGATATGCTTCAGAGCGAGAACAGAACGAATCGAACGACTTTACCTTCGCACGAAGGCGTATGAGACACCGCTCCTCTTTGTACAAGGCTGCCCCTATTCCCCCGCCCCCGCCATTTCAAGAGGCTGTCAAGGCAATGCACACGCACAAGACAGGCTCATCAAAGCCTCTCTTTGGAGCCAGGCATCTTTGGAGCTGCTATCGGGGAAGCGTCAGCTTGTATGAAAGTGTCTCCGTCTCTTAGCACAGGGCTGTTGTCACTGACAGGGGATCAGAGGCAGCCAGCTGCCATGTAAAGCGATGCAGCCATGGCAGCGAGGAAGCCTGGATGTTTTTTTAAACTAAACATTGACAAACAGGAGGAAGAAGTAGCATGAATTCTCCATTTGGAGCAACAGAAATGACAGCGTATAAGTAAAGTAACACAGCCTGGCACTGGCAACTGGTCAGCTGCTCCAGCAGGTCATCACTGTATCCGCAGATATGCTGTCAGTACAGCCTAGCCTCCTGTCCCGTCCTGGGGTGCAGGGTCATTCCCTACTCAGGCTTGGGGCTCAGTTCCTCATTCCCATGCCAAACAATGGCTTCCGAACTGTGGCTACCGCAGGGATTAGCCCTTCTGCCAAAATCCTCTGGCATGCAGTTCTGCCTGAGGCAGAGCCCAAATGCCATTCCAAGATCTGTAACTGCTGCCAGGTGGTGAGATGTCTGGGAGTTACAGCGGTGAGAGGGAGGCTGTTGGAGAGTTTAGACTCCAAACATGTCTGAATGTTGTTAGAATGTGTACATCACCTCAGGGAAACAAAACCCCCAGCAATTTGTCCTGGAGTAAACAAAAAAGTATTAGCAACACTCATGGGTTTATGTAGGGCCTAGCAAAATGTGCATCCCTTTTGTGCTTCATCAGTTAGTTACTTCTCAGACACTATTCCTGGGGCTGTGGATGCAGGTGTGCATACTAAGAAACCGCAAGGATCCTTGTTGATATCCACTTTCATGAGAAATACATATAGGAAGGTGGGATGGGCAGTCCACCCCACACAAGGCCTGGAAGGATTAATATGGCTAAGTGGGCCAATTAACCACCCAGGCTACACCTGGAGAAGGAGACCGGGAGCAGGGATTTAATTAGAAGAGGTTCAGCTGGGCAGGAACAGGGGGAGTCTGTATAAGCCAGGAAGCTGTCAACAGAGGGGGGCTGGAGGGAAGGAGTTTTCAGTCACTCCCTGGGAAAAGGGAGGTGTGTCTGGGGCTAGAGGCAAATAGTCTAGGACTACTCTCTGGGCTGAAAAATCCAGAGAAGGGGGAGAGTCAGAGAGGTGGCAAGGCTCAGAGGAAAAGTAGCAAGATATGGAGTAGGTCAAACCTTGGCTGCCAATGAGAAATTCCCCTGAGCACAGACTCAGAGTAGAGGGCGGGCCAATGGTCCCCTTACCAGCTGTTGAAGAAGTGGTACCGGTACTGGCTGGGTCCATTAGTCAAGAAGAACATTGATACCCTAGAAGGGGGGAACACATATGGTGACCCAACCGGAGGGCTGAGTCATCAAGAGGAGGCTGCGGTTCCTGGAGTGAGAGGGGTCTGCAGGATGAGAGGACAATAGAAGAGACACCACAATGCCGGGGCGCAGCTAATCCCCAGGGCAGCCAACAGGAGGTGCTACCAGCAAGGAGTGAACCCTGTGACTGAAGGGGAGAAAACTCAACAGGCAAAGTTGAGAGGTGGGAGACATTGATCTTATGTCAATGACCAATTTTTTATTATACTAAATAATTAAGGTAGAATGTGGGACCGATCCCCTGAGTCCTCTGTGCATGGAACTCACTTCTGCAGATGGGAAAGCTACAGAGCTGAGCCCTGAATTATTTTGTCTGATAATGTGGCACAAAGAGCCGTCAGAGTGAGCTGCAACCTGCTTGAGACAAGCTGATTTAGGAGTTCAGTAGTTTTTAGGCTGACGGCTCTTTAGTAACCTGGGCTGAGAAGTTGTGTCTCACTCTGTCCGTAGCTTCTCTGAACGCAGACACATTAACGTCCATGTTGATCTTTCAATGCTGAGGTGTCCCAAAGGACAGAGAATAAGGAAAAATAACTTGGATCATCCTGACCAGATGGGGCAGAGGCCATTAACTTTTCTGCCCTGTACTGTGCTGTAGATGCTGATTCACTGAAGATATATATAAAATAATCATTGCTTAGTAAATGAAGCATGCATTATAGGGACCATGCAACACCTCTTCAAAGCCTGTTGTAATAATAATGCATGTTGAGCACATATAAACGAATCAAACTGGTACAAGCTGTTGTGCTCCAATAACCTACAACGATTTGTGTCTAGTGTGTTCGGTGGTGCTCAGCCTAGCTCCACATGGAGCTGTGTGTCCATAGATGCCACTGCTTCTGACACTGAATTGCCCACTTTGTTAGTAATCTCAGCAAAGAGGTCATGGGGACTGATCTCCCTGCCCACCTTCTGACCCTCCCAGGGCTGGCTTTGGGAACTGCGGGGCCTGATTCGAATACCCGGTGGCGGTCCGGGTCTGAGGCGGCACTTCGGTGGCGGGAGGGCCTTCACTCACTCTGGGTCTTCCGCATACCCCCTGCCACCAAAGTGCTGCTGAAGACCCGGAGCGAGTGAAGGACCCCTCTGCTGCTGAAGTGCTGCTGAAGACCCCGACCGCCACCAGGTGAATAAAAAAAATTAAAAAGGTGCCTAAGGTGCGGGGCCCAGTTCCAAGGAATCGGCCTAAAGCTGACCCTGGACCCTCCAGGGCAGAGATGAAGCCTGGTGTTTGGGGCTAGGGTGAAACTATCTCACCTTACTGCTGACTGGGCTGTGATACTGTCGTATCACACACACACATACACCCTGCTCTTCCAGAGCATGGAAAAGCAATAACAGCTAAACACACACGAACACTCAAACCAGCCCCACATCAGGTGGGGATAGGCAGCAATTCTGCAGGTTGGTCTTTGGAGCAGTAAGGTCAGATGGAGATTGCCCTGATATCAACTAATTCTGTTTCACTCGTTACCTGGAAGTGTCTTTTTGGAAGAAAAATTAAACATTGAGATGGCTTGTTACTCAGAGGAAAATAGTAGAGTGGGTGGCACTGCTCTAACTAGACATAGTAGAGCTCTTTACCCAGTGGCATCTGGGAATTACGGTCATGGCAACCAAACAGCTCTCAGAATGTAACGGGGGGAGGGAGAGGAGACAGAGGAAGGCATTTACCTACACAGTGAAGTGCCAGTGTCTCTCGGTGGCTTGTGCAATTAGAAATATTCCATAATCCAACTTCTAGCATAGACTCATGAAGCGAATGCAGCTATACAAGTCATTTGCAGCCCTGTATCTCTTTATAGATGCTGCACACATGCTCTAGGCAGACAAAGTGGACCCCACGCTGCATTCATTTATCTCTATAATATAAATCAGAGAGCCGGGGGTGGGGGGATTCTGGGCTTATGTCTTATTGTGGTTTCTGTAGTTATTTTGTGGCATGCCCTATTGTTTCTAAGCTGAACAAATAAAATCTCACAGCGTGAGGTTTCCGGATGGGGGGCAGTGAATGTGGAGCTTTCCTCCCAAATATTTCCCTGTATATTAGGGGGAATGGTTGTTATTTCTCCTGCTGTCTATTCTGTGCTGAAAATATGCTCGCTGGAGCAGGATTCCCCACAGGGGAAGGGGTGTGTGTGTGTGTGTGTTTGTGTGTGTATGATCTCCACAGATAATCACTTTTTAATATGTTAACTATGCGTGTGGATTGTGATATATGAAGGGGAATCTCTTCATATTAGTTTATACATAAAATTAACATATGATCTAATTGACTCAACGTGTGACATTGATGCCATTCACATAGCATTCATACGCAAACACAGATTGTTCTGCATGGACAAATAGGTTGGGAAGAGCAAGTATTGTGTTAGAATTGCTGCGATGGCTCACTGGAGTGGGACACCGGAGACCTGCATTCTATTCTTGGCTCTGTTGTGTGACATTGGCTAAGTCACTTTCCTTCTTTCCCCTCTCCTTTCCTTTATTTGTTTAGACTGTAAGCCTGTTGGGACAGGGACTCTCTTTTTATTTGTATGTTCAGCAGTACCTAGTGCAATGGGGCTCTAATCTCAGTTGAGGCCTCAATATGCTATTGTCATGCAAATAATAATGTGTTGAGCTTGCATTTCTTGAGGGGTTTCATAAGCTCTTTCCCATCACTGAGTGAGTGATCAGACTTAATTTTGAGGCCCAGGATTTATTTGTACTGGAAAATCCTATTCCAAGACCCGGCCATTTGTCTCTCGGCTGTAACATTGTCATAGCATCCCACCCCAGGGGTGTATTATCCCCATATTGCAGTGGTTTGCATTATATTACTAATTATATTAGGAAATGTTCTTCACCTCAGCTGTCAGGTGTGGGATCTTTGAGTGTCTCCCAGTCCAGGGATGTCACAAATCACTGTTCAGGGTTTTTTTCTCCCCTTTAATATGTGCATAAACTCCCATTGGGTGAGGAGATCAACAGCAGACTAGATCACAGAGCACGTTGAACCTACAGTTCTGCAACATCCCACCGTAAAGCCTTAACTATGCTGCTCTGTGAAGTGTTTGGCAGTGGACAGGTATGAAGAGATGGCTCGGTTACTGCTCACAGTATCCCCTTCACTTTGTGAAGACTTTCATGGAGTTTAGCAATACTACTCTCAGTGTCCATGGGGCTAGTTTCTGCTGTTAGGCCCAGCTCTGGGGTGGCAAATAAGCTGCACTATCCCAGCCTCAGGTGCACCCATAAGTCACAATTCTTCCCCTTGCTCTGGTGGGCAGTAATTTGCTCTTGGCCATACCATCACCTTCTATGTTGTCCCAACTGCGCAGCCCATTGAGTAGCATGGAAGGGGCGAAGATTCTAGTCCCTGCCCATCTGCTCTAGGCTGGGGAGAAAGCAGATGCTGCCTAGGGGGATTTATTATTCTCTGAAGCAGGCATGTAGTCCACGTTACAATCTTGCCCTGTCACTGCAGCTGTGAGGCTAACTCACATGCCACTCTTTGCAACTGTCAAATGGTTCTTGTCATTCAGCTGATGAGAGATTTTTTCAAGTGCAATAAAATTTGCCGAGTTAGTAAGTGCAAGTTGTCCGGCTGGGATGTTCTCTGCCTGGCTGGTGCAATGTGTTGCATTAAAGCAATCAAACAGCAGAATCTTGAGTGCTCCAAAAAGGAACAAAATGAACAACCATCTCATCAGCAATGCAGTGTGGCATTGGCAAAAGGCAGGAGGAGGGAACTGTAAAGACCAGAGGAATGTAGTATGATATTTAGTATTGATTGCCTGTGCAATTGCTACTAGCTACTGTGGCAGAATCTAGTTGAGAGGCGCTGACTTGCAGTCCCTGGCTCCTGGGGTTTGTTGCTAGGCTCTTACATAGGGCAAGGCAAAAGGAATCTATCAAGGAGAAAATAAGGTATAACGATATTACAGGGGAATAAATCCATCAGAAGCACAGTTTAAAAGCCACTGGCACCAGAGTTCAGGAGCCTGAGAACTGTGAGCTGTGTAAGGCATCAGAAATGAGCCTGGCATTTTATAAGCTTGAGTCTGAAATTCAGATGCCCCCCATGGGAACATGTGTTGCTTCTAGGTCACTGGGCCAAGAAACTTGCCATGATTTTAAAGATTAAATACACACCATTCTTCCATATAGTGCCTGAGAGATGGAGAATCACTTTCTACCACCCCTACCAATAAAATGATTCCATTGGGAAGTTAAGGTACTGGAGATTTTCAAAGTGCTACTGCTGATTAACATGGGCTTGATCCCTCTGAAGTCTTTGGGAGTCTTTCCATTGCCATTTGTGGGCTCCTGACCCCCAAAACTGTCTTCATCACTGGGGGAGGGAGGAAATGGATTCTGACTCTGTCACAGTTCATTGCTTGGTCCACTTCAGGGCAGTGCCACTGTGCACAGCCTTTCCTCTGAACGCTGTGTTTCAACCGAATGGCTGTGCTTCTCTAGTCACAATCGAGCCCATAATAATTAACAATTTGAAAGATTTCGGCTGACTCTATTCTCTGTGTTTTAAAACCTAAAAGAAGGCAACCTGGAAAATGTGTGATTGGCTATGACTTGTGTAGGTAATGGGGATTCAAGTATTTCATGGCCATTCATTTCCATCATCATCATCATCATCATCATCATCATCAGACACTCACAGACCACTGAGGACTGCTCTCTCACGCCCCCCACCCCTTTATTACTGGTCCTTACCAATAGTAGATGACTTTTCTGTCCCTGGTGGCTGACGGGGAGGAGCCCTTGTCCTCTTCCCTCTCTGCCCACCTGCTTCTGTGGCTGCCCTTTCCCACCTGTGCTGTGATTCGAGCCATGGTGCGTAGTGCAGGCAGGGAAATACAGTGACCTTTATGTCCATTTGCTCCCTTGCATGTATACATAAGACAAACACTGTGCTTGCATTATGTTCAATGTGTTTTACTTGCCTAAGTTCTAATACTTTCTATCTGTGTTTTTAATTGGTGCAATTGTCTCTACAAATGTATGAGAAATGTACACTCCAAAGAATCTTCTTTAAAAAATGACTGGCCAAAAGAGACAATATTTTTCCTAATACCTTCTAACTCTCATAGGCTTCCTGTGATACATCATATAAACTGGCCTGAATGAAACAATATTGCCATGCATTTAAGACCTGAGTGAATTCAGATCATGCCCGTCTGTGGTGCTATGCAAGTAATAAATAATAATAATCATTTGCAATTATTTCCCAATGTAATTTAGCTTTTAAAGAAGAGCTGAGAGTAACCTTCCTTCTCTCTAAAGTGGCTGTAATGCAGGCCCCAATGGGGCAGGTAGATATTTAATTGTGGCATTAAGTAATTTATCTGATGGAGAACTTTTGGAGCTGAAGCTGAAACTAGCAAGTGGACTGTTTTAGCAGTGGGGATATCAAATTGTCACAAGACCTTTCCCGACATTCAGCTGTTGTGAAGGTAATTGCAAAACTGAAAAGCGACTCTCTGCCTTTCGGGTCTAAGCATCTCTGTCGTCTTTTTTAGGCCATTGAAATTTGTGTGAGAGCTTTAACCTCAAGGTACCAATAGTGGTAATGGATTCAATGACCCTCTGCATATTTAAATCAAACTGGGGCATGAGGAGACCCTGAAAGCTCTGGTTTTCTATCAGATGTAACGACAGCCACACCTAAAATGCATTCCATGTTGCCAATGACTCCAGGTCTACAGGGAATGATCCTCCAAGTTGCTTTGTTGAAGAGATGCAGCATCTTTAACGCATGTCACATGTCAGTCTTTAAAATGGTGGTCCGTGTTAATATGCCAACATTCTACCCTGTTTCAAACTGTAAAGCAAGATCACTGGGTCATTTGCTGGATATACCTCAGACAGAGAAGGGGAAGGTCCACCTCATTCCTCCCGCCCTCCCCCCGTTCTTTTTTTGGATTCAGCTTTTATTCGAGGTATACGGTGTGATTTCAGTATTGCCAACCTCAAGCATTTAAACATCAAGAGTTGGGCTCATAAAATCATGAGATTTAAAAAAAAAAAAATTATAGATTTGAGGCTCACTTTATTTGTTTTCTGGTTTTTGAGCTTTTAGGGTGCCCTGGGGCACATTTTCAAGTTTTTCCCTACAACCATGTGGGCTAGAAACTTACATTTAAAAAAAATCCAAGCTGAGATTCTTGTGAAATCACGTGAATTCAGTAGCTGGGACTTTGAGGAAAAACTCAAATAGCTTGAAACTAGATAAAATGATGAGAGTTAGCAACACTGAGATGTCACCATTATTTTCAGCCACACTGACTTTGCTCGAGGACTGGATTGAGCCATTGTTCAAGTTTCTGTGCAAGGGGTGCTGTGTTGCAGCACCGCTACAGGAAAGGCCCAAATCCTGGGAGATGTCATAATACCTCCTTTGCTCCTGTCTTGATCTCAGGCTGGGGTAATGATTTGCTACAGTGCTTTACAAGGTGCAGCATGCTCTGCACACCATCATGCAGGTGCAGCTCTACTGGCTGGTAAGTTGGAAATTTGATCCAAGACTCTGGCCACTCCTTATTCACGCACTTGGGTCAGAACAGGATGCATAGTCCCTGCTCCCTGCCCCACTGCACAAGATGCGAGGATGCCAGGTAAAGCGATGCCAAGTATCAGGGGGTAGCTGTGTTAGTCTGTATCCACAAAAAGAACAAGGTGTCCGGTGACAGAAAATATCATAATTCCACTATAGAAATCCACATTACAACTTGAGTCCTGTATGCAGCTCTGGTCACCCCATATAAAAAAAAATAGGGGTATGGAACAACTTCTATGTGAGGATAGATTAAAAAGATGAAAAAGAGATGACTAAAGATAGAGGTATGATATAGGTCTATAAAATCTGGAATGGTGTGGAGAGAGTGAATAGGGAAGTGTTGTTTATCCTTCACATAACACAAGAACTAGCCTGAACTGCACCCCAGAGTGAGACTGATTCACCCAATGAAATTAATAGGCAGCAGGTTTAAAACAAATATAAGAAAGTACTTCTTCACACAACACACAGTCAGTCATGGAACTCATTGCCAGGGGACATTGTGAAGGCCAAAAGTATAACTGAGATCAGAAAATATTAGATAAATTCATAGAGGATAGGTCCATCAAGTTACAAAAGAGAAAGTGACTAAGCTAATCTCTACTTCCTGAGCCGAGTGAAGGGAAACATTAAACCACCAGCAGAAGCTGGCACTAGTTGCCAGGGGATGGATCACTCAAAATTGCTGTATGTTCATTCCCTCTGAAGCAAATTGCATTGGCTGCTGTCAGAAGACAGGATACTGGGATAGATGGACCATTGGTCTGATCCAGTATGGCCATTTTTATGTATTGAATAAGAGTGAAAGATGCTTCTCCCCATCTGAGAAGTTTATTGTCACTGTGGTGTAAAACTACTGCTTGTGGGGACATGACATTAGCCAAATATAGTCATAGAATTATAGAATGTCAGGATTGGAAGGGACCTCAGGAGGTCATCTAGTCCAACCCCCTGCTCAAAGCAGGACCAATTCCCCACTAAATCATCCCAGCCAGGGCTTTGTCAAGCCTGACCTTAAAAACCTCTAAGGAAGGAGATTCCACCTCCTCCCTAGGTAACCCATTCCGGTGCTTCACCACCCTCATAGTGAGAGAGTTTTTCCTCATATCCAACCTAAACCTCCCTCACTGCAACTTGAGACCATTACTCCTTGTTCTGTCAGAAAAAGAATATTAAACACATACTTGTGGAGAGAACCTCTAAGCTTTGAGACCCTTGGAGAACATAAATGTGAGTCACTGTATAATGGACGCTGATGAGACTGCTCATATGCTTGAGATTAAGCATGTTATTAAGTGGTCTTCTGGATTAGGGGGCCTGGTGCTCTAATTAACATGAGTAGGCTTGGAAGGATTAGATTTTTATTGGTAAATGCCAATTGCATTGTATACCCAAACGACAAAAAAAAAATTCCATTAATGATCATCAAAATTTACAGATAGGCAGAGTAAGAAAAAATGTTGCTTGAGAACTTATTAGCATCTGATTTAAGGATATTGATTTTGTCTAGTTTGACATATGATGTTGACAATTTGTGTTTTAATGCTTATAAAGCTTTAACTTTTTGAAAATCAACATCTACTGTCATTAAATAATTATCTGATGCCCCCATAACTTCCCACAACTGTGAAAAGTTAAATAGATAAAAATTTAAAACAATGCTTAAAACCCATTATTTTGTGCAACTGTGAAATTTTAAATTGATAAAAATATCTTTAAAAATAAACAGATATTATTTGTCACAATTATAAAAAAAAATTGAATTCTGTCAAGTCTAACAAGGGTAGGGAGAAATGGGCCCAGTATGATCATATTACATCCATCACTTGCAGCAGGAATTCTCCTGGTGTTTGCTTATGGGACAATATAGCCATTGGGCTTGATCCTGCAGCTATTGAAATCAATGGAAGAGTTGCCAATGTGTGTAAGTTCAGTTTCATAGTTCTGTATTTTATTAGGTAATTGCTTTGTGTTATATACATTTTGTTTTGGACTGTGTGCGCGCTTTTTTAAAAAGCATTTTGTTTTATGCATTTCAGCTAAACAGAAATAGCAGAGTTAGCCTTGAAATATAGAGAACCTTTGAGACATGCTGTCAGATTCTAAAACTGTATTGGTGGTGGCCTCATGATCCTTATCTTCTCTCTAGGCAGAGTCTTGGCTCTCATTCTGGACTGAAAACAGGAAAGCATGCACATATACGCTATATCATATGTTTTCCCTTTTAGGTGATTAGATACAGATTTTCTTTTTTTTGACAGGGTTACTTGATATAGGATTATCAACTTTTTTCTCATTTCTCAGCATGTGCACCATGGAGACCCACAAGTTAGGTTTTATATGAACTGGCTTTACATTTATTTTTATTTGAGGGCCCTTCTTCATTAAAATGCAATAAAATAAAACAAAACAGCAATTACTGCTCCACAAATGTTTGTTTTTATTTTTATAGCCAGCAAAGGTAAAAAGATTTTAGCAACCTGTCCAGGGCAGAAATATCAGGGTGGGCTTGAGATGTTGAATATTACTATAATCACACTTTGGGTGTTGTCCAATTTTTTAAAATCAGAATGAATTAATACTAATCACAATGAATTTCTACCAGCGTATGCATCAGGAACCAAAGCTCCTTAATCTGTTGCATATTATACTGTCTTGGCTTTTAGGAGAACACATTTGGAAGAATGGCTATGCTAAGATTAGTAACCACTGAGCAATTATAGTTATTGAAATACTTCAGGTATCTCCAGGTGTTGCCTATCTCAATGAGATACAGCTAGCACCATCATTTGGCTGGTGATGGTCTAGTGGGGATCTATGATGGATGGTCTGAGATAAAACACCACTTTCAAATATTATGCGGGATACTTAAAAAAAAAAATTCCAAACTGTTTGTCTTCCGAAACCCCTTGCTCTGCAAGGTGATAACAGGTCTGAGCCAAAGCCCACTGAAGTCAATGAGACTTAAGCTTGTGCTTCAAGATAAGCATGTGCTTAAATGCTTTGTTTAGTCATGGCCTGTGTTGTAGGAAAACAGGGAAGACAGAATGTTCTTGCCCAAAGCTGTGGAAATCAAGGTTTGCCACCACTGGTTTTAGTGCAATAAACATCTATCTCAATTAGTGCACACCCAGAAGCCTACCTGAGCCAGGAAAGTTTCTTACAGCCTACTTAGTTCTGTGGCAGGTAAGTCCTTAGTACCATTTCTATGGCAATCTGGTGAAACATGGTGAGTATAGGGCAAGTAGTTATACACTGCTGAAAGTTTTCACCAGAGAGTGGAAGATTCGAAATACAATGAATAAATGCAAACAACAAGTGAAAATGAATTGGATCAGGCTCATAGCACAAAACCTGGGAGAATTTGTCTTGATGGTCAGGAGGAGCGCAGGGCTCAAACAGCAGGGAGAATCGCAATTCCAGGTTAGGAATCAGTTGATAATCAAGTCCCAGGTGACAAGCTATTTGCCTATCCACTAATTATCTTCCTGGCTTCCTAGTGTATTTCTCCTGTTTTCTTTCACTGGGGGACCAGGGAGTAAAATTCACAGATGATGCAAAGCTCCTGATCCTTTGGAAAGATGCAAAGCTACTGTTTTGTTGGTTATTCCCTGAGGACTGGACCAAGTTCTATATTTTCTACATAGATTATCTGATGAAATTGTATGTACTCTTCCCGGCCTTATGCAGGTAATAATGGAAGGATTGGTATCTCCGTGTGGGGAGGCCTGCCTGTAGTGATTCTGACATGGCTTCAGAATACAGGGGAAGAACTGGGCTTAAATGCAGTCAGCAGTCATTGCAGTCTGGTTCAAATGCTGGATAAATGTTAAAAGAAGCACGTAGAACCAGGGCTACAGACACTCAATACTGTACATTCACTCAAGTCTCTTGCTTTTCCAGCTTACTTTGTATCTTCTATTTTGCTTTCCCTTGCCACAACTCTTCTATTGACACACGCCATATATTGCAGTGAGAGTATTAAAGGCAAAGCAAATTCTTTTCCCCCCTTCTTTTTAAATCTAACGAGTTTCTCTAGGACAATGTCATCTGCTGACAGCTCTGAGACAGGTCATTTTCTTAAAGTATTGTATTTGTCTGGGCTTTGACGGATGAACTCATCTCTGTGTTTTTCAGACCTGAGGACAATTCGTACAGCACAAAGTTCTTCCTGCCTTCGCAACCTCAGACACCCTCCCAGCTGTCACCATACATTATCCATGGGACAGTGCAACAATTTTGCTAATATTTTGTGTTGGATTTTTGTATTCACAGTTATTTAATAGAATGACTGGTGCAGATAAGAAATTTGGCCTAGCAGGTTAGGAAGAGAGACAGTTATGTAGAGCAAATCTCAAAAAATGCCACCATGACTTAATAGCAGAGTGAAAGAGGCAGTTAGAGGCAAAAGACATCCTTAAAAACTGGAAGTCAAATCCTAGTGAGGAAAATAGAAAGGAGCATAAACTCTGGCAAGTCAAGTGTAAAAGTATAATTAGACAGGCCAAAAAAGAATTTGAAGAGCAACTAGCAAAAGGCACAAAAACTAACAGCAAACATTTTTCAAGTACATCAGAAGCAGGAAGCCTGCCAGACAATTAGTGGTGCCACTGGACAATCTTGATGCTAAAGGTGCTCTGAAGGAAGATAAGGCCGTTGGGGAGGAGCTAAATGAATTTTTTGCATCAGTCTTCAGTGCAGAGGATATGAGGGAGATTTCCCCACTTGAGCCATTTTTTTTAAGTGATAAATGGAGGAACTGTCCCAGACTGGGGTGTAAATAGAGGAGGTTTTGGAACATCTTGATAAGTTAAACAGTAGTAAGTCACCAGGACCAGATAGTATTCACCCAAGAATTGTGAAGGAACTCAAATATGAGACTTCAGAACAACTAACTGTGGTATGTAACCTATCGCTTAAATCAGCCTCTGTACCAGATGGCTGGAAGACAGCAAATGTATTGTAGGCATTTTTTTTTTTTTTTTTTTAAAAAGGCTCCAAAGGTGATCCTGGCAATTATGGGCTGGTAAGCTTAACTTCAATACCAGGCAAATTGATTGAAACTATAGTAAAGAACAGAATTAGCAGACACATATATGAATACGATTTGTTCTGGAAGAGTCAACATGGCTTTTGTAATGGGAAATCATGCCTCAGCAAGCTATTAGAATTCTCTGAGGGTGCCAACAAACATGTGGACAAGGCTGATCCAGTTGATATAGTGTGCTTGGACTTTCAAAAGGCTTTGATAAGGTCCCACATCAAAGGCTCTTAAGCAAAATAAGCTATCATGGGTTAAGAGGGAAAGTCTTCTCATGGATCAGTAACTGGTTAAAAGATAGGAAATAAAGGATAGGAATAAATGGTTAGCTTTCGCAGTGGAAAGAGGTAAATAACAGGGTCCTCCAAAGATGTGTGCTAGGACTAGTGCTGTTCAACCTATTCATAAATGATCTGGAAAAGATAAGCAGTGAGCTGGAAAAGTTTGCAGATGATACACAATTACTCAAGATAATTAAGTCCAAAGCTGACTGCGAAGATCACAAAGGGAAGAATCACAAACTGGGTGACTGGGCAGGAAAATGTCAGATGAAATTCAGCATTGATAAGTGCAAAGCAATGCCCAATGGAAAACATAGATACAAAATGATGAAGTCTAAATTAGTTGTTACCACTCCAGACAGACATCTTGGAGTCATCAGGAATAGCTCTCTGAAAACATCCACTCAATGTGCAGTGACAGTCAAAAAAAGCTCTCTGAATGTTAGGAAACATTAGGAGAGGGAAAGATAATAAGACAGAAAATATCATAATGCCACTGTATAAATCTGTGGTATGCCCATGCCTTGGATACGGTGTGCAGTTCTGCATGCTCCTTCTCAAAAAAGATATACACCTCTACCCCGATATAACGCTGTCCGCGAGAGCCAAAAAATCTTACTGCATTATTGGTGAAACCGCGTTATATTGAACTTGCTTTGATCCGCCAGAGCACACAGCCCTGCCCCTCGGAGCGCTGCTTTACCACGTTATAGCCGAATTGGTGCTATATCAGGTCACATTATATTGAGGTAGAGGTGTATTAGAATTGGAAAAAGTACAAAGAAGGGCAACAAATATGACTAGGAGTATGGAACAGCTTTCGTACGAGGAGAGATTAAAAAAGACTGAGATTGTTCAGTTTAGAAAAGACATGACTAAGGGGGGATATGAAAGAGGTCTATAAAATTATGAATGGTATGGAGAAAGTAAATAAGTGTTATTTACTCCTTCTCATAACACAAGAAACTGGGGTCAGCCATTCAAATTAACAGGCAGCAGGTTTAAAATTAACATAAAGAAGTACTTCTTCACACAGTGCACTGTCAACCTGTGGAACTCATTACCACAGGATTTTGTGAAGGCCAAAAGTATATGTGGGTTGAAAAAAGAATCAAATGTTTGTGGAGGATAGGTCCATCAATAGCTATTAGCCAAGATGGTCAGGGATGCAACCCTAAGTTCTGTGTGTCCCTAAACCTCTAACTGCCAGAAGCTGAGACTGGATGACTGTAAATGGATCACTTGAAATTGCCCTGTTATGTTCATTCCTTCTGAAACATCTGGTGCTGGCCACTGTTGGAAAACGGCATGCTGGACTAGGTGGACCCATTATGGCCATTCTTATGTTAACTTTAAAGAAATACACAGCCTTCCCTCCTCCCAGATCTTTATCATTAATGAACTTGTTAAAAATACAGGTTTTCACAGATAATTAATTTAGCTTCATTCTTTTGGGCCACCTAGGGTTATGATGATTTACAGCAGCTGAAGGTTGGTGTCAGTTGACGCTATCTGGACCCATAGTCACCAGCATGTTGCATTCCAAGCTGAAGGCTCTACTCAAAGCTGATCTTAACTCCGCCCTTGTTGTCCTTGCCTACTCCTGCACCTGCTCTCACTCCCTTCACTCTTCCCCTGGTTCTCCCCTCACCCCCCTGTGGCCCTGTCTACACTAGCATTTTTGTAAATAAATCCATCTCGCACCATTGAACTCTCGCCAGGAGCAGCAATGGCGAGTGCACTAGAGTGACAGCTGATTTTCCCACCACCTTGTCTTCTAACTCTGCTCAAGGCAGGCTTAATCACCAAGTTGCTGAACATGACAGACACCTGTCTACACAAGGGATCCCGATGCTACTGCCAGTGGGAATTTTTTAGAAAATGTCCCTAGTATTTGACTGGGCCTTCTCATCCTTCTGTGTAGATGAGATGTGCATAATCAAACAGGACTCCCTATGGGCCTTTTTGATGCAGAACATGGGGGCCCAGAGTTTCCATTTTCTTTTCTTTTGTAGTTCGTGCTTTATACCGTGGACTCCTTGGCACAGCAGCACCACCCCGCAGAGGTGGTCAGTGCTTTACCAATATCAACTTAGACTAAACTAAGACAACATGATTTTTGGAGCCTAAGGGAGTTCATGTGCCCAAATCCCCTTGAATCCAGCTTGGAGTGCAATAGAGAGTTGGGTGCATTCGGTTCAATTTGGGTATCTAATTCCTTTATGCTCCTTTGAATATGCCTGCCTAAAAGACTAAGTGAGGGATTTGTATATCCGGTATTTCTCTCTTCCTTTTCCACCAAGCTCCCCTGCCTAGCTGCTGCCTGTCTCTGCGTCCAACACAGGGAAGGGAGAGAACAACTCTCCCCTGAACTGCTGCAAATAGCATTCAGTGAATTCTTCCTAGGGGAGTGCTTCACAGCATTTGCCCATGATTACTCACTGTGCCCATCCACCTCCCTCCAACCCACTGCCAGCTCAGAGCCTGCTGACCTGATCCAATTCCTCTGCAGAACAGAGCTCTCTCTGCCTCAATTATTTGTCAGGAAAAAGATTTGGACCTGGGAGGCACACTGCACTTTTCATGGGGAGCAAACTCTGATCACTCTCGGTGGCTAGATTTTTCCAAAGAACTCAGCCTGTTGTGTGCATAATGGGTGCTGAGCACTTTTGAAAATCCCTCTATTACGTGACTAAATAGAAACTGAGCTCTTTGAAAGTCAGGCCTTAATTACAGGGGCTGAGCAATTGAAAATGTGAGCCTCAACTTCAACTCCCTTGCAATCCAGCCCACAGAGTCCAGTTCCCCATCTCTAACTTGCTTGGAACAGCCTGTCTGATCCATGTGGAAGTCTAGGGCCTTTAAAAATCTGTGATCAGGTAGCAGGTGGCTTTGTAAAGAAGAGTGGGGACTTTTTGGGGCTCTAAGGAGGTGATGCAAGCCTCCCCCAAGCTTGGCACAGCTTTTGCTGCAGCTGATAGCTTCATCAGTGAAAACAAATGCAAGTGACACAAAGTTGTTAAGCGATCCCCATGGCTCAATAGCTAAAGATGTCATGAAAGGTTGTGAGAGGAGGAGGACATGTTTTCTTCTGGAACAATGGGATCACAAAACGTACACACTGCAAACAATTTTCTGCAATTAGAGAGCAGCAGTTATTAGCCATGCTGCTCATAACTCTGTTTTTCTATCTTAACCAGTGTTTCTTTCTCTCTCTCTGCTTGTCTTGTTTGTTGCTGTTGATGTCAGAGCGGCGCAAAACACATCAGAAGCTCCCTTGAAAGAAAAGCATTTTCACAATTTAAATGTGTTGTAAACAATGAGCTAAAGCCTCAGCAGGGCAATGGAAAACATCTCATTGATAAAGCTGCTTATGGGAAAATTAAGCTCAAGGCCAATAGCAAGGTCTTACATGAATGTGACTTTCTCCACCTTCCTTCTAAGTGGGAAGAAACACAATAATAATGACATGAAAACAGCCAGGCTAATTCAGCATCATGAGCTTTTTCTCTAGTCATTTATTCTTTACTAAGTTTGTATAAAAGCTGACCACCTCTTTGGCTACACGACAAATACAAGAGTGTACACATGGGATAGCAAATCAACCCTGGAAAGGTCCCCTCTCCAGACTGAGCCTTACCACCCATTGCCAGGGCCACAAGAACACGGGAAAAGTTGTGGTGGATCCAGTGGTTCAGACTTTGAAAGCAGGGCCCAAAGTTTAGTCAGGCCCTCTCCTTTTTAACATTAGCAGCTAAGTCTGTTGCACTGATATGAAAGTCTCGATTATTATGGTTAGTGAATTGAAGAGAAAGGCCTGGGTTTTGTTTTGTTTTGTTTTTTTGGATGTCCTGAGTGCTTGCAACTCCAGCTGGAATGGAGCGGAGCTGTCAGTGCTCAGCGCAGCTTGAAATCCATTCCTGGAACACTCTGGGGAGGGGATCAGGTGTTGCACTCCTAGCAGAGATCCCAGACGAAAGCAGAACACTTAGGGCTTGAGTTGCAGAGCTGCTGAGTATGCACAACATGTAATGGAGTCAGTGGGAGGGGCATAAACTCAGCATCCCTGAAAAGCAGAGTCTCAAGGCGTAGGTGACCAAGAGCCATGAGGAAGAGATCTAGTCATGGGGATTTACCATTGGAAGGGACAGGAATAGACAAAATCAGATCTTGTAGATTGTAGTGGGAAAATGGAGGTCTGTTTGCACAGGGAGTTATCCCACAGCATTTCCATATGAGCTAAAGCCTGCAGAGGAGATTTCCAAGCTGATCTAAGGAAAGTTTAAGTTGAATTATCAGGAGAAACTGGTTGATAGTCTTAGGCTGTGGAACTGTCTCCCAGGGAATTGGTGGAAGCCCTGTCACTTGACATTTAAAACTCACTTGGAAAGTGTATTTTAAAGAACAGTGCAGGATTTGGCTGGGAAGATGGACTAGATGTGGCCCAAGAGGTCTTTTCCACCACTGATTTTGCTCACTTTAAATTCTGGGTGCCATACCTTGCCACCAAATTCTGTTTAAAAACCAATGGCATGACATGGACCTGTACCATCTCCATACAAATCCTCTGCAGTAGGCTCTCCTCCTGGCAGATTGCATTTGTCTGCTTTAGTGTGCTATCTCTAATTGCTTTAGCTGCAGTCACAGGACAAATACTGGACTGTACACATTTTGGCTGATGAAAAATTATAACCACGTTGTCCCTGTTTCAGCTCAGGCCCATCTCAGGTGCCCTTGCACGAATCCTGGGATTTATTTATCAGTTCTATTGGAGGCCACTCCTTCTGATGACTCTTCCTCAGTCACTAGCATGCATCTTCATGAGCTTAGTTGGGATGAATTAATTTGTGTTTCCACCTCTCTCCTCTCAAGGTTAGTATCCTCATTTTCACCAGACAGAATAGCCCTGTAGCAGGGCTGCCAGAAGTTGGAGACACGCCCTGAGATTTTGCTGTCAAAGACTGATTACTTGACACCAGTGAAGTGTTGAGCTCCTAGCAGCTGCAGAGAGACAGAGTAGAGGTTTAAGGAGCAGCAAGAAAATAGGCAACATTCACCACATCAGCGGCTCTGACTTCCTGTTACTAAAACCCAGGCACACACCTCATGATGCTCTTCATGCCCAGGATAAATTCTGGCACATCTCACCATATTCCTTGTATTTTCCAGTCAGATCTCTGTTTTAGCTGTAAGTATTAAATGCATTATAAATGCAGTCTGACTGTGAAGCAGTTGACGATGGCTGGTTTGCAGGGATGGGGGTCTAAATATTCTCTAATTAACCTATTAGTTTTAATTACATACCTCAACCACTTATTTTCTCATGTGAGAAATGCACATTCCAGATGCAGAGTGAGGGGTTTTTTCTTCTTCTTTTTTTATTTGGTGAAATGTTTTAAATGCCTTGTCAACACAGAAAGAACAAAAAGAAAAGAAGTGACATCTGATAACAGATTGAGAAGAATGGGGAAGAGTAACAAAGCTTGATAGGCTGGCAAGTAGAATAAAAGTGAAGCATTGTTAGTATTCATTACCAGAAAACACAAGGCAGAGAGGATCCTGCAGCTGTTGGAAATCCCCAGTATACTACTGTAGCAGAGTCACTTTAAAAAGAGGGAGGGAAAAAGACTTGCCCTTTTCCTTGGTGAAGCTGGCAAAGCCTTTGATTAGCTGCTTTTTGTTGCCGCAACAGCTTAACCCTTACAGGCTGGTTCTTCTCATAACTGAGGAAGGCCAGTTTGGGATCTGCTTTTGAAATGTGGCAAAAGTAGGCTCTTTTTCAAGGAGTCTCTTGCTCTAGGAAAGCCTAATAATGTATGGAGAATGGGGACTCACCTCCTGACTAGAACCAGCTGTCCCAGGGAGGTGCCAGAGGGGCACCGCTAGAACAGAAAGGAAGACAGGACGTCTCAAGGTAAATAATGGGAGTTTAGTTTCCATTATCTATTCATTTCTCCCATTTCTACAATGATCAAAATGATTACATAAAAGGAAAGCAAAGGAAGAAGGAATGCACAAAATAAGTCTGCACTTGCATGGTTTTTTCAGGCTCTGAGATGTAGGGTGACCAGACAGCAAGTGTGAAAAATCGGGACATGGGGTGGGGGGTAATAGGGGCCTATATAAGACAATGTTCCAAATATTGGGACATCTGGTCACCCTACAGAGATGAGACAGGCTTACTGCAGGTGGTAAATCAGCTGTGTGAGAGAGAGAGGGAAGCAAGGAACTAGATCAGAAACTACTCTCTGAAGAACCGGGGCCCTAAAGTTATTGTCAAGACCAGAAGGGAATTAAACCCTACGGCAATGCCCAGTCACTGCATAAATGCGGTGCATTGGAATGTGATGTCACAACGTCATCAGCTGGAATATGGTGCCAGGTGGGAGCAACCAACAGTCACTGTCATCTGACAGCAGGTTGGTGGTCTGTGAAATGAAACCATTGGTCATGGTCTGGAAAACGTAGGTGTCCCTGTCACAAAATTCCCCAGTACCATTGATATAAATGAGCACCTTGTTGGCCATCTCAACAATATTGACCAAGCAGGCTGAACTCTTCCCTTGCCCCTACGAAGGGTACTTTCCAGGGTGCAGGGAAAGGATTGGTGCCTTGGAGGGCACAAACCCTTTTCATGTCAGTGATTCAAATCAAGTCCAGATCAGCGATGACAGAAAGGCATTGCTCTGCAATGAATGCTGAAGGGCCCATGTAAAAGTTCTTGGTTGTCTCAGTCCAGTTCCTAGCGGGAAGGTTGCAGCTGGGCTCCTTTGTGGCCAGTCTCTTTACAGAGGCCGAGGTACGAATGGGCCATGGAGAATGAGTGGATGCTGCTCACTCTCTTCCAACCTGAAATGACAGCTCTGTGCCTTCCCTGTAGTGGCTGTTGATGTTGCTAACACATGCAGCAGAGTAAAGGAGAGAAGAGCCTGGAAATGCTGGCGTGTGATCTAAAGCCATGGGGGAAAATTAAACCCTGGACTTGGGTCTTGGCAGATAAGGAGGCTGATTTCCAGCACACCTTGAGAGCAAAACAGCCTTGTGTAAATGCACCGTGCTGGAGGCTCCCCTAAGAGGGAAACAGGAGAGCTGAAAGTTTGAACTGCCTCCTTCACAGAACCGCATACCAATTCAGATCTGTTTCACATGCACAAATGAAGCGTGTGAATTGCTCCTGTGGGTCCTTCATGGTGCTAACTGCAGCAAGGCCAATTGCTTTGTTGTGCAGTTTTAAGTCTCAGGGCAAGTGAAGAGAAAATGAATCTTCTCCCGAACAGCCATATACCAGCGGTAAGAATAGCATACTGTTTCCAGTACTCTGGCACTCAAAGACAGCCACCAATCTTCTTGGCACCCATTTAATTTAAGTGAACTTGTTAAACAATCTAAAACAAGCTGATAATCTCTCACAGCAGCAGAATGATAAACATGTGAATAAGAACACAAGATAGAGAGTGAATCAGGAAGCAGCAGGAGGTCTCTCCAGCTAGAAAATAATTTTATGAGCCCTAATCTCATAGTAAATGCAACAAACAATAGGAAAAACAATAATATTGCACTGGATGTTTCAGGCCAGATCCCCTATTGGTATAAATCAGCCAAGCGCCATTGAAGTCAATGGGCTATGGTGACTTTCACCAGTCAAAGATCTGATCTGCTTTAGTGAATTGGATATTAAACATCTCATTTTTATTGTCACTGCTAAATAGGAAGTGAAGGCATCATTCCTTCACGGAGGACAAGCAGATATTAGGGAAAGGTTGTATGCGGAACTGTGGGCAATGACTGAATGGTTCTGCAAGGGGCCACAGATTTGTCCAAATTGTGCCTGTCCCTTTGTCTCTGTGCGTGATCTTCTCTCTAACTCATTCATTAAATTCTGTGTTTGATGCTATCTGTTCAAATTCCATCTGTGTGATATAAAATGGCATCGATCATATGAGCCAGATGTGTGTAAGTTGGTATAGCTCCACTCAAGTCAGTGCATCTGTGCCCATTTCTACCCGCAGAGGACTGGACCCTTTATCTCTATGGAATACGACTCCTTAAGCATATGCCTTTCACGTGTCAGTCACTCTGATGTTGGTTGTTCAGTGAGAGGCAGCTGATTGCTCCAATCCTCCATTCAGCCATGGAGATAACATGTTGCAAGGAGCTGCCCACGTACCACTTACTTTCAGTTTTTGAAGCTGGTGCCTGTTGTTGGGGCTGCTAGTTCTAACTTAAGTCCTGCCAGTGGGAATCCAGGCTTCACTCTCTGCAGTTCAAGAGCCTTTTAGCCCAAGTGTTCATTCACCTTTTGGGTTGCTTCAGCAGCAGCACTTTTCATGTTTGAAAATCTCTGATCTGGTAGATTAGTGGGGATTATTTAGGGCTATTTCTGAAAGTGCTGATATTACCTCCAGTACAGAAAGGAGATGAAAACTAGCCCTGGCCTTTTATGCATCTGCTCCAAACGGTCTTTACCACATTCAAATGGAAATGCAGCTGGGGTCTGTCGGATGAGCTGGTGTCTAGATCCTGGAGGTGATAGTTGTAAAATCAAAACATGTATCTGCATCTGTGCATATGTGGGGTGTGTGTGTGTATAATGTGTATATTTATGTGTGTGTAGACATATTTTATTTATTTATTTGTATTACTATAGACTCTAAGGGCCTTAGTCATGGACCAGAATCACACACACACACACACACACACACACACACACACACACACACACACACACACACACACACACACACACACTCCAAATCACTGTACTGGGCCCTGGCTCAATGGCTGTGGCTTTCATTTCATTTCATTTCCTTTGATTCTTCCGCTAACTTTAACCAGTCTCTCAGATCTGCAACAGCTCCCACCTGAGAGCAGAAGCTCAGCACAGTTCATGCCAGTTCAACCAGGGGTAAAAAAGCTACTTTCTGAGCACAGCTCAGCAGGGTTTATACCAGCTCAGATAAGAGGAGGCGACACCCCTCTCAGGCTCAGCTTGCCACGGCTCCTCCCTGCTCATGCAGGAATAAAGGCTCCCTTTTATGCTACTCTTGTACCTCTGGCCTGGTTCAAGTCAGGAGGGATACACAGCGAGCTGGATGCAGGAGGAAGGAGCTGTCCATGCCTTGTAGGCAGTGTTGTTTGCCTGCCAGCTGGCAGATACCAAAAAGCAGCATCGACTTATTGCCTTACCCACCGGGCCTGTTACAGCAGCATAGAGAGCCAGACAATCCAACCATTTTGTTTACCAGCCCATGGGGGCTGGAAAACAATACCTCACGTGGCACACACTGTATGACCTTGTAGATATTTGCCTAATGTCTCTTTTGATCCAGCCCAGCCATGTAGCATCATTCAACTCTTCAGGCTCTTTCTCAAGCCTCTAGGACTCTGGCCTCGGAATTGGGCTATACAGTAATGCAATCGCATATGGATGTGAAAAAAGCAGTTATCAGCGTGCAACTGCAAGAAACGAAGAGTCACGTGTGGGATATGCTGTAAGGCTGCTTTTTCCAATGCTCTGATACTCGCTCACCAGCTCTGTTTTGTGTCCTCTGACTAGCAAGGTGGTAGAGGATGTGTCTTGAAGCACAGGTTACTGCTTTCAGGGCCAAGAGAACTCTTTCTTTTCTCTGGGAGAATGCACCTATTGCTACCACGGCACATGCAGATTGCACTAATCCGGCAATTGTTATGATCCCTGTTTTATTATGGCATTTGAATGTCTTTGAAGTGCAAGCAAATGATGTGCAGTTTCCTCCCACAGCTCTGTGAATGCATCTCAATCCTGTCCTGTAACCGTTTGTGCTATTCCCGCGCTGGGCTTGGGTGCTCTTCTCGGTCCTGACCCACAGCATACTCCGATCTTGGGATCCCCAAACTCTTCCAATTCCCCATGACCCTGAACTGCATCATTCCGATGACCACATCCTCTCTGAAGCAGAGGCTGCTGATCATACCAACTGATGCAGTGAATTTTCCACATGGGCAAATGATCATTTGGGACCTGAGTGACTCCCACTAAATTCCTTTTTACGTGCTTGGCTTGTAGAAGCTGAAACCACATGTCCCAAAGCAAAGACCTATCAGAGAGCCTGCTTTGCCTGGCTCCACATTCCCTGTCCTGGCGAGTCAGGGAAATCTGGCAATAGGTTAATTACCTGGTGTCTGATAACAAGGTTACTACACAGGAGGTAACTTTTTTGTGTGTTTGTGTGGTGCAATGTTTTCCTGTGGTGCAGAGGAAAGAGCTCTCTGTAGGGGGAGGTGGATGCTGAACTTGGCCAGGTTTCTTCACACAGGGGACTGATCTGAGCTGATAAGTGTCTCTGTGTGTTTAGGGACACTGGTTCCTATTCCTTATTCCATTCCAGCTTGATGAGGCCTCTAGACACGTTCCACTTACAAACTCAGTTGGCCGAGTGGGCTCATTTAAGGAGCTGCTTCAGTGAGATTAAAAGGTATTTGGGGCCCAGTGTGAACAAGTGTAGCTAGTACCCGGAGTTCAAGCCTTAAATATGGAAAAGGACTGGCTCAGATGAGGCTCATAAACCATGAAGGGTTATGCCATGGCCCATTGCAGTGTCAAAGGTGCGTGGATACAAGCTGACCCTGAGTGTGCCTGAGCTGGGTGCTGCAGGGGTTAAAGGAGGAAGAAGTGCCTCCTGACTTTCCAGTGGGTAAGGTTTGGAAGCAGAAGGAGAAAGGGACCATCTTTTTGTTATGTGTGGACAGTGTCTAGCACAATGGGACCCTGTTCCCTGGCTGTATTGTAACAAGAATAGTAAAAGGAAAACGCTCATGAAAGATGCTAGCAAGACCCTTCAGTCTGAAAGAGCAGACTGGACCCATCTCTAAAGTTACAGATACTTAGTAACAGGCACTGGCAGTCTATGGTAATCAAAACTGGGGACCAGCATGCTGGGTTTTATTCTTGGTTCTGTGTGATCTTTGGCAAGTCCCTAGAATCCATGTACAAGAGGTTACCTGTGTGTCAGCCAGAGAGAATGAGACCTACTCTGCAAGGAGGCTGGGATGCTTAATTGGTTAATGTAGGGAAATTGGTCTGAGATCCTGAAATGAAGGGCACTATAGAGGAATGAGATTGTATTGTGATCAGCAACCTTGACACAAAGAGCTCAGATTCTTTTTCCTCTTTCCTGACCACTCCTCCCCCTCAGCAATGTGGAGCTGATGCAAATCGTGCTATGGGTTGCATATTGGTGAAAGTGTTTGTAGCTTGATCATCGAGGGGAGATTGCAGCAAGAGGGTGCAGGGAGGTATCAGACAAAGCTGGGATCCCCAGCACCTTATTCCCTTTGCTTCTCTCAGAAGGACTGAAGATTTCCAAAGCAGTGTTAGAGTGCAACTATAATCCAGCTGCAGCTCCCCAGGGGCTCAGGAACCTTGTGATGGCCTTGCCTATAACTGCCTTTGATTCAGCTATAAGTGGTTCAGGTGAGTCATTCTGCTAATTAATGCTCTTGCTTTTGTAAATGAAGCAGCTCATTGAAGCTGGAGCCAAACAAATTGGTCCCTGGAGAAGGGAGAGATGGGTAGCAAAGTAGGTTGCATCAGACAAACAATGTCATCAAAACAGTTAGGACACTTCACTTCCCACAGCATGCGCTTTCTTGAAAGGAAACTGAAAACTAAAGAACCCCCGGAGACCAAGTGGATAATACACCTGTGAGTGTGGACCATTAGGACGGTGCCAGGAGCACCACTAGAGAGAAGGCCGCTTGGGCTTGTCTGCTGCCTGTTTGCTGTTCAACATCACTGCTATTTCAGAGCGTGTCAGGCTAAAACTTATGAGACAAGTTGCAGTGTAATTGGGCACTTGGGCAGAGGTGGGGCGTGAGGAATCAGTTGCAGCCTATGAAAACATTTGAAAATTACAGAGCTGCTCAAAAGCTTCCTTAGCTATTTAAAGGCTGCAGTGTTCAAAGAAATACACCCGCCCCCTGATGCCTGCTCTGAAGCCTCGGAGTTAGAAGCTATGGACAGGATTTGATTTGTAACACTAGGCAACCATCAGGGCTCTCTTGGGAAGCACAATCCGTTCAAACTCACCTTGTGTTTCTTAGCCCCAGACCTCAGGTGTTTTGCTTGATTTCTCAGATGAACTGAAAAATATGATGCTTAGTTCACTTGTTTCCAGTTCCGTTGCTGGGTTTTCAAACAGGGCTGGAGAGGAAGGATGGGCTTGCAGTTAAGGCACTGGAGGCTTCATGAAAGCAGGGTTCAGTTCCTGGCTGTACTGCAGAATTCCTATATGTGCCTTCATGCCTCAGCACCCCATCTGTAAAATGTGGATAATTACACTCCCTTTCTCCCACCCTGGGTCTAGATTACTTAGACTGTAAGATCTTGGGAGCAGGGAATTGTCTCTTATGTTGAGTTTGTACAGCCCCTAGCACAATGGGGCGATTTCAGCTGGATGCACTAGATGTTACTGTAGTACAAATAAATACTACTGCTAAAGAACTCAACCTTGGAAGCAAGTGCAAAGATCTTCTTAGGAGGTGATGGCATGACATACCCTCTATGCTACCGGCTTTTGTGCTCCATCGGTTGGCAATGGGTTGCTCCTCGGTTGTATGATTTCCATGGCCCGGGTCTCTGTGGATATGTGTTTCAGCCATGCAGGTATTTGAGCTCCTTTTAAATATTTGCATGGTTAAGTTTTGATGATCAGAACCCGCTTGACAGCACTGCATTCACAGCGATGCCTGTGCGACAGATCTTGTTTTGTTTGCCCAAACCACAAGTTAAGACACTGAGCGATGACTGGCATCTCCCCAAGGCATGTGGTTAAAGGGTAGGATTTTTCCTGGAAACTCTAAGGAAATCTGCATGTTGGTTTTGTCTCCAGGGATGCCTTTCTTTTCTCCTCCAAGGTCAGATTTTCCTGAATCCTCAGCTGTGGGGCCACCACAAACTGGCTTCTATTACATTTGCTTGCAGTGCAGCAGGCTTCCATTTCCCCCTATTATCTTAACTTGCAAGTGATACACCAGTGTCATTTCATTCTCGGAAACGTTTCCCTAAATGCTCAAAGGAGCCTACGCTGATACTTTGTGATGCGTACGCAGCTCTGCATTCTATTTCTCTTCGCTAGCTCACTAGTTTGGGGCCCATGACCTTAAGCATAACCATAATGTGAGCTTGTGCCTGCAGAGAGGGAGTCTTAAGTGAGAAGTTTTGAGAACCCCTGGTTTGTAAGGTTGCCTCTTTATAACTCTGTGGTTTACATTCCCCCAGCTTAGTCCCTCTGCTTTGTGAGGAGACTATTCACCAGCGAGGTGTCATACCGGTAACACCGGGTGGGTGGCATCCTTTCCCCTGAATTGCTATCAAAGCCTGGTGCTAGATGATGCTGTGCTGTTGGAGGCACCACTTTTCAGATGACATGCAAAACTCAAGTCCAAAATATCTGTGGACATTAAAGATGCTACAGCAGCCTTTTGGGGCAGGGGGATTCTGGGCATGAGCACGGTTGTCTTGTGCAAATTCCAACATGGGAAATTACTTTCCACTTCCTTAAATTCCTCCTGTGGTTTTAGTTGGGTCCATACTTTCCTTCGCTTTCTGTAGTGCTGCTGCTGCGACTTGCTGCCTTTCGGGGCGGGTGGCTCAATTCCTAGATGCCTCTTTATTAAAGTTCCGTGCAATGCAATGCTCAGATGAAAGTTGCTACCGGAGTGCAAAGTGTTGCTATCGCTTTTAGTAAATTCAGTTCAGTCACCCCCGTGCTCATTCAATACCGTTCTGTGCAAAAACTACCCAGCATGTCCATTTTGTGCTCCCAGTGGAAATCGAAAGGATAACAGTCCTGTCACGAGGACGTGTGTCTTGATAGTGGCTGCAGTGGGTCTCTCCCTTCAGGCCCTGTCAGCCACAAGAGATGGATGCCACTCAGACACGGAGAATAAAAGCATCAGGAGGGAACTGGTTTGTCAACAGCAAGCCCTGCAGTGTCCCAGATCAGTAAGAAGAAGAATTGTATGCTGATGAAATAGAAAATTCTAAAGGACATTATCAAATCTCTTTCTGGCCTAAGGGTTTGCAGATGAAGGGCCTGATACTTTTAGTGCTTACCCCAGCTCATCTCTCGTGATGTTAGCAGAATAGCTCTTGGTTTGGACTGGCATAAGCAAGGGCTGAAATCAGGTCTTGTAAAATTGCCGGCGGTCGAGATGAAATGGGATTTGCCACTGTAAAGCTAGCTCCTGTGAAACATGTCCGGTCACTACCTCAGTGCTCTACGCCCTTGCAGTCAGTACGATAAAACAATGGGTCTCCGGCGGGGAGGAATGTCAGGTTTCATTTGATAGAATCAAAGGCTGAGCACATGAGGTCTGTGCAGAGACTTGGCCTGGCGGCTCCCATTTACATGAGCGGGAAGCAAATGCCATAAAGCCCAGCACAGTGAGCTGAGTCTGTATGCACTGTCCTGTCATCTTTAAACTAAAACTGTGCTCACGAGCAAACCCGAAACTTCAGTAACATTGAGTAAATTACAGCCTGGGCTGTAAGCAGAAGGCCAGTACTTAATCTACTTCCCAGAGCGACGTTCTGCTATTTAAAGCAAAGCAGAATAATGCACCCTCCTCAGATGCAGCAATGGGCTGGTAGGACAGGCGAGTGATGGATCTCATGGCAGATGTTAGACCCACCATCCTGGAGTCCCTGACCAACCAGAGGGTGAGAGTCCTGTGCAAGTAGCATGCTAAGCCCTAAGGAGGGGGAACGACTTGCTGTGTTCAGCTGAAGGACCAGCATCAGAAGGATACAGAGCTGGAAGGAGTCATGCCCAATGCAACACTCGCTGGTCAGAGGGGGGCAGGGATAGAGGGTTGTTGGGAGGCAGAATCTCAGAGTGGGGGCAATGCCAGGGGAAGGTGAGGGGGGATAGAGGAAGAGCCTTAAAAAGCACCCACTGTCTCTGAGCTGGCTTGTCAAGTCTCGGTATGGGAATCACGAATGGGAGTCGGTGAGTATGATGCATTAGCTGAGACGGGGTGAATTATCAGCATTCTGTGTCGACACTACCTGTGGCTAATTACTGTTAATAAATTCATGCTGTGGAAATCAGCAGCTTAATTTATGCCCAAATTAAGGCACATTGTTTCTGTTGTTTTAACTCAGCTGCCTAATGTATAAACACAAGACTTATCTACCGTAAATAGACATGATCAGCTTTCTGCTGACACTCAGAAGCACAGCCCATGCTGAGCTTTTACTTGGGGAAGTCGCAGCCTCACCCGTACCTCAGTTTCCCCATCTGTAAAATGGAGATAATCATACTCACCTCTTTTGTAAAGTGTTTTGAGATCTACTCAGTGTTTGGAGCTGGGCTATTTTACTTTCTGTCTGGGGCACTGGAACTGGCTGATTCACTTTACAAGGCACGTCACCCAGTGGGTTACACACCCTCTCAACATGCATAAGTCCTCTACGCAGCTGTTTGAAGATATTCATTAGGGACCTAGATCCAAAGTGCATTGTGAATCTTTCCATTGACATCACTGGGCTTTGACTCAGGCCCTAGAATAAAATTCTCCCTTGTGGTGGTAGGGAAATGGATATTTGAACAAAATCCAAACATTTACTTCTTAATTTTTGGTTGCAGAAAAAAGAGAGAAAATGTTCATTTCACTGTAAAAATTGAATTTCCCCAGGGAAAAAGTTCCTGGAAAAAATATTGAGGTGGGGAGGGGGAGAGAGAGAGAGAGAGAGAGAGAAGCTGCATTTGCCAAACCATCCAGGCTCTTTCCATGTGCAGACTCACCAGAGTTCATGCACAGTTCATTCTTTGCATGTGGTTGCTTGTGAAAGGAGGCTCTGATCCTGTCACTCAGCTCCAGCGTTCTGTCTTACCTTGGAAATGAGGTAAGTACTCCGTGAAACTGACGGCTCCTTTCGCGTTCGGAGGACACTAGAACTCAGAGGGTCTGGACGCTGTACAAAAATGTGTTCTATTTCTAGCCCCAAGTGTTCAAACATCATGGCATGCCCCCCAAAACCATGAGATTGGCTTAAAAACCATTAAATTTTATGAAATAATAGATGTTGGGGCCTTTTTATTTGCCTTCTGCTGTTGGAGCCTTTAGGATTCATGTTTTAATGCTTTTCTTTGCAACCACGAGGGCTAGACACTTTTTAAAAAAGAGAGCAGAGATTCTCAGCTGGTCACCTGACTCCAGGAGCTGGAGCTTATAGAAAAAACACTGAATGTTTGCAGTGTTGCACGGTCCCTGCCTCAAAGAACTCGTGATCGGAGAGATTGTAACCTAGTTCTAAGGGGCCATGTGGGGGAGGAATGGAGCAGAAGAACATAGCTATGTGCATCCTGCCGGATCCCAAGTGAAGGCACGCAGTGAAAACATGAAGCAAGCTGTGTGGGCAGTGAGGAGAGGATATTATCATCCCCTGTTACCAGGTGTGTGGGAAAGAGGAGAGAGCTGCTGGGAGTGGAGCTGTGACTCTGCCCATTATGTGCCTGGCAATGGGCTGATATAACCCATCCTGTTGGGTAACATAGGAGATCAGTGGGGACGGTGATTTGAAGGGATGTCTCTGGGGGAAGGTGCTAAGATTGTTCACTGGTTCTTCTACCTGCTGTCCTCTCCCCAACATTTCAAACAATCTTAGTGTCTTTTCCTGCACCTCCTCTCCTCTCCTCTGTCTCCCGGAGTGGATGGCGTGCAGGGCAGTGCCTGACTGCTTGTGTGTGACTGTACAGCCAGTTATGGTCACTTATCAAACAATAAATAACACTCAAAGCTCCAGTAGAAACATCTTGCTCTATTATACCAAACTTCTCAGTTCAGAAGTATGAGGCATACATTTTAATATGACTGACATGTGCTGTTTCTGAAATGCATGACTGAATTTTCTTTCTGAACTACTGGCTCAGAAAACTCATTGGAAGCTACAGGGGAAAGAAATGTTTGACCCACGAAATAAAAGGGTCAATGTGTGACTCACTTTGAGATTGCTTTTCCCTTTTAAGGATCAGCTTTCCTACTATAATGATACATCATCCCGAGGTTGGTAGCAAGAAACAGCACTGGGTTTGTCTAAGGGTTGCTGGTGCCAGCAGAGCAGGATTAGTAAAGCCCACCATGCTGATACAAACAGGGGAAAGTAACAAGAAGTGTCCCATTGCTTTTGTAAGTAAAAAACCCTAACGCCCATGGAACAGAATGATCCTGTCATGGAAAAAGAGTGTTACACTGTTGCATAGGCAATCAAGCATTTAAGGCCCAATTTAACTGAAAATTTAGGGTCTTGACAGACCATTCTCCATTGGTGTGGCTATATCAGAACAAAGGTCCCTTTCCAAACTGCTATGTTGGAGCATCACTGTCCAAGAATATGACATGGGAACTGCATATTAAAGGAAGAGAAAATATAGTGGTAGGCAGGAAAGAGGTCATGGTCCACTGCCTACCAATCAACCAGTGGCTGACCCTACTGCCTATTGCTATAGGGAAGGTTTGACCCATGAACCCCTCAGTCTCAACAGGCAAGGGGGTTAAAGGAATGTCCAGATTCTGGTATGTATGTTCTGATTCACCTAAGAACGTGATGCAACGTGTTAAATGAAAGCTGGGGTCACAGTGGTCATTAATATCATTGTGAACTGTATGTATAGATCCTATGACAGGAGTTACTGGTGTACACTGGAAATGGATTTTAAAGTCCATACGAGGGCAGAGTTGACAAACAGCTTTTCAGTCAGACTATCCTGAATCTTTGATAAGAAACATACAATTGTTTTCACTATCATTCTATTGCAGTCCTGTAGTATTAAGCTAGGTGCTGACCCTGAGTTGAATCGAACAAGCTGGTGTATATGCTGTTCCATTAGGGACAGCAGACCTGGCATTTCTGTAGCAGTGGGTAAAGGGCTAGGCACTACAAGGGAATGCTTCAAAGGGGCTCAGGGTCTGAGATGCACCTATTGTTAATCTGCAAGGTCAAGAAAGGGCTGGCTTAGCCCAGAGGTGATTATTTGGGTGGCTGGCAGGTTAGTGGCACGAAGAAGCTGACATCCAGTTCAGCGCAAGCAAGCCTTGCTCTCACTGGAGGCACAAGGGTAACAAGGTGTCTCACAGTCCTGGGTACCCTGAGAACATCACAACATGGAAACCCAGCTGAATAATATTTACCCTGGCTGTGTGCCTATTTCCAAACAGCCAGGAGCCACCTGAAGGAACAACAGCTGGATTCAGCTAATGGACGCAACATCATGAGGTAAACCTCTGAGTTTGACTGGGCATTTGTAGATTTTGACTGCATGCAGAATCGCACTGTTTTCCACATAAACTGGGGACCAGACTCTGATTATTGCTCCACTGTAAAGCTTCCTTAACTGCCTGGTACATCACCTCTTTCACTACCCCTCATCCCAGCCCCGGGACACATCTGGAGAAAATGAGGGACCTGGCCAGGACATCCCTACATCTTCATCTTCAACAGGCAGAAATGGATCCTTGGTGCTGTGTGCTCCTGGGCAGAACTTAGTGAAGCCTTGAGCCTGCTCTAACTTTCCCCAGGTCCCAAATCATATCTCATTTGTTCCCTTTATACTGGTGCCATGATGGTAACTTTTAAAGATACTGTTGACCCCCAGCTGATCCTTATCCTGTGCCAAGCACAGCTCTTTTATAGGAGAAGATCTATGCTTAAGCATTTTTAATGCGCCCATCACTGTAACAACTAGCAAATGGTTTATGCATCTTTGTTCTGGGAATGTGACAAAAGTCATCAAAGGGTAAAAGAATACATTTTGCTGCAGGCTGGCATGTTCCCTCCATTTACTGGAGGTATGTAGTGACGAAATGGCAGCTTCCCCTCTGCAGAATCCTTCACCAGGTTTTCCTAAAGCTGGTGATAATTCAAAATTAAGTGAAAACAGAGTTTCATGGTTTTTGTTAGCCCACAAGAAAAATATCATATTTATGGATTGGTTTTGGCAGCTGTGAAAATTTCTGGCACAGGCATGAACTGTTCAGTTCAGAATCAAGAGAACTCCCTGCACATTTTAAATCAACCTGGGCTAGTTCTCTGACATGGAGCTTTAAGTGACCCCCTGTTTTGTTTCACTTCTATGGCAGTGATATCACTTCACTATCTAATCCTTGTACTGCCCAAGTGGTTACCTCGTGTTAGCAGAGTTTGCACCGATCAGACATTATTAGTGATTTAATTCTCAAGATCAGTGAATTTATTGCACTAGTGGAGACTAGAGTCATTTGCTGCAGCCGGTTTTATGATGTTTCTCTTTCTGCAGAGTGGAGCTATCATCAGCAATGCAAATTGCTGATTAAGATGATGGCCTCCCTCACAACAGATGTATTTTATATGCTGCAGCAGCTCAATAATGCAATAATTAATGCCTTATAATTAGCCTATTTGATTGTATTAGTCTGTTATTTTATGCTTGTGACTGCTTGAAAAATGTGCAGTGGCTCTCTCATACTGTACAGATCATTGGATTCTGCTGGGAAGCATGAGACAAACTGGGTTTAGTCAACCTGCATGAGCAGAGCAGAAGCTCAGAAAAGATGAGGGATTCTCTCTTGCCCATTGATAAATAGTGATACCATGCAGACTGGTATCGCTCCATTCAACACCCAACTGGCTTAGGTAATATGAGGACTTTGTAGTGTTCTCTTGTGATGCCTGGCTAGAAAGAGTTAAACATCCTGCAAAATAAATAACCCTCAAAAGACTTGTGGGGAGATAATGTTTGTGGTTTTGTGTATTTACATATGTATGAGTAGGGTCCACAAGGTAATCAACAGTCCCTGTCTATGCTGTATTCTGATAACATTTAAATGAATTGTAAACACAGGATATCTTGGTATTCATCTCTCTTTGAAATGTTCTGTGACTAGTGGAGGAACAAGCAAATGGCATTATGTTAATTCATATAGCTAATGGACCTCCTTTACAGTCATCCTAATTACCTTTTGTTCCCTGAGGGAATCCCAACTTGTCAAAAGACATGAAATTGTATACAAGATCCTTGGATCCTGATTCTGTCATCTCAGATCTGCTTAACCTTCATCAGGGGAAGTTTGAGTCACAAGGCTGAGGTCCCAGCTATGACCTGAATATGAGATTTGAATAGTGGACTATGACCTGTGAACTGAATTCTAGAGGAACTCTTTGCAAATACAAAGCTCAACATCTCTGCTGTGAATCTGCACCTCAATGAACTGAACTCATGTCTGTCTGTATATTGATTGATCTTTTAACCATACTCCCTCTCTTTTTTGTTTTTAATACATTTTAGTTTAGTTAATAAGAATTGGCTGTAGCGTGTGTTTGAGTAAGATCTGAAACATTCATTAACCTGGGAGGCAATGTGTCCGATCCTTTGGGACTGGTAGAACCTTTTTCTTTTATATGATGAAATAAGATTTACAAAAATGTTCATCATATTTGACATGGGTCCTGGATGGAGGCCTGAAGCTGGATCGCTTTAAGGGAACTGGTTTCAGCGTGGTAGCCATGTTAGTTTGTATCAGCAAAAAGAACCAGGAGTCCTTGGTGCCACAAGTACTCCTCCTCCTTCTTTTTAAGGGAACTGTGGTGTTTGGACTTCTGAGTAACCAGTAAGGTAAATAAGAACCTGTTTTATGCTGGGTTGGTGAATCTAAGTATTGGACTATCCACCAGCTTTTGGGGGTTTGGCTGGCCCGTTCTTTGCAGTTCACCCTAATTGAGTGACCACAGCTGGCCCCCACTGGGATCCTGGTCACCGTGGCATAGTCATGCTTGGATACACGTGACCACAGGTTAACTGGATTTTTAGTTCAGAACCACAAGCTTGTCAAAATTAAATTTTGATATTGGAGAGTTTAAGGGTTAAAAACCAGTTACAGTGAGTGACCCATGATCAAGATCCTGACAGAAAAAGCCTGGAAGAATTGCGCTGACAGAGAGGGTTATATTTTAAGCAAAAGGCCCCAGAGCAGGAACTGAAAAATCTGTTAATTGCCAGTGATAAGGAAGCAGACGCAGCGAAAATGCTTGCAGTTTGTAACCAGCAGCTAGCACTTGAACAAAAGCAAAAAATAGCCGTTAGGGAAGGAGAAGCTGCTGAAAGAGAACGCTTGTGTTTTGAACATGAACAAAAAATGGCAGATATTCAATTGCAGGAACTAGAAGCTAAGGCAAAAGTGGACAGACTTAAGCTCCAACTCAAAAGACTAAAGGAACAACAGGAACTGTATCATGCTGAAAAACCAGTTCCTTTCAACAACAAAGATGGGGATAGAATCTATCCAGTTGGAACAATGTTGGCATGTTGTTTGACTCTAGGCAGTTGTCTGTGTGTAACCACAGTTACCCCAACACTGCCACCTTTTATGTAAATACTTTTACTGCGAGCTCAGGTGAAGGTAACCCCTTAACTTATGCAGAGAATGTAAAAGTCAATGGTAAAAGCTTCTTTAGGGCAAATTACAGCTTCTAAGATCACTATTGTTAAAACAGATCTTGTCAAAGAGAAAGATTATTTACCAGATCAGAGTGTGAATATTGTAATCCTCTCTGAGTTTACTGAACGTGTGGCTTTAGCCAGAATCCATCTTGACTGGAATGGTGTTAAACATGAAGTTATCGCTGGTGTGAGGAAGTTATTGCCTAAGGATCTTTTGATTGGGGATGATATTAACACCTTGTTCAGTCAAATTGCTGACATAAACCTGTGACAGGGACAGGGTCGGCGCTTCCATTTAGGTGACCTAGGTGGTCGCCTTGGGTGCCAGGATTTGAGGGGGCGGCATTTTGCTGCTCTCAGCGGTAATTCGGTGGCGGGGGTTTGCGCCGCTGAAGTGCCCCGAAGACGAGGAGCGCAGAAGGACCCACCCCTGCAGCAGAATTGACACCGACCGGGAGCGCGGAAGGACCCCCGCCTAGGGCGCCAAAAACCCTGGCGCGGCTTCTGCACAGGGAAAAACTAGTCCTGAACCTGTGTCTACTGGGGCAAGGATTTGCCTATGGAGGGTTTCTCCAAATGTTTGTATGAGGAAGATAGCCGTTTATCTGTGCAAAGAAGCAGTGCATATGTGGAAAAATCAATCTGCCCTATTGATTCGGGGAGTTGGGGGGAAACACGTTTCCATTTAATGCTGAAAACAGAGACATGCCCAAGCTGATATATGAGCTACAAACACTCCTGCCCTTTGGAGAGTTTTTTGAATCGGGCACTGAACTGCATGGATCTTGAGTTGAAAGTGTCCATCCCCCTCAGATCCCTCATATCAGACTTGAACTCCCACCCATCCCTAATAGAATTCCAAGACTCCCTGCTTGCATCTCAGATGCCCTCTGGGGGCATTGGACATCCCAGGGTACTGGTGGTAATTTTTTCCTATCAGTGAAATGATAAGCAGCCCCTTGCTTATTTCATTCTTACTCTGAAATTCAATCTTTCAGCTTAGGACTGTGGCCTGAAGTCTGTGCCAGGAAATGTCTGTATGTCATTACAAGCCCTGTCACTTAAAAAGCTAACCAGCACCCTTGGCAGCACCACTGTTCTCCAAAGCCTGATCCAATAAGATTAAAGGGACTTGTGGATTCTTGCAAACCACAGGGGATATTTTCTCCCAGTGGGGATCAGGTGTTTGCACCAGGTGACAATTTCTGCTACAGTGTCTTCGGATTCTAGGAGCGCTCTAGTGCTAATCGTTGGTGAGACTTCGCCATTCCTCTCCTGGGATCAGATGCTCACCGGCGTGGCAGTTTCTTAAAGTGAAATCTTTGTGTGATAGCAGCTCCAGGGATGCAAGATTGCTTTAGTGCAGCCATTTGTGTAAATACTGTGGGCAGCCCACCCATTGGAAAATGAATTCTTTCTGATTGGTTTGAATAATAGACAGAGAGTGATCAAATCCCATCCTTAGCAAATCAGGTCCATGCCTCTCCTGGCTGGTAAAAGCCAGTTCAGGCCACTTGTTTCCATTGCTCAGGGAAACAAACCTGTCATCCTTCCTGAAAGATGCAAAAGTATGCTGCATCCTCAGCCATCATTGCCTGCAGAAAATTTTCCAGCTATGACCCCATCTCCACCCTTGCTTTCCTAGGCAAAGACATAAGGAAGAACTCTCTATGGTTAGACAGTGCACATACTCCTCAAACAGCCTCAAAACTTATGACTGATTTAAAAGGCTTTGTTTTAAACAGACAATTTTACTATCCTCAAATGAAGAAGCATTTTATTAAATATTTGACTTTTCAGTTGTGTTTATTGAACCAACTGGCTAGATGAAAGAGAAGATCTTGTTTTATGGCAGCACTAGAGTATTTAAGGTGGGCTCCTACCATGGAGAGTTAGAATGGCATTCCTGAGGTCCTATAGTTCTAGGGAGTGTAAAACTCGTCTTGAGAAATATAACAGCCCAATTCTCACATGGTGTAAATCAGCATAGCCAGGACACACCAGACCGGGACATGCAGAAATTTTAAACATTTCTGAAATGCCACAATGGCATTGCCAAAGGCAAATATCATGACATCTAATTCCAACAAGGCAGCTGGCTATGTTAGCACTGCCTGCTATTTGTGGAGGGAAAGGGGCTGCTGCTGCATGGGAATGCAGTGCCTAAGGATGTCTGAAGGGTTGGTAGCAAGTGATGTTGTTATGCAGTAAGACCAATTGTTCAACTAAAAACATTCCATCTCTGTCAGTTGAGGCTGCCGGCTGTAACAAGCCTGGCTGGCAACAGAGTGAGAGAGACAAATTGAGAGCTGGTTTTCTGGAGGGAGAAAGATGAGGAGCGATGGGAGCACAGAGACGGGTCTGGGGGTTAGGAGTCCAATAAATTCTCCCCACTGGTAGAGAGAGTGAAAAACCTCATCTATGCAGGTTCAAGAAAGGCACAATTTTTTTCCCCAATCTCTTTTGAAAACCAAAGGCGAATTCTGTTCAGTGTTGAGAGAGAGCCTGGGTCATATTCCCAGGGTCACAGAAATAGCTCCCTTACGTCAAATCTGTAACCACAGAAGCATAAAGGGATGGAGAAGGAAGGACCACGCTTTGGGAGGGACCATCTTTTTATTATGTTTATACAGCTTTCAGCACAATGGGGTCCCAATCCCTGGTTAGGGCCTCTATGAACATTCTGTGCATCACCAGCATTTATGAAAGTGAAGGGCCGAGGATTAACAGGTGGTAAAAGTTACACAAAGACTGAGATTTTTCACCAGCATCACCTCCCATCTTCCCACCCCTTCCTGCTTTCCCAGCACAACATTAGTGTTTCCTTGCATCTTTCTACCTCCTGTTAAAAGCCACATGGCTATATTTCTGGATTACCAACAAGAGCTGTATCCAGAGTTCTCATTGCTTCATTGAAAACTCTACAGTCCAGAGAGAGAACTCTGCAAGGAAAGACCCAGAGTAGAACCAAGAAGGGCCTAACTCCCCATGATTGTCCATTCAAAGGCTGTTCCTCTGACCCTGACTGGAAGGTACATTCAGTGCCTTCACCATGGTATTTATAGCAATTAGCTCAGTTTACATTCTCTGGGTCTAAGTAACCTATGCTATTGATCCTTTGATAGCTGGTACACCAAACCAATTACTGCTTATACTGTATCTTCTTGATCTCTCTTTCAGGCCCCCAAAGCAACTGATATATATTTTTAATGTCTGGGGTAAACTCCATCCCAGAGCTGAAGATCCTGAAATCATCACTTTTTCTGGTCCATCAGTTTCAGTGTTTCCTTAGTCTGGAAATGACATCCTAATATTTACACCTACACTTAGTGTCTATGCTGATGAATTCCCTGGTGATATTGGTCAGTTCATCACAGATGACAGCTCTGTCGATTGAGTGCAGGCATCAGTCAACACTGGACAAAAGTTGTTTGAAGCTCTGGGCCCTCTGGTTCACAGCTTGAGGTCTGCACAAAGGACGAGCTGAGTAGTTTTACTTTCTTTGGAAGTGATCTTGTACTGGCTGCAGCTTTCATTGGTTTGTGTGGAATCCTAACAGCGCAGGGTTTCTCTGCTGGTGCTGTGCAGTGTTAGCCCAGCTCACAACTCAAATGCACCAGTCAAAGAAAGGAATTGTCAGGGATTTTTGGTGTTTGGAGGGTAGCAGACTTTTCTCCTCAACTCTTCTCGCTATGCCTTGTTACTGGTGACGTCCAAATCAAGTCCAAAATGCCCTGTGTTCCTTAACTCTTTCCTTTGCAAACTTACACTGAGAATGAGATTATTATAACCACAAATGTGACATTATGAATCTTTGCTCATTCAGGGCCTGTGCCAAACTCATTGATGTCAATGGGAGTCATTCCATGGACTTTGGATCAGGCCCTCAGTCAAAAGTTAATACCAAGCGCATCCCAAATAGGACTCAAGGGTGCTTGCTGCACCACTGCACCTACATAACCTTACACCACTGTGAGTCTGTCACTATCACCTCCTTTTCCGTGAGTTCAATTCTATCCCTGCCCATCTGAACTAGTGCATTGCCAATCCCTTGTGCATTTGCTTCTCCTGGCCTGGCTTGCTAACTTGGTGAAACCCAGGAATTGCTCTCACACAACAAAACTCCCCTTTATCCTGAGATGAAGCATCTTTGCCAGCTCAGCCACTCATTGCCAGAAACGTCAGCTGATTGACGAGCAATTACCGTGAAACAAAGAGACGAGTCAATTCTTTTCTGTGAATTAGAAGTAGGGAAAATTCCCACAAATGTCATCAATCCTGCTGTGCCTCTGAGGGGGACGTGAAGATAGCACTTTGGCAGGACTGTTTCTCCTGCATGGTTGTGCAGTTCTATCGGAGCAATTATAGCACCCAAAGTCAACTCCTTGTCAGGTTGTTGGCAAGATTAACTCCTCAGGAAATCACTTTTGGTTCCTCTCTTATTTGTTCTTATATGCAACATTGAGCTGAGTAACTCATCTCTCTCCTGGAAGTTTCCACTAAGATGGGAGCAGCTATAAGTTTACTGCCTGGTTGCAATGCTTGTGCTTCTTGGCATTGGCGTGTTAGCCACGACCACCTTGAGGGAGCAAGAACTTTAGCCCCATCTATGTTGTGCAAGATGGGCATGTTTATGTAAAAGGTTCATCCAGACACATGGTTAAGATGCCTTGCCAGGCCTGCATTGGCCAGGCAAAAGAAGGTTAAATCCCAGTTGTGAAGATTTGTTAGCCAGTTGAAAATTTTCCATTCAGTGGAAACAATATTTCAATGGAAAATGGCCTTTTTTGACAAAACAGTTTTTTGTGAAAAAAATGCCATTTTTTAAAAAATTCAGGCTTTTGGTTTTTCAACAAAAACAGAAAAATAAGGAAAGAAACATATTGAAACAAACCAGTAAAAACAAAAGTATTTGCAGTAAATTTTTTATGGGGGAAAAATTCTCTTCCCTATCAGTTCTATTAGGTGAAAACAGAGTCCAGAATAACTTGGCAAAGCCCATGTTAGAGCATTCCCCCTCCACCTTGAAAAACATATCCATCTAGCATAGATTTGAGCCAGTAGGATCTGTACTGAGTGGTTCTCCTCTGGGAGTCACTCTTAGTTGATCCAGCAATTTGCTTATGTCTGCTGAGGCCTTCTGGTGATTTAGTTTTATATGAAGTGGGGAAAAACCCAACAAGCTTGGTTAAATGCAGAAACTGGTCATGGTGAACTGCCAAGGAAACAGCCCTTAGATAGGAAAGAAAAGCATCAGAATCCTTGCAGAGAGTTAGTTAAAAAGACAGAGTGTCTCATCTGCAGTTGCTTGCATGCTTTATTCCAAGGGCCTCCTAAGAACATAATCTCACTGCAGATGAACTAGATAGAAAAAAGAAAAGTTCTTCCAGAATAATTGTGCCCCAGAAACATTCTCTCCCAGTGCAACACTCACCCGGCCAGCTGTGAAATTGAGACCATTAGTGGCATTCTCATTGGAGTCATCTCACTCTTCCCTGGCTAAGGGGAGTGCTGAGCTGTGGAACGCTCCTTCCCAGAGTCCATTGATTGAATCCATCCGTAAGTCCCTACCTGAAAATTAGGCTCACATGCGTGAATCAGGTTATAGCTCTTTGCTTTAGTGAGATGCTGCTCTACAATATAACCCTTGCAGGAGACTGCTCAGCACTATCTAGGTGGCACCCTGGTTCCAAATACCCTTGATAAAATAATAAGCTGGTATTGAAGTAAAGACTCCGTTATAACTGCCCATCAGGCAGCATTACTGTTTCCTCCACCACAGAAGGTTTCATGCTCAAATCTACCAGTTCTCGGTGTTAATGGGCTGGGTATGATACAGGAGTGGACAAAACATGACAAAATGTGCAGACCGCATACCACCTGGTTTATCCTTTGGTACCTTTGCCTCTGCTGCACTGAAGCTCATGTGTAATACCACCGCATACCACCTGGTTTATCCTTTGGTACCTTTGCCTCTGCTGCACTGAAGCTCATGTGTAATAGATGGGCTTGGGCCACACAGTCACTGGCACTAGCGGAGGAAGGATACAGGCCCAGGACAAAAGTGAACAATGGAATATTTCACCTTAAAAGGGAATATGGGCTGGTGGGAACACATGAGCCTCTGCTACTTGAGCTAAAGGGCTGAGTTCCACAATTAGCAGCTGTAGTGGACTTATTAACCACGTATTTGAACCAACCACTAGAAGAGGACATTCACGCAAAGGGTTGACAGCATGGTAAGGAAGTGGGAGGCAACACTGAGTATCAGCTGGTGACCAGAACATAGCCAATTGTCAGTAAAGTTCTCCATTTCTTCTGCTCTGCACTGTGTAGCCAAGCAGCCTTTGTGACATTCTGCTGCTGACTGGCAGGCGTGGCCCTACAGTTTGTTGCCCAAGGCTGAAGGCTGTGCAACCTGAGAGGGAAAGGGTAGAAGCGGAGAAGCTTAAAAGACGTTTTTCTCCAGAATGACTCTGAACCCCCCCAGGATTAGGCCCAAAGGGCAGGGCACCTTCATCTCCTCCTGACTTCAGAGACTGAGTGGAAATTAATGGTTGACACAGACCGGTTGTTGGAATTTGAAGCCTTCTGTCTAACAGTGTCCTCCCCTCTGTCTCCCTCCAGGGCTCACAGCTGGCCTGGATTCTGACGGGTGGAGAAGCAAAGGGCTAATCCATTGGTGACATAGAAGCTGTGCCTGTTCTTCCCTTACCCTGAACACCTTTGACCCGCCCCATCACCACCTCTCTCCTGCACAAACGAAGTTACCTTGCTGGTTATCCCTTACTGGCGTCACCCTGGCAGCTGGTGCAGCGGTTCTCCAGAAGTTTTCTGCAGGGTAAGGGAATCAGTGTCTGTTATCCGCACAGTCCTCGCCCTTCAGAGAGACAAGGTCCAATAAAAGATGTTACCTCACCCACCTTGTCTCTCCATGGGGCCGACACAGCTACAACTACACTTCTCGCCAGTTGGTCATTTGTCACATTTCCAACTGGGAAGGCAGCATAGCCCAGTGGGTAGGGTTCCGGGTGGGAGTCAGGAGCCCTGGGTTCTGACTCTGGCTCTGCTGCCAACTCGCTGTGTGACCTTGAACAAATCATTTTCCCTTACGGTGCCTCAGTCTCCTGCTGTGTCAGGTGGAGTTAGTGCTACTGGGGTGAAATTCTTCAGTCTGGTTTCTATAGGTCAGACCAGATGCCTTCCAAGGCCAGAACTGGCTAGCGGAGAGTTCTGCCTCTGTCTGATCTCGAACCTGAAGCCAAGATGTTAGCATTATCTCTTGCCACTTCACTGTAACCGTTTTCCACCTTGCTAACACAGCTACAGATGTAACTCCTCCTCCTTTCCTCTCCGCCACCTCACACACTTCATAGTGCTGCATTTGTGGCTGGGTAAGTGAGAGCACTTCAACCCCACTCATCCTTCAGATTAAAGAGAGATGTTTGAACTGCAGGCAATTTGCACTTTGATGGCTCTCTGAACAAAGGCCCGGACGTCCAAGTACCCAGGCGATACCAAAATAAAATGAATAAGTGCCTGTTTGAGGCAAAGAGGGAATTTGCTGCTGCATTGTGGAGTGAGATGAATGTACCAGAATATCCAAAATTATTCTGTGATGAAGGGAAGAGGTTTTATTTTAACAAAAAAACACCCCCAAAATATTAGACAGCCGGGAGATAAATGTCAGCAATCTTAGGGAGATCAAATTGTCTTAGCCTCATGCACAGAGGTAGAAAATCTTCACAGGAATACAACCGTAAATCACAAGTCCCCAGGCGAACCCACAGAGTGCAGCTTTCTTTTCGCAGATAGGATGCTCCTTGTCATGACTGGGTGGGAGTTTTTCCACTCATCATCATTTCCAGGCCCTGGGCTGTGGCTCCAACTGCAGCTCAGGAAGATGTTGCTGATCCAGAACAAAAGGTGTTTACCGGCATACATTCAGAACTGCCAGCCATCTGTGGGGTGAAAGGATGGTCCAGGGGTTAGGATGCTAGCCAGCGACCTGGATTCAATTCCTTACTCTGCCACACTCTCCCCGGGTCACCTTGGCCATTCACTTAGTGTCTCTGTGCCTCAATTCCCATTTGCTAGATGGGGATCATAGCTCTTCCCTACCTTACAGAGGTGTTGTGTATAAGTTATGAGTTATTACTATAAATGGATGGAAGCCTTTGGTTATGATGTTCCTTGAGATCCAGAGTTAATCAGATGGTTATGACTCTGTCATAGCCCTGTGTAAGAGGTAGCACTTTCCTGTAGTGGCACAGGAGCAGGTCAGGGAGCTGAGTGGAATTGTAATGGTGGTGTGCCTCAGTTTTCCACTTCTGTAAAAGGGGAATCCAGGTGTGCATGAGGTGGTGTTGGGGCCTTGGTAGGCTGTGGCCCACCCACTTGGTGTCCTGGCCCACCCAATCTGAGCAGGGGTATGCAGCTGCCACACACAATGAGGCAGCGAAGGACAGGGCTGCAGCGACACGTTAGCGGCTTGGCTGTTCTGACGCCCTGCCACTCCGCCAGGCTGTACCATCAGGCCGCTAACATGGGGGTGGGGAGGAAGGATTGGAAAGGAGGCGACGGGAACCACATACAGAGCGCGGGGCCTAGGCCCTGCCGCACGAGGAACGCAGCATGGGCCGTTTGGCTGGGAAATCAACCCCGTCCGCAGTGAGGGGTGGCCGCCGCAGTGTATCCCCCCTGCGGCTGAAGGGGGAATGGTTGGGCCCCTACCTGCAGCTGCTCTGAGGGGGATGCGGGGATGCTGTGCTGGTCCCTGTGAGTACAGCGCCGTCTCCAGTCCCTGCGGGCGAGGAGGAGGAGCCATGGCGCCCCCCAGCAGAGGGGAGATGCGCCCGGCGGAGAAGGAGCCGTTGGTGGCAATTGCCCAAGGTGAGGCATGCGCGTGCCCAGCTCGGCAGGTGCAGCCCTGTGTCTGGGAGCACCTGGGCTGGGAAGAGGGCGTGGCGAAGCTGAGCAGAGTCTGTCATTGCCCGGCCTCAGGGCCCATCCAAATTTCCACTCCTAGCTACGCCATGGTACTGGGGCTTCACGAGTGTGTGTGCTTCTTTAAGACCTTCCATTTCAGCATGTCAAAGCACTTTTTAAGCACAATGACACCTTTATGCCTCCTGGGTTTTGCGGGTGATATAATTTCTGCCTCCCCATGGCCCTAAGGGACCATTCTAGCTGCTGGGGATTGCCAGAGCCTAGGGACACCCTGCCCATGTTCCCTTTCTCTCCAGGATGTCCCAGGAGTTGAGAAATAGCATTGGATGCTTTATGAAGGGAATCTTTGGGAAGCTGGTGAAGACGGCTTTCTGGCTACTTTGTGTTGCTGGAGCAGATCCAAGAATTGGGTCCTGGTATCTGAGTAGTGTCCAGTTGTCTCCTAGGAAGGATCCAGAGCACCAGTCCAACTTAATAAAGTGTCACTACTTATTCCTCATCCTACATGGCAAACCCTTCCTTCCCAAGGGGCAGAACTACCTCTGATACTGGCCTCTGGAAATATACTAATACTTGAGGTCAAATCTCAAGTCTAAGGAACAGTGTGAAGGGACATTTCATTATAATTATACTCTGCACTTCTACTTGGCCTTTTGCTGGAGGATCTTAAAAGTGCTCTCTGTGCACCTGAGTTAATTTGCTAATGCAGTGGGCTCTCGCCCATCCGCCCACAGCATGGATGCAATAAAGCTCTTTATGGAGAACATAGGTTTAAATATTCATGGGATTCCCACCTCGGTGACGCTGAGGGCCACTCAGGCAGCAGCCTGAAGGCTACTCCTGATTGGTGGGTAGACTTATCATTCAAAACTTTGGCCTCAGTCCTAAAATGAGTTAATGTGGTGGGTGAAAATGTGCTTAGGTCTCCCTTGCGAGGTGAACAGAACTGCAGCAGTAATTGTCTGCAGTAGATTAGCTTTGTTCTTGTCCCTTACCTCCAGGGCAAGGGTGCTTTATCCACCTTTTAGGAGTCTCTTTGGGTCCTTTGGTCACCTGATATGCATGGCTGTGAGACTGCAGAGCAGCTCCCTCTCTAAGCATTTCTGCTGCTGGAGTTTCTCTGAGCTGATGAAAGCAGCAGAGAATCCTGTGGCACCTTATAGACTAACAGAAGTTTTGGAGCATGAGCTTTCGTGGGTGATTACCCACTTCGTCGAAAACCTGCTCCCCAGCCATAAACCAATAAGCCACCTGATTTTCATGGAGATTCCTGATGCCTTTTTCTGGAGGGCCAACGTGGCAGCTGAGCTGGAATACTGAATCAACATCTCAGCGACATGCAATATGATGTCTGGTGAAGAATAATAAGCTATTTCTGAGCCCCTGCATGCACTGACATTTTCTCTGCAATGTATTTGTTTAAAGCAATACCTTGCCAGAGCTAAGCCCCAGAGATGCAGTTCCTGTTGTTTCAGTGATATTCTTGCACATGCTCAGATTTGCATAATAGAGATTCTGGTACCATTTCTCTTTGCTCTTGGTTTCAAGACAGACTTTTCTCCATGGGAGTTCATTGCAAAAAGATTTTAAGTCTATTAAAAATTGAAAATATAGTGCTAAACCCTGCTAGCCTCCGTGTGAATAATCCCCTTGAAGTCAAAGGGATGACTCTGAAAAATAAGGAGAAGAGGATTTGGCACACTAGGGACCTAAGTTATTCAGACCATTATATTGCATCACCATAGCTGCGAAACCAAACCCAATCTGTAGAAATGTGGTTGACCTGAATAAATGAGTGTAGAGAACTGGAACAACACAGGCCCAGATCAGCAAAACACTTAAGCATATACTTAACTTGTAAGCAATAAAGTCATTGCGGCGTAAGATTGTGGATGTGGTTGCAGAGACCAAAGGTCATCCGCCATCTTGGAAGGCAGGTTTTTGCATGACATGGTCTGCACAGAACAGATAGTGGGCAGGTGGCTACTTACTACAGCCTCCAATTGCTATATTTTATAATGTTTCAATGAAAATAATAGAATTGTTAGACGTACCCTGTCATTGCTTTCATGGGAGAACATCTATGGGTTATTAGGCAGGTAGTGTGGTCTAATGGATAGTGCACTGAACTAAGAGTAAGAAGGGACCTACGTCCTAGTCCCAGCTCTGCTACTGACCTACTGGGTGATCTTGGGCAAGTCACTTAGCAGCCCTGTGCCTCAGTTTCCCCAATTGTAAAAATAGATACAATGTTACTTGATCTCCTTTGTAAAGTGTGTTGAGATCTGTGGATGAAAAGTGTTGTTTAAGAGCTAAGTATTATTACTCATATGCTTAAAGTTGAGCATGTGTTTAAGTGCTTTACTGGATGTCAGTTTCATCAGGTTGTTGGCTGGAATATTGGAGGAAAGGCAGCTCAAATGGGATAAACCGATTAAAGTCATCATTGATATAACCAGTGTTTCCGATGGTCCCAAATGATATGATATTTGTTTTACATAAAGCCCCCAGCCCCTGGAGTCAAGCAACTGGAGGAGAATCTCATGTTTAAAGGGGTGCAAGTTTCTACACCTCAGGATTGTGGAGAAAAGCTTGAAAATGTTAGCGGAGTGCATCCAAAAGACTCACCTACCAAAAGGCAAAAATAAACCCTCTCAAATGTATTATTTGACAGTCTCATCATTTTTGATGGCCTGGGTCATGATTTGTAAATATGTGGGTGTTGGCAATACTGTATGACAATGGCACAGATCTCCAGCTGGTATAAATTGGCACCGCTCTGTCAAAGTCAATGGAGTGATGCCGGTTTACACTGGCTGAGGATGTGGCCCAACGTATATGCTAACTGTAACTCCTAACCTATACCTCCTCACCTCTGCAGGGTTCCCTCATCTTTTATACCTGTCACCTCATTTTAATGGTTTTATAAGGAAATAATCTTCTTGCTTCGTTAGGTGTGTTTGGGACCGAGTCTTGATGGCATTCCTCCAGTTGAAAGGTGTTGCACCTCTGTTGCATTGGAATAAGACAGCAGTGAATCAGGTCTTTTGCCTTCAATAGAATTTTAGGTTCCAGTTCTGCAAACTCATCCATGCAGATAGATTTTTGCCCCCCCTGAAGACAATGGGCTATGTCTGGGTGCAAGGGGCTGTCTGTTTGTAGGATTTGGGCCTTACTAATTAAAATGGAAACATGGAGTTCTTATTTTTAAATACAAAGTGACTATTTTATGTGGCTGCAGGCTTCTCCTTTCTGAAGGTTCTTATATCTTGCCAATCCCAGTAGTTATCTTGAGGGCTTTCCAGAGGGGTGTTAAAAATGGGTTGATGCATTTGATAAGGGCGCATTTTGATCTTGCTGTTTTCCCATCACTGATTGCTCCTTTTTGCTCTCCTATGACCTTGGGATGGGGCTTTTCTGAAGCCAAGTTCAGTGCTTTGCCAAGTGGGCTGTTAAATATTGAGGAAATGCAGAAAGTGAATAACATATTTACTCCTTCAAAGCAAATGATAGATTTGCTTCCAGCAAAGCCGCGGATTGCCATGCTTTATTCTCCTTTACTATGTATCCTTTTACAAATAAAAAATAATATGAAAATCCCTCTTATTGAATGTAGCTGATGTATTTTTGACAAGATTGATTTTTTACCTGAATGTGCCTGAGCTAAATGAATCAACATAGTCAATTCCCCCTGCCTGTGTCTGAAGAACAGCCAGCTTGATAATTACCTTTTACTTTCAACTGAAATGTTTTAGCTGTGGCCCTTGTTTACCAGCCCCGGATGTATCTGCATTGTCAAAACAGCTTCTTGTGAAATGGCAGCATTCACATAGAAAAGACAGGGGAGTTGCATTTCCTTCTGAGATGGCCCTCACCTGTTCTGAACCTTTTCAGCAACAATCAAGCCGGAAGTTGAATATGGGATATTTTTACACCTGGTATCCACAGTGTTGAGATTCCAAGTGGGAAGCTATTCTTGAATTTTTCCAGCTGGGTTTGGAAATGCCAGACATTTTATGAAATGACCTGTTGTCTTCTGAGGCTTTCTCTCTGGTATTGCTAATTCTAAAGGCTCAGTTGAGCATCTCTACTTTCTGCTGCTTATCTGAGCTGAACCCATAGTTTGGAGTAGGCTGGGTTGAAGAGAGTTCTCACATGCCTACTGTGGTTCTCTGCAACAGAAGACAGCTAGCATAGGAGCCAGAACTCAGGGTAAAACTACTGCCTGTTGCCTCATTTCTAAGCAAAACAAGAGAAATACTTTGGGATTCGTACTGGTACTGATTAGATCAAGTGATTCTTGATATTGATAACCCTAAGCATTGTTACATATTTAAGGACTGAGCCATTGGCTTTTGCTAACAGGAAAGAAAAACAGCTGGATGCTCACTTCTTCTGCCAGCTACAATTGGACTTCAGAATGCCTGGCTCTGTGAGTTGGGCAGACTTGCTATTCCCCAGGACAACCCCTTCCTGGTGCATATCTGAGATTCCCTCACAGGCTGAAAGGTTTCTGGTTTTATGTCTGATGCTGTAGGGCCAGAATCACAGTCTGCCTGGTGATGGGTTTGGAGGCATTCCATTTCCCAGCTGCTGTCTATCTTCTTTCCATCCTCAGTGCCTCCCTGCTCAGGGAGAATCTGAATCTGGACTGCCCAGCTCTGTCCATGGCTATGAGTGGAGGCATAGAAGATACGAAAAGATTCTGCTCTGGTTCCCATTACTTCCCCCTTAGCAAGTCTTTCTTGCATTTCTGTTGTGGGTTTTATGTGGCAGCTCCTAGTTTTTCTCCCATTCCATTCTGCTCTGCAGAGGGAAACCCAAAGCTGCACGTGTCCTGTCCCATGACTGGAGGCAAAGTCATTTAGGTAGATTTGAAAATTTTACCCAATTTTTCACAGGCAGGCTGTGGTAAAGCCAAGAGCAAAAGCCTTGGAGACCTGATGCTCAGTCCAATGCCCTGTTTCTCTTTCTCACCTCCCTGCTGCCAGCACAGAACTGTTTGCTAGTGTTGGTCATGGATGCTTGTTTCATGTAACGCTGCACATTCTCATTGCCCTTTAAGCCCGTGAATGCAATGTCCTGGCTAATCTTGAGTATATGACCCCTTGTTTTAGCTGTGTCGTTGGGATATAGGGGCAACAAGTTGTGGCCACATGCACTGTGAACGCTTCAGAGAAGGGATTGTCTTTTACTTCCGTGTCTGTACAGTGCCTAGCATTAGGAAGTCCTGGTCCATAACTGGTGGTTCTAGATGCTATTGCAAGACAAATAATAGCTACTAGTTCTGACCCCACAGCTGTCACTGGGATTGAACCTAGGATCGTCAGCACCACATTGCAGGCCTCTAACCCTGTGAACTAATAATCCCCCTTTCATCTTTTGCTAATAAGAAAGTAGGTGGCTATATAGCCGCTGAGGCTAACCACTAGACGGCGACATGATTGCAGATATTAGGCTGGTATTCTGGTACTTACAATGCAAATGCTAAACACTCAGTAGCTCGCAATCACTGCTTCTTACAAGCAGGTCAAGTACCTGTGGTCGCAGGGCTTCATGCATTTGCTAAGAGCAGGTAATTTAAAAGTGGCAGATTTGCATATTTATATCCACGCAAAAGAAGCTAAGCCACAGAGAATAACCTTGACAGACGCTTGGGGACAGAAAGGCACTGTGAGCTTGTTCAATGGTATTATCTGCTTGAAAGAAGGTGATTCGTGATGCTGCTGATAATAATGCCTGGAAATATGAGGTGTTAAGTATCCAGTTAAAGCTGAAATGCAAAGAAAAAATGAAAACATAGGTCTTGTCTATATGGAGAGAGTGACTGGAATAGCTATAATGGAATAAACTATTCTGGGGTAGCTCCCTATATAGACACACTATTCCAGAATAAAATGGAAGCAATTCCAGAATAGCTTATTCTGCTACAGCTATTCCAGTCTTGCCCCATGTAGCTACACACATCCACGTAGAAACACACATGCAACTCTTCAACTAACCAGCTGTTAAGAAGACTCAGAACACAAATAAGTTTTACAGAGTTGATTTGAAATTGTTCTTTTCTTCCCACTCTGTTATTTATTTCCCAGTTAGTTCTGTGACATACCAACCCTTGCATAGCATTTGTGATCTGGAATGTTGCCTTCTGGGATGTGTTCTGCTAACTTGGAAGGATTCTTGATTAAAACGGGATGAAATTTTCTGAAATTTGATTTTTTTTCCATGAAATTTTTCTATTTTTGATTAAAACAAAATCTTGAGAAAAGTGTTGGTGATAGTTTGGAAAAAAATTGGTGTGCGTTGTTGTTGATTTTCATATTTATTATCCAAAAGGCGTGTGTGTGGGGAGGTGGGCATAATTTCAGAAAGATTAGCTACAATGTGATTTCTGTACTGAATGCCCCTGCAGACTCTTTTGTTGGAGACATTTAGTAGGACTTTCTGGGCTTTCATTTTGGCTTTGCAGCTCACAGTGGAACAGTAAGTGGTGCCTTTTAAAATGAAGCTGTTTCTAACATAGAGAAGGCCCCACAGTTGACTCTCTTGGGTGTTGTGCATGATCAAACCCCTGTGAGCATTGGCCTTGGGTGCTGCCATTACTCCTACTGGAAATACCAGAATGAAATGAAGGAAAGGCAAATGCGGGCTAAATATCAGGTCAGAGCTTCCTAGGGTGACCAGACAGCAAATGTGAAAAATCAGGAGGGTGGTGGTGGGTAATAAGAGCCTATATAAGAAAAAGACACCAAAATTGGAACTGTCCCTATAAAATCAGGACATCTGGTCACCCTAGAGCTTCCTGACAGTGAGCTCTGTTACATTGTGGAGTAGTCTTCCCAAGAAGAGGTGGACATATCCTATATCCTCACGCCCTCTTTTGTAGAGTCCCTTAGCAATAGTACGACCTCCCCTTTCTCATGAACTGAGTGCCAAAGGAGGCAATTGTAGACCCTGAGGTTATCCTTTTGGTTCCTCCTTGTACCTTTGCCCCTTGCATTTCTTATATGCCTGACGTTTTTTCTGGGCAGTAAGCCAGAGTCTCAGCTGGTGCAAATCAATGTGAGCTCCATTGAATTCGATGCTGCTATGCTGGTTCAGAGCTGAAACTCTGGTCCTTGGCATGTCTTTTTTTTAATTTGGTTCCTCAGTTTAAATGACTATGGACGAGTGAGTCACAGGAACCCAAGAGCTGTCTTTCTCCCAGCCTGCCTAAGCAGGACTCCTCACTCCATTCCTGCTGTTCTGCACAGTGTCACTTTCACAGTGGCAGCTTTGAGAGATCTAAGGTTTTGGAGGCAGGACTGAAAGCCTGAGAAATCCGACAATTTGCATTTCAGACCAACAGCTGAGATTAGTTGGTGGTGCAAGTGGCTTTCTGTCCACCGCCAAATCCCTCCTTGAAACTCACTTCATGGGTGTAAAGTTCCCTGGAATGATTTCTAGACACTTCCACACTATTTAGAGCTGCTCGGTGTTGGATGTGAATCTCAGAATGGAGATGACAGTGAGTTTATGGGTCTTGAGTGCTTGCACTCACTGTCCCTGTCTTCCTTGTCAGACTGGACAGCACAGGTGAAAACAGTGCTGCCTGCAAGACAGACCCATTGCAAGTTGCAGCCTGTGCACTCCCTGCCTATCTAATTCCTTCACTTGCTCTGCAAAAGAGGCATCCTGACAGCAGCAATCTGGAGTCACAACAGGGCTGCTGCAGCCTGTCTCGCCTGCAAGAGGATAAAGAAGTCATTGGTTGCTCAGGCTGTGTGCTCCGGGAGGGGAACGCCTTATATAGCACCCAACGACCCCTCCTACTTCCATGACTGGCCAGTACTCAGAATGATGTTGGCAGATTCAGTGGAAGGGAAGTTTACTGGAAAAGAGTCCTTTGAAAGTGGGGGTGTAATGGGGGCAATAACATCTCTTTTTTTTTGCAGTGCTTATATGAAATGTAACACTTTGCTTAATTATTTAATGCCAATGCTTAATATTTCCAGTTCCTCTGGGCTAGCAGTGTATGCATGCGTATCCCTCGGGATTGCCCCAACACATCCAAGTGCGACTGCAAGAGGTGATGCCCAGCACAACTTCTGAACTAGCCTCAGTGGCTGCATGCGGGTGTTTCTAAAGCTGAGATTCGTAAATCTCAGCATGAGGCCGAAGGCTAACAAAGACGCAAGTGGAGTTGCGGTTGACGCTGCCTGGTGGTGGATCTGGGATCAACTGGTGAAGCCTGGTTTTCTGAACTGATAGGAAGCCAAGACACTTGTTATCAAGGCTCAGGAGAACAGCCTGGAGTTGTGCCGTGGTCCTTGAGGCCATTAGCCTATAGAGTTGCTCGCAGGTGCAGCGCTCTAGATCTCCAGTGACAGCTTAAAATCCAGCCTTGTTTTATTTTCACTCCTCTGCTTTAGCAGTGCCAGATTTCATTAAACTGAAAGACTTTATTTCTAAGCACTAATGACAGTCACTAGTGTTTATACTGGGATCACCCAGGGCCACGTTATGACTGCCTGTCACTTACACTCCTGGTGATTTTCAGACAGTCCCAAATGGTTCCTGAGGAGAGTGTCTGCCATTGCCATCACTGAACGGGACAGCCAGAAGGCGAGAAAAAGAACTTCTGCCGCAGGGCACAGTCAGTCCTAGGGATCAGGTGTATCCTCCACTGGGTGACAATACCCATCCCTTACTGGGGAATGGATGTGGTGATCTAACAGAGATGGGAGAGATTTAGTGGGAGCTTTTGGAGGCCTAAGGGACTCAAGAGCAGAAACGGCACTGACCTCTTGTGGGACTTGTACTCCGAAATCCATTATGCACATTTGGAAAACCAGCTCTCTAGCTTTTGTAGTCCTGCGTGGCCCTAACAGATATTTTCACAACCTAGTATGTCAATTAGGGAAAGGACAACTTTCCACAAACAGTACGGCGCATTAAATAATTGTCATAGGTGCTCCCAGACCAAAGACTTACTCACCCTTCTCAATGTGAGAACTGCCTGGAACCCATGATTTAGAACCCACTGGAACATCATGAGGTTCTAGATTTCTAAACCTTGCAGAACGCTGGGTTCTGTTATGGATAGAGAAATAGAGGATACAAGGAGGGAAGCAATGTTATTGTTTAACATTTATATTGCATTAGTTCCAAGAGGCCAACCCAACTGGGGCTCTGTAGACCAACATAGAGACAGTGACACTCCCAGTCCAAAAAGCATGACAGATGGATGAGACAAATGACAAACCAGAGTGAGGGGCAGGGAAGACAAGAAATAGAAGGTGTACAATTCTTAGCTAATCAGGAGCCGTGATTACAACTTGCCACCTGGCTCGCCATTGTCAGGTTGGTGGCTGTTATAATGATTAAATAACTAGTGCCTAGAGGTTCCAGTTAGAGGGCCCCATTATGTAGGGGAAAGCACACACAGAGTAAATAGACAGTCCCTGCACTCAAAAACTTACCCTCAAACTGCAGGCAAGGAGCGAGCAGAGTTGGGAGATTATCTGAAATTTCAAAAACACTTTAAATGAATATGGAGAAGATTTTTGTGACATCTTTTAGGACTCACTCCTCATCTTCTGTTTTACAATGTCAAACTTCGCATTAAATCCGCTCAAACATCTCCCTATCTCAGCTCACCGTCCTTGCATCCTATCCCCAGCATTTAAAACTAAAATGTATTAAGTATGGCTGGCATGGAAGGAACCTCAGAGAGTGGTTTAGAGGTCAAGAAATCACTAGACGTTTTTCAAATAGTCCCCAGTTCCCATTCTCTTGCCTTTGGTGAACATTATGTTTCTGTGTGGCTTTTTCATTGGCTCATGAACTGATCATCATTAAATTATCTTATTAAACAAACCCTGACAGTTGAACATTCTGTTCGGAAACATTTTCTAGATTCTCTGCCTTGTGTTTGGTTTCAGCAGTGGCCCTTACTTTGGGTGATCATTTCACAAGACCCTGCAATGGGCAAGGGACTTGCCCATCATTCAGAAAAACTGAATCACATGGACAGCACCTACATCTTAAAAAACTGCAGCCATAACATTAGACTATTTGTGTGTGGGGAACATTTCCCCATTGGTCCACAATAGTAAGACAACTACCTCTGGCATGTAGGACAGGTGACAGGCAGGACTACTGGATAGGATATGAGAGAAGAAATGGGGCCTACCACAACTGACATACATGGCCATGGATGCCAAGGAGAGACTCTTGGGCTCATGAGGAATATTCACTGGCAACGGATTAAACAGAAGCTCTGGGAGAAGTAGCAAGAAATGCAAGAACTGTAGCTTCATGCTGGAGTACGGGAGACCTGTTCTAACCAAATACCGGCTCTGTGTGGGTGGGCAGCTTTCTTGGGCTTTGTTTTGGATGTCTTTCTTTCTGTCTTGTTGAGAGAGAGTGAGAGATGAATTCAGGACAGGACAAGTCTCCTTGATGACATTTTCAAACAAAACAAAGCAGAGACAGAGAGAGAGAGATGGAGAGAAACAACAGGCTGAGTGTTGGCCAGATTTTTTTATGGCACCCTCACAACCTGTCACTTTGAATCTGCTTTACCCAAGTTGCTGAAGGAAATTTGGAGGAAAACACGTGCTCTTAGGTCTTATTTTTGGGTTCTATGTCTATCTCACCTTTTAACCTTTGATGTCATTTGCAGAGACAGAGGAGATGCCCATCCCCCATACCAGCCAGCAGGTTCCACTTTGTATTAAGGTTCCATTTATAAATAAGATATAAAGCGTTAATAAATTAATAGATGTTTTAATCAATGGTTAATCAATTGTTAGAGAGCCCAACAGCTTGCTTATAACTATGGGTTAAAATCATCTACTGATGTCTTCTAACCATTTCTCACAGATATCTCTGACCTGGCTGTACCATCTATTTATGAACTCTTTATAAACCACTTATAAATTGAACCTTAGTATGTAATGTGACTGGCCAAAGCACCTTTGGGTTACATCCACAGGAGCATCATGTCCCAGGGTGGAGAGGTGATAGCTCATCTGGAGGAAGTGCACCTGAACTACTGCATTTCTTCTTGGACTCTATGTTGACAGGATATTGGCAAGCTCCAAGGGACTTAAAGAAGAGAACCAGTAGTGATCAGCACTGCAATGAGAGTGACTGATGTATGAAGAAAAATTAAGAAGAGCTAAATGTGTAACTCTTGACTAAGGGATGTGGGATCTTGACTACATCCTTCAAATATTGGGCTGTTAACTCCAATGACAAAGAGAAATGATTTAGGGTGGGATGAATTTAAGGAGAGGAAAACGCAGAATGAATGTTAGGCAAAATTTCCTGACAGTGCGATCTATTACGCTATGGGAGCATCTATTTTAGACTATTTTAGGCAGAAAGTCTCATTTCTTGGGATCTTTTAAATTAAATGGACAAAATATACAACAAGGAACAAACTTTGAAATTTCAGGCCTATATAGAGGCAGAAAAGACCTGTTTGGTCACAGAGCTCATGACAAACTGATCTTTATCTCTGCAAGCTCCAGGAAAATCAGCTATCTAAAGTCATGGCTGCACAGTCAGTTTAGTCACACAAATCGCTTGAGTTCCCCATTGAAATAAGCACCCAATAATGTGTCCTGATTATTTCCATAACCTCTTAGTTCAATCCAGCAAGAAAGAGCACTCAAGACCATGCCTGTTCCTGTTTGCATGAGCAGAGGACTCTTGAGTTCTGGTAAAAACCTACCTCTGCTGTGTGTTACCTACTAATCAATGCCATTCAGAATTGGCTGTGAGTACTACGCCCACTGAGACTACTAATTTATGCCAATGCACCCATTTTTATTGTTACTGTGACCTGCTTCTGTTGTTTTTTTAATACACTTGCTTCATCTTATCCTAATCCCAGATTCTGAGCTGTCTGGGGCAGGGATTGCCTTTGTCTTCTTCATTTGTCCAGGGTTTAGCACAACGCAGTCCTCGGTTGATGCCCCTTTGTGCTACCATAATGTAAATAATAATGATCGTCATGGCTAAAGCATGACTTTAGCTTTGGGCAAGTCCATTTCCATTTTATAGCTGGAGAGGCTGAGGTTAATAGTATTCACAATGGGCAGCAAGGAAACTGGGCATTTACTGTTAAGCTTGTGCTATTTTCCATTCTAAGCAGAGGGATTGCCACAAACACTGTTGCGGAGTAAAGTTGGATACTGGGTAGAGGTAGATGTCCGTTTTCCTAAGGGTATCCACTAGACCAGGGGTTGGCAGCCTTTCAGAAGTGCTGTGCTGAGTCTTCATTTATTCACTCTAATTTAAGGTTTCGCGTGCCAGTAATGCATTTTAACGTTTTTAGAAGGTCTCTTTCTATAAGTCTATAATATATAACTAAACTATTGTTGTATGTAAAGTTTAAAGTGTAAAGTTTAAAATGTTTAAGAAGCTTCATTTAAAATCAAATTTAAATGCAGAGCCCCTGGACCGGTGGCCAGGACCCGGGCAGTGTGATTGCCACTGAAAATCAGCTCGGGTGCTGCCTTCAGCATGCATGCCATAGGTTGCTTACCCCTGCACTAGACCATCCCTACCGCCGTGTTGGAAGGGTCAGCTAGTTCACAAGTATGACCAACAGCCTTGCTGTATTCAGAACATACTGCAAAGCCCATCTCTTCAATTTAGCTTTTCTGCAATAACCTTCCCAAACATCCTCACACTTTCTGTATGGATTTGCAAAATAAGCTCATCATTGTCATCAAAATCCCAACACTAACTTTGTTCCTTCCAGAAGCTAGAAGAGAGATCTTTTTGTGCCCTCTACTAGTGGAACATGCTCAGATGCCAGGATGGTGGTGGGTGACCTTATTAAAACCCTGACAGATGGATATTTGTAAAGTGCTACAGGGATGTTAAACAAAGAGAAAACATAGGTCAAAGCAGAAGTGTTTTTCCACCATCTCTCCCTCCTAGCTCAAACTTTGGTGGTTTGAAATTCACTCATCCCTGGGATTATTTTGCAAAACCAAACTCCAGATGATGTGGTTTTGCAAAGACCACACTTATTGTTGTCCATCTCGAGTGCATCCGTTGGTGTCAGATGGAAGAGTCTCTTTTTCTCTCCCTCTGCAGAGACTTTGTCTGTATCACTCCTTCCCTGAGCTGGAGATGGGCCCCTGCAGGGACTGAATACTGCGTTAGCACCCGCCATAAATAAAAACTGCTTACAAGTAGAACAAAGAGCCATGCAAGGCCTGCAGGAGCTGCCCAGGCGGGGTTAAGTGACGGGGTAGTCAGAGGGGCAGATGCGGCTGCATTTGGCCAATGGCTGCACAGCTGAGGGGCGCCTTGGGGGGATTGTTAGAGTGACACCTGGCTTGGGGAGGGCTGCCCGGTTTTGATTTCACACTAGGGATGCACAGATGCACATTCACTTAAACTAATTAACTGGATGGAAGCTGCCTCCTCATCTTGCTTTGTCGAGGGCTGGTGAGAGCTTGCTCATTTTTGTATCGGTTTATTAGCTCTGATAGCTGATCTTATCTAATTAGATTGTCTCCTAATGATGACTGGGTTGTGTATTTACAAAAAAACACAGCCCACCACCAACAAAACAAACCCCAAACCTCAGACCTCCACTTTCTTAGCTATCTTTGCCATCTGTTTTAAGGGGGAATAAGGCAGAATGGGACTGGACCTGGAGGATATCTCCTCTCCTCCACATGAAAACCTTTCCTGATCTTAAAAAGAAGCATCAGCAGCCTGGTCTGTTTCTATTAACTATGGCAACATGCTATTAGGGAGTTTGAGGGCTTGGGTTGAGAGTTAATGGTACAGAGAGAGGATTAATATGAATCCTGCCCAGATTAGAGTAGCCGATATTGTAGCTAATATGCTGGAAGGTTTACTTCTTTTCTAAGAAGGATGAAAACTGGAATAATTGAGAAGTAAAAAAACACAGACAAGGAAATATCTCAACAGACACGAGGACAGAGGGGCTAACATAGGCAGTGAGCAAACAGAACCGCAGCCTGGTTCTGAGAGGGGAAGAGTCAGGCCTGTGGAAGATAAGAATGGGGTAGCTTTCTAAAACAGCTCAAACAGACGCTCTGGGCTTGAGGCAGGGGTTACTTGGGGAGGTTCTGTGGTCTGTGCTATGCAGGAGGTGGGTTGACATGATCAAAATGGTCCCTTTTATATTGGCCCCATCATTATAGTATATAAGCATGTCCCAAACATTAATGAATTTCTCCTCCATGGGGTAGGGAAGAATTATCATCCCCATTTCACAGATGGGAAACTGAGGCACGGAGACATGAATGACCTGATTTTCAGCATCACTGAGCATGCACAAATCCCACTACATGCAACGGGCTTGAGAGATACTCAGCTCAAGTGACTAGCCCAAGGTCACTCAGGGAGTCTGTGGCAGATGTGGGACTTAACCTCAGATGTCCTGAATTCTAGCCTAGTGCCTGAACAACAAGACCATCCTTCCTCCTTGTTAATTAAAAATATATACGGGAGCTATGTAGGTGGGTAGCTTCTGCACAGCATTTAGATATTAGCTTCAAATGTACTTTCTTATATGACCAATATAGTGTTGGGAATTAGTGATGAAGCTTAGGCAATGAGTGGAGCCTGGGGTGTGTATACGAGTGCCACCATCAGGCTGTGCTGGGGATCTCCTTCGTTACCTCCCTTCCTTGTGCAGTGCAAATGTCTGTTCTGTGAATTCTCCTACCTGAAGAATGGTCTGTACTTACTGACTGGATTGTATCAGCACCCAGCACCGACATCAATGGTGCTACCGTACTTCCAAAGCAATGTCCTATGCAACACGAAGAAGGATGGGAAAATAGGGCCCTTAACAACGCTCACTGAAAATCAATTAAATTTTGGGCCCCAGACTCCTGTAGGCTCATTTGAAACTCCCAGACATATTACTTTGGTACTTTGTATGGCTTCCTCAACATAGTACCTGAGCCTTGCAATCAATAATGGATTTTACCCTCAAAACACCCCATTAGCCCCATTTGACCCATGGGGATCTTGGGCAGAGTGAGAAATTGTGACATGTACGAGAAGTCTGTGGCTGAGCTGGGAATTGTTGGCATTTTCCTATTTTATTGGTATGTTTCAGAACATTCATATTTAGCAAGCTGCTCCTGGATGTCAGAGGAAGAAGTTTTTTCAAGTTTTACCCCAAGTGGATGACTTGTGGTTTGTTGTTTTTTTTTCTAAATTAAAATTCAACGTTAATTTCTGGATAGTGGAACATATCATTAAATAAATACCCACAGTGAAACCAGAGTCACAATGCATCTTAATTAGCTGAAGCTGCTGGCAGATACAGCGACATCTGCAGTCATCAGAGTGCGACAGCAAACCCAGGACAGTCAGCTGGAAACAGTGGGACTTACAATGGTATAGGCCCCAATGCTCATCTTGCTATTGGTATATAATGTGCTTTTAACCTTAGCTATATGGTAGAAATAACCTCCCATCATCCTAATGTGGCCACTGGCATAGCAGACTGGAATTTTAAATGCTGACAGGTCCATTGTGTTGATTATATGGTATGAAAAGCATAAACAAATAACAGCTTCCAAGAACAAAAGCAGACAGATATGAAGAAAGCCGAAAGGCTGGTTGCTTGTGTTTTCCTGCTAATGTATGGACATTACATGCCAGCTTGCTGGAGAAACATCTTCACTCCACCTCTTGCTGCATACTTCACTGTTTCTCTAATTGGCTATTTCTCAACATATCTGTGACTCCAGCGTATTAACTGTACATTGGAAAATCCTAATGATGGCCTTCGAGCATCACCCTGCTGCAGTGTCAGGCTCGGAAGCTCTCAGTGGAGGTGAGGAACAGAAGCTGGTTTCTGTGCCGCCCAGCAGGGTTTGTTATTCTCATCTGTGTGGAAATTGCCTGAATTGTCACAAGCTTTATTGGAAGCATTCTCCAATGTGACTCCAAAGAAGCAGGCTGTGCATAACTTACTCTGGGTGTTCAATGGACCTTTTGCCAGCTGTTGCAAATCTTCAGCATAAAGTCCTGTAGCCTGTATTCACCAGCCTGGCCAGCAACTGCCTTGGTATGATGCTTGTAACCCCTGGGGATATGAAGCCAGAAGGAAAACAGGTTCTTCCAGCATCAGCACACTTCCGTCATGCAATCAACTAAAGTGCCTGGCATTTGAAAGCAAACGAAACAGAAAAGCAATGCTGCAGAGGAAATTAAAATGGGAATCAGTTGGGAACTGAGGCTTAATACTGTGTTTAGCTTTGCTAGGCACTGAAAAATTTTTTTTACTTCAAGCCTGAAGGGCTTAATAGGGGCCACATAATTAACAGGCATCAGCAGTTAAGGCTTCTCTCTAAGAATCTCTTCTGATTCCAGGGAGTGACTGCAGCAGTCAGGGAGGGGCGAGCTGGGAATTCCACCTGTGGTTAGTTTGGAACTGGACATGTCCAGTCTAATATAGAATGATCTTAATTGCAGATGCTTATTTAATATGTGGCCCCAGGCATATGGGAATTCCAGCAGCAACTAGTTTGAAACTGGAAACATCAATCTAATTGTTGAGAACAAATTGTATGATATCCAGATTTGCAGAGGAGCTGTCCCATTGACTTCGATTGCGCTTCTGAGTGCCTTTCAGCACCTTTGAAAAGCTGCTTCAAATGAGTTTCAGTTTGAAGACTAGTTTTCCCTGCAATGCTGAGAAGATATAAAACATAACGAAACTGCATATGCCAGGACAAAGAAGGAAAAGAAGAAAATCAAGACCATATTTCTATGTCATCTGCTGGACAGACAGATCTCTAGGGTAGGACGAGTATTTCTGCCAAGTCACACGACTTAGTGTTTTACCAGTTAAAACGTGAAAGAAGGCTCTGAGCATGGCCCTTATTGTTAACTCTTTGACTGCTGTCTCTTGCCTGCAGTACCACGGAGGCCCTCCAACACTGCCCCATCTGCCATGTGCATCGAAGTATTGGCATTCCAGTGGAATGCTGGTGCCCTGAAGGATGCTACAAGAAAGTTTGGGAGATGGAGAAAAGCTAGGGTGCAAAAACTCCAAGACACTGCTCCTGTAGGCTGCTGAGAGGACTCTTAGGTTTTGCAAAGTCTGACTTTCTGCTTTATAGACTACGCTGCTAGTAATCAGTAGAGCCTCACCCGAAGGAAGCACAGGGCAACTGAAGTTAGCAAGGGCTCTGTGCAGAAAGGCAAACCTGCCCCAGGTGAGTTAAGGGACAACCAGGAAAAGTGACTGCAACAAGACTCAAACCATCCCTGACAGTAACGTCCCATTCAGCTTCCTATGCAAGCTTTTCTGGGTCTGCCTAATCCTCTTAGTCCTCCCTCCTCTCCCCAGTGTTTTATATAGGTCGGGGATTTTATTTTTTGGCCTCGACATAACCTTGACTGCATCCCCTCTGTTATACAGCAATATTTGTCAATTGCATGGAAATGAGGTGTCTTTTTATTGCAAAGGTCCAGTGTCACCCATAATAGAGAGTGGGTTTTTGTTGCATATGAAATGAAGGTCAGCATCATTAACGCTTTCTGTGAATAAAATAGACACTTGGTAACAGCTGGAGGCACATGGCACCGTCTCGCCAGCTACCTGACTGGTTAGAAATGTTAATTAACCCTTGCACTGCTGGCCATCCCAGGGCAACTTCCATCAGGCAGACAAAGCCAGGGAAGCAGGTGTGATGTCCCCAGCCCATTGGATGCTCTGTGTATGTTCAGCCATACACCTGACACGTTCTTCTGGGCTCATTATACCTAGGGAATGTGGCCGCCCGGCAGGTACATACAGGGCCAGCGCTTCCATTTAGGCGACCTAGCCAGTCGCCTAGGACGCCAGGATTTTGGGGGGCAGCATTTTGCTGGGAGGGTGGCAGGCTGCTCTGGTGGACCTCCTGCAAGCGTGACTGTGGAGGGTCTGCTGGTCCCACGGCTCCGGTGGAGCATCCGCAGGCACGCCTGTGGCAGGTCCACTGGAGACGTGGGACCGGGGAGCAGCAGAGCACCCCCGCGGCGTGCCACCGTGCTTGGGGCGGCAAAATGGCTAGAGCCGGCCCTGCGCTTAGGGCACCAAAAACCCTGGCGCCGCTCCTGGGTACATAGTACTGGTGACTCTCAAGAGCTGGAGATCTAAACTCATGCAGGGCATACCCAACCTAAGACATTTGGCAGGAGCTGAGAGTCTTAACCCTGGCTCTTGCAAAACTCAGCTGAGTACCAGAAAGTGCATACTACAGAGAAAGCAGAACTGGTGCCAATGTGTTAGGCTGATATGTACTTTTCACTTCTGTGTGGCTTGTATAGCTGCCCCAAATACGTTCTCCACAGCAGTTCTGGAGCAGAACATGTAACTTAAAATCATATCAGCTACATCTAACGCCTCTCCTTTTATCTACAGCAAGTCCCCGAAAACAGAAGGCTTCTGCTCTTAGCTGCAACGCACCTGAGCCGTCAGTAGGGAAGAAAACAGCTGCGCGGGAAATCTAGGAGAGCTGAGAAGGAAGCAGTGGCTTCCTGCAGGTGAGCTGGGGCAGGAGGATGGGGGTGCGAGGAGGGCTCCAGGCACTGCATGGCTCCGGCCTGGCCCCCAACCCCATTCCCAGGTGACGCGGCTCCGGCCCGCTCCCGACCTCGGCCAGTCGGGCGGCGCAGCTCCGGCCCAGTCCCGACCTCAGCTGGGGTGAGGAGGAGGGAACCGGTTGTTAATATTTTGGCAGCTCATCACTGCCCATAGGAACCCTAACCCTAGGGCAGGGTGCCCTACCCATAGGAACTCTAACCCTAGCTCCAAGTGCCCTACTGTAGTGGGGCTGATAGCCCCACTCCCTGTGAGTGTGGGCTGCAGCAGGCCAGGGCACCTGTGCAGACAGGGAGCCAATCAAAGAAGGGCTTATTGTGAATCAATCGGGGCCCAGTTTGGAGACAGCCAATCAGGACCAGGCTCAGCCCTATAAGAAGGCTGCCAGTGCAGGAGTACTCAGTCTATCCCTGGCCTTTGAGAGGGGCAGGTCAGTCTCCAAAGGTGAGAGACCAACACCAAGGACAGTGCAGTGCTGGCCAGGCTCGGGGAAGCTAGGGAGCTTGAGCCTGTAGCATGCCAGGCTGCAGGCCCTGAAAGGAAGGGTCTAGCGGGAGCAAGGGGCCATAGGGAAAGCAGCCCAGGGAAACAGACAGATGAGGGGAGAGAGGGAGGACACCGAGGCTGCCGCAAGAGGGTCCCTGGGACAGGACTCAGAGTAGAGGGTGGGCCTGGGTCCCCCCGCTTCACCCCTTGCAGTACACCCAGCCATTGGCCATAGGGAGCGGCCATTGTGCTACGCCAGATCACGGACAAGAGGAATTGGACTCAAAGGTGTGTTGGACATAGGGGTTGGGGTGTAGGGCTGTGAATCACCGAACCCTGGAAGGGAGTGCAGATGGACTAAGGGGCACTGCCAGAAGGCAGTGGCCTGAAAGAGGAAGCGGCCAAGCAGGGAGCAATGCGGGTCCAGAGACATCAATGGAGGGCAGAATGATGGACGGGATGCCACCATGAGGGGGCGCTCCACTGGCCAGAGCTAATTCCCTGAGTCACCAGCGGGAGGCGCCAGGTGGTGAGTCCCACCCCGTTACATCTACCCATAGGAACCCTCATCCTAGGGTGGGGTGCCCTACCCATAGGAACCCTAACCTTAGGTTCAGGTGTCCTACCCGTGGGCACCCTAACCCTAGGGCGGGGTGTCCTACCCGTAGGAAACCTAACCCTAGCTTCAAGTTCCCTACCCATAGGAGTCCTTACCCTAGGGCGGGGTGCCCTACCCATAGAATCCCTAACCTTATCCCCAAGTGCCCTACCCATAGGAACCCTAATCCTAGGGTGAGGTGCCCTACCCATAGGAACCCTAATCCTAGGGTGGGGTGCCCTGCCCATAGGAACCCTCATCCTAGGGTGGGGTGCCCTACCCATTGGAATCCTAACCCTAGTTCCCAGTGCCCTGCCCATAGGAACTCTAACCCCAGGGCGGGGTACACTACCCATATTAACCCTAACCCTAGCTCCCAGTGCCCTACCTATAGGAAGCCTAACCCTAGGGCGGAGTGCCCTACCTATAGGACCCCTAATCCTAACTCCAAGTGCCCTACCCATAGTAACCCTAACCCTAGGGCAGAATGCCCTACTCATAGGAACCCTAACCCCAGCTCCAAGTGCAATACCCATAGGAACCTTAACCTAGCCATAGGAACACTAACCCTAGGGCGGGGTGTCTTACTCATAGGAACACTAACCCTAGGGCGAGGTGCCCTAACCATAGGAACCCTAACCCTAGGGCAGGGTTCCCTATCCATAGGAACCCTTTCCCGAGCTCCAAGTGCCCAACCTTAGTAACCCTAACCCTATGTTGAGATGCCCTACCCATTGGAACCCTAACCCTAGCTCCGAGTGCCCTACCTCTAGGAACCCTAATCATAGCTCCAAGTGTCCTACCCTTAAGAACCCTAACCCTAGGGCGGGAAGCCCTACTCATAGGAACATTTACCCTAGCTCCAAGTGTCCTACCCATAGTGTTGCACAACAGAGGCACCTTGTTTCAGGATCTGGCTCTGTTTCTGGGGACTCAGACTTTGCCCAGTTGCCAGTTTGTTTTAAAAGGTGCGGATTGCAGCTGCCATCCACTTTTTATAAGGAGTTACAGAGCATGGAGAGTACAGTTCCCAGGTGTAATGCGCTTCTTTGAGCGAAGCAGTCTGGCTGTGCACGCTGAGACATGGAGACTAGACAGGATTGACTTTACTGGCAACCACAGGCTGTATTCCCAGGCTTCCTGGGCTGCACTTGGGCAGGGCAAAGGAAGCTCCTTATCTCCATATAGTTCTCTTTTCAAGAATAAACCAGACAGTTTATGCAATGACAGCACATCTCAGTGCTCTGTAGTGCCTGGTTGTTGAGCCTGCCTAGCCTTCACTCAGTCCTTAAAGACCTTCTGGCTCATCTGGTGCCTAATCTGTCACATGGCAACTCCTTTCACTTTGGGGATGGTTATTCAGAATGGGCAGGATATGTAGGAGGAAAGGTTGCTTTGTTGTGGGTTAGTCACTGGTCTGGGACTCAGGACATCTGCCTTCAGTTCCTGCCACTGTCATAGGCTCCCCACATGTACTTGGGTGAGTCACTTAATCTTTCTGTTTCAGTTCCTCATCTGTATTTTGGGGCTAATAGAACCTCCTTTTGCTTAGCTTGTCTATGCTTTGGACTGGACGCTCTTTGAGGCAGGAAACTTCACTTACTACATGTAGGTACAGCACCCAGTGCAACTTGGCCTTGTTCTCAGTTAGGTCCCTAAACGCTGCAATCATTTCACTGTCTGAATATCTGACGTGGATATGTCTCTGGGAAAGGGGGCAAATCACCCATCATTTCTTTTAATGCTACTTCAGCTCAGTTGAGTCTCCTGAATGGCAGCTTGGTGCCAATATACAATGCAAAAAAGAGCAAGCGAGAAAGAGAAAGGCAGCCCTTCCTGTACAAATAACAGAAAATAGTGATTTTTCTATCGGTTTATTTGGACTATCCTTAGAAGAGGCTTCTAAAAGCCTATAGAATTTAATGATAGAGAATGAGATGCTTTCAACAGGGCTAAAAACCTATTGAAGTCTATCTAGGGATATTTTTAATTACTACAGAGCCCTGTTGGTTTCCTCTGGATACAGTTCTGTAGTAGAGTGTTTCCAGAGGACAGCAGGCAGGGATATGGAAGGCCTGTTTGGACTCAGTACTGCCCTCTGCATGAAGCAGTTAGCACAGAGCACACTAGGCTTCCCTAGGGCCCTTTCACTTCCTCCCTCGCCAAGAAGGGGGATGGCAGTAGCTGTGATGCTGTGTGTTTGCACTGGGTTCTGTCTCCATTCATTGCCAGAGTCAGTGTTCAGCCCAGAGCTGCCTTGCCCCAGCATTGCTATAGAAACAAGAGGAGAGGAAGAGACCGGCTGGAACTTCTGAGGCTGACTGAACATAGCTGCTCGTACCTACAGGCAATGGAGGAGACCTTTAGCAGAGTTACCTTTCCACGGTTAACCTCCTGTCACAGAGGAGAGACACTAGCTCTCAATTGGTCCCTGTGAGATATTACCTCTTGGGCAACAGTTCCCTGCATGTTGTATGCTGGAGTCCTGAGTGTGCTAGCTGGGTGCAGGATGTTGAGGCTGTGGATAGGGATAGGGTGCTGGGACATATGACAGATACCGTCCCACTGCTGAGCACCTGCAGCTCTTGTTGACTTCAGGAGTGGTGATAGGATGCTGAGCACCTCGTAACCCTGAGTGGTCCCACTGCAAGGTGGAAGACAGCTGGATTCTGCAGCATATGTGGAAGTAGCAGCTGAGATACTGGTGCCAAGGGATCCCAGTTAAACCCCTGCCCTCTAGGTGGAGACGGAGGGAGGGGAACTGAGAAATATGCCTGAGAAATTACTTAACCATTGCCTTTCAGTCTGAATCACTAGAAACATAGTACTCCCAGTTTGTCTCTTTCAAAAGCAGGCACATTTCAGATTGATTCCCAGACTCAGAAAGAGACCAGTGGGGATGGGAAATCTTTTTCTAGGTGAGGAATTGAATGTTGCCAAACTCCAATCCCTCCCACTTCAAATGCAGATAACAAATTAACACTTCCCTTTACAAGACTGGAGCCTTTGCATTTTGGAACTGACATGCTCCTAAATATTTGGTTGCAATTAGAGCAATTTTTCATGTTTAAATTTTGTTCAGGGGGAAAACGGACTTTGTTTTGATATAGCCATTTTTGCTGCTTTCAGAAATGTGATGAAAAGTGATCCCCTTGTCCCATTATATCTCAGGGGTTTTTTTTCACTGAAAAAACTGGAAATTTTCCATGATTTTTTTGAAAAAGGTGCTATTTGTTCATTTCTTTCCAATTGCTTGGCAAAATATCCTTACCATTCTCCAACCCAGTCCTGACTGTGGCAGACTGGGACTGTCCATCTGTTGCCAATACATAGTAAGAATCCAGAATGATCACAGCATTTCTTCATTAACCAGATGCAAAGGTCAGGTTCTGGGAGAGGCTGTTATTCTGTGAGGTCGGAGATCCTTTGACTTCTGTTCACTCCCTTGTGACAGGTACAGCACCAAACCCTCCTCTCCAAGGCAAAGTGTGGGTAGAATTTGGCTTAGTTTCTTCTTCCCAAACCAGCAGCTGTGTGCGCTCACTGGAGTTGCTAACGAGAATCAGTTGGGCTGTGCTGATCTATTGAATGCATTGAGCCTGATTCTGCTCACATTTCACCCACTACACACCAGGAGTAAATGCATTGATGTCAATGGTGGTAGGTTGTTGTAAAGCCAGGGAGAGGAGAATCCAGCCCTTTGTATTTAATCAGATGCTCTGGCTGCAGATTAGCTTCCTTGGCTCAGCATCTGCTATTGTTTCTCTTGTCTCAACAAGGGAACCGCCAGCGCTTAGATAAAGGCATTGGAAGTTGCACTCCTTTCGCTGTCATGGCTGTTGGAGCTTCTGGAACTTCCTTGGGCACACTGCATTGTAACTCCGCCCGCAATGCTGCTAAAGGAATTGCACCAGCTAGTTCTCCTTTTGTCTCCTACAGTCACAGTACACTAGGGGGACTATTTCTCCTCTTTCTCCCAATGGTGACAGCTTCCCAGGCCTGTGCTGCACCAGAGCTCTGTCCCTCCCCGCGCTGAGACCACTCTCTAGGGCGCAGTTGGAGCTAGGAACTGAATGTGCTGCTTTGCAGGCCCTCTGTCTGTTAGGCTTCCAGCCCAGGTTCTCGAGAGGTACTTGGGAGAGAAGACTCTTTGAAGTGGTTCCAACCTTTGCACGTTGTCTGGTCGTGTGATTTATGGAAGTTATTCTCCTGGGAATCTTATGGTTGAAAGTCCCTGATAGACCCTTTTGGAGACCTGTGAATGGCGTGTGGGGGTGTTTTTTCCCCATTTAGTCTGCGAATCACACTGCTCATGTTTGTAGTCCACTGATCTATGTTTAAGATTATTCCAGAGGGGCAGGATCATTCCTGGAAGTCACACAAGCAGCACCGGGATAAAGAACCTATCAGACGTACTTAAACTGAAAGGTGCTTGGGCCAAGGGCTCTCTTTTTGTTGTGTATACAGTGCATAGCACAATGGAGCCCTGATCTCTGACTGGGGCTGTTAGGTGCTACTGCAGGACAAATAAATAATAATAAACCTATGTCGGAGACAGGTGCACGTAGGTCTCACTTCCTGTGGAATTCCACAGGGCCAAGTTCTCCCAGGGCAGGAAGTTGTCTGTCTTGTGGATGCAGAATTGTCCGTGGTTCTCAGTCTTCCAGTTATTGACCCAGTGATATATATCAGAGTATAGGGGGTTCACTGCAGTGTTATTCCAGTTAGTGATTTCAGTGATGAGTTGGAGACAGGTACTGTATTTGGAACAGCAATGGCCCAATACATCCTTCTGCCTAAATACAGCAGTGGTTATGCCAGGTGTATTGGAAGAGGGTGGTGTTGCTACTTCATGTTCTGTACCTGTTCTGAGAATGAGGATGTTGGTCTTCAGGACTGTCAGTTCAACAACTTCCATGAGAATTCACCTTGGTGTGCCCCCTGGACATCCAGCACACAGGTTACCCAACATTTTTTGTCAAAACACTTTTTCATTGAAAAATGACTTTTTCCGCCAAAGACATTTTACCAAACATTGAAAATATTCACCAACAATTGTATTTGAACACAAAAACGTTTCAATTTTGAGTTGAAAACATTTCACAGGAGATTTAAAAAAAAAGATATTTTTTCTTTCATTTCCCTACCAAATAAATAAATAAAAATTTGTCAACCAGCTCTACTTTGTCCATCTAAAACATTCCCCAGCATCTTCACTGGCAGAGAGAGACCCAACCTGCACAAACTGTGTGTGCCCCTTGGGTGCAGCTGCCAGTCCAGAAATTAGGCTCTGAGAATGACCTGTCCCAGCTACTTTGGGGGGAAGTCCCTGCAGTATGCAATGGTGGGATAAACTGTTCCCAGTTAGGAACACTTCTCTGCTTATTTAGGAGGAGAAACACAGTATGCAGGGCTCCCAGCAGCCTGATGCTTTCTCAGGTCTCAGACACTGCAGTGTCTGGTCACACACAGGGCTGTCTTGTTCTAGCAGACAGCTTGTGATCTACAGTTTAAATTAAATCCCAGACGATGTCATTTTATTCCTCTTTCTCCCTTCCTTTACAAGCTCTTTAACTCGACATCCTTCCCTAGGAGGCCCTGTTGCTCCTCCTGGATGGGACACGTAGACGTGTCATTATATTATTGAATTCATTAAAGGGTATAATTTTGTGTCTGCTCAGAAGAGTCACACAAAGACGGGTGGTGTCGCCTACGTTTTGAGTGTGAAGGGGGAAAAGAGAATACCTTCACCTACCCTCCTTTTTCTCCTGAAGATCAACAAACGCCAAAGCAGTGTTGCTAACCATGGATGACTCTAGACCAGTCTTTTATTAGCAACCAGGGTCAGGTCTCAAAGCAACAGGCTCTTGCCAGTTCATCCCCATTCTCCTCCTTGACTGAATCCTGTCACAGTAAATAGTGCAATCTCCCAGGGAGATCTCTTTCTGGTTTTGATCTCACCAGATTAGCTTTAAATTCTGAAAAGCAAGCTTTGCAACAGAGGATTTGCTGGTGGTGATAGGGGTGGGTCCAAAGGGCCCAGCAGCCAGTCTGAATTCCCAGAGTTTGACCCTGGCATGCCAGAGGGAGCAGCATGGCTTCAAAGGCCTCTTTTTACCACTTCCCACCCCTCCTTCTCCACACACCCACACCCTTGCAGAGAAACATAAGGGTGAGTTGGGTTAAAGCACCAGAGCCATCCCACAGATGCTAAATACCAAGGATCCTGAATTGGCAGTGCTGTCCAGATAGGAAAAGAGTCGCTTCCACAATAACTCACACAGCACAATGAGCTGGTGTCTCACGGACCCACTAGTGTGTGGGGTTGCCAATGGCACTTGCACAACAGCAGTCTTTAGGCACAGTAAAAGTGCAGAATGTGGCCATCACTCTGGGCCTCTTGCTATGACAAACCGGGACCCCTGTGGCCCGTAGGGAGTGAACATCCCCTGAATGCACTCACAGCCATGCTGAGCTGAGGGTCACTATTTGCAGGTCTTCCACCAGGGATAGAATGGCAATTTTCTGGCCAAACCTTGCTGAATTAAGATGAACTTCATTGAATTAATTTTATGTGTCATTGTGGGTCAGGCCAGGCATCTTCAAACCCATATCTAATGAGGACCATTGCACCAGCCAGAGCTACCACAGTTGATGGTGTTGTTGTCATGGTCTTTCATGGCTGACTGGCCCTCAGTTTCACTCTGCTTCCTTGGGGCTGGAGAGCTGTAGAATTGTGGGCCAGGGATTGTACGTAATTCAATGCGGAGGGGGGGATCGCAGCCCTCCAGAAACTGAGAAACTGAGTAGGCAAATTCATTCAGGAAATAACATCTCTAGAGAGCTTTCAACACTTCGAGAAACTCGCACCTACTGTTTCAAAGTGGATTCTCCAGGGACTGACAGACAAAAAAAGGGGGTTTGGATGAATAGCCTGAGTTTAAACTGACTCAAGGCCTTTGTTCTGATCCAGCAAATGGTCAGGACCTTCTGTCCAAGGGCAAGGCCCCACTCCTTAGGGACGGGTCAGAAGGACTAACACTGAAAGGCCCTTTGTGGAGATGGAGTGGGGCGGGTTCTTTGCTGTCTAGCAGATGGGTAGGTTTTTATTGTTTTTAATATGTTTTCTCTGTAATGCTTTTACCTGAAGAATAATGGTACTTGCTTAGAATGAGTTGTGTGGTAATTTAAAACCATGGGCCATTCCAACTGTTCATAGCCCCAGAGGAGAAAACAAAGCACAGAGGCAGTCTGGCCTGCTTGGAGATACCACAGTGAAGGAAGGGAACTGTACAGCCTGAAAAAGCCTTGATCAGGAGGGAGAGATGTGCAGGTGTTTTCCCAATAAACCGTGATGACTGGAAGTGTAATAGCAAGTGCTTTTGCTGGCCTATACAGGGGGAATACAACTGCAGTTGCCCTGAACTATGACAAGCCTATCCCTATATTGGTTCTTTCTTCAAATATGGGCAGCAGGAGGGTGGATACTGACCTGGACACTGGGGTTCTTTGCACTTGGTGGGATCTTCAATTTTTCTCTAGGCTGTCCCCACAGAGAAGAAGATAGTACCTTGTTTTAGCGTCTCCTGTAACATCAGAGCTTCACCCTTTCCTTATTGCTACATTCAGGTGTCAGTTCATCATTACAATACAAGGTGCCATAAGTAATACCTGTACAGTGAATCAGTGAAGAGTCACAGAAGATTAATGAGAGCGTGACAAGCAGTGCTAATGTGATCAGCCAGGAAAAACAGCAATTTTTTTAATGGTTTAATTATTTTGAAGGCCTTAAAATCCTCTGAAGAAGATGCCAATAGGAGTTCAATGCAAGACCCCCTTCCGAGGCACCAGTGATTGGATTTTCAGTGCAAGGATTTCCTTCTCCTGAACCCAGCTAACAAGTTGCTCATGATTCAAAGCAGGTTTCATATTCTCCCTAGGCCTTTTCTCTCTTATTTGCTGGTGCATCAGGTAAAAACAAACAAATGTCCTTTGAGGCTAGGAGTTGTCTGCTAAACTGCTTGGCCGTGCACTGACTTACACTAAGGTCCTTTGGAGCATAGCAGGGTTTTCTAGTGAAAGCAGGAGCACACTGAGTCATTGTTGCTGCAGTGGGCTGATGGTTCCATCACAGCTGGTGCTTCAGAATCTATGAAGCAAGCATCTCTGGCCAGTCTATACTCCTTCCTAAATATAGACATTTTAGGGGCTATTGGACTGCATTTCCAGCAAGCAGAGAAAGGAGGGAGAGTTTAAAGAGTTATTGCAAATATGAATTCATGAAGAGCTGCAGCATATCTGTATAGACAAGTGACACTGGGGTCCATGGTGGCACAGCAACACCACACAACAGTTACAAGCAGGAAATGAGGCATAATTCCATAGCCAGTATTTGTGAAAATATAAGGGGGACATTTAGGGAGGCAGAATGTATCATTAACAGAGTTGGCATTTCTCCAACATTGGGTTTAATATCGAGACACTTGGGGAAATGTGCAGTAGGATAGTGAATGAACATGAGAGAGAGGCAGGAGCTATGTAGGGACATATGGCTAGAAGCAGTGGTTGAAATGCAGCAATCCCAGCACAAGACTCAGGCATTAGCAAAACCCTATTTAAGCCCTATTGTTGGAGTTAGGTAACACCTTGGCCTTGTGCTGGTCCTTCTGCTCAGGGCTGTATTGAACCCACTGGGAAGTAGAGGGAGCAAGGTTTTTTCAACCAGTTGATTTCACTGTCTCCTTGGAAAGCTGCCAGTCCCGTTTCCACCTGTCTGAGCTCTGAGATCTCTTTTATTTAGTGCACTGGTATACATGTGATGAAAGGCTCTCCTTGCAAACTTGCATGAGGGTGAATGATAGTAGCAACATTTGGCAACAGCAGCTCAATGCGCTTCTGCTGAGTCAGGGCTCCTTGTGGAACCCAGTTCCTTCTTGATTGTCTGCTGCCCTCACATCCATGACAGACAAGGATCTTGTCAGTATCCACTGAAAGATGGCAGCCTCAGTGGGGTGCAGGCATGGAGCGTGCTGTCAGGCTGAGAGGCAGTCTGATGTGCTGGACAGATATCAGGGGCACGGCATGAGACTTTCTGGAGAACCCAAGTGCAGGTGAGGGAAAATAGGGAAAATTAGCTGTTTACACTGCTGTCACTTAGGAAGGGGGTGATATCCACTGTGACCAGCAGAGATGAGCCAAGCAGCTTATGAGAGGTCCAGGTGGTTGTGAATATTTTATCCTGGGTTCCCCTGCCTGCCTGCCATGGGACACCCATATATATTTTGTCTGGCAGCCCTATAAGCGCCATCCCCAAAGCTATGTTGCAGGAAATGATGCTCTCAGTAGGAGAAATACAGATCATGTCTGAAATATTGTGAGCCCTGGTTCCGTTCCCTCCTCTCCCATTAGGGATCCCTCTGGATTGCCCAGCTGGCATGGAGATGACTTGGACAGCTTCTGTATTACCTCACTGCAGCCGTCAATGTAGGGGGCCATGTCAGACTATGCACAATTGATGAAGACTCATTTAGGGAACGCTGACAGCTGGAGCAAAGTTAGAGCAGCCTCCAGAGTGCTCTGCCCTGCACCTAGGTCAGGACTAGGGGGTGCACAATCAGGGCCCTGTAACTGACTCGGTATTGCGCAAAGGAGAATCAAGCCTTGTGTCTTCAAGGGGTGCCTAGTAGTGCAGGGAATAGTCATATTTTATTTTAAAGGGGCAAAGCTATTTGCACTGAAGCCCCATCTCTGCTATCCAGCCTTGAAACCTGCTCAGTGCAGTCCAGGGAAGATGCCATAACATCTCAATGTTTCTGTTAGATTAGCACTACTGTCTTTACAAAGTGACACTGAAGGCTGGATTTCCAAATTAGCTGCTTAAAGTGCTCCACAAAGCAGCTAGGTTGGAAGCTCTTCACAGCAGGGGACTTTTCCCTTATTTGTCTGTAAAGTGCCATGCACATTCCTAGTGCCGTATAAATAATAAATCATAAACAGTAATAAATATGCCGAGAGCCTTAGTCACACAACATATGCACATATTTTGCAGTTGAATTTATGGATCCGTTTTTCAAAACTTGGCCCTAAAGCTGCCTTGTTAAAAATGATCAGCAGGATTCTTTGCTTTTGTTTGTAAAATTCTTACCTTTGTTCTGTCTAAGCGAAGACCTATTTACAGTCAGTCTTGTGAGATGTGGTCCTACATGTAACGCTCTATGGAAAACACTTGTGTCTCAGGTGCCAGTGACTAGACAGATAGTGTAATTGTACTAGAGCTCGGCAGGAAATGGTGTTGGTATCATATGAACATTTTCAAGATTTCAGACATTTTTCCCATCATGAACCAGGGTGAAAAGTTGAAATTTTGCCATATTCTGTGATCTGAAACTCTGAACAATTTTTTGGGTTTGGATCAATTAAAATGTTTCATTTGAATAATTTCTAAATGTTTTGTTTCAACCACTTTTTAAAAATGTGTACTCTAATTAGCTTACATTTCTCAATGAAAAGCTCTTTTGAACTGGAAAAACTGAAATATTTTGTTTAGAAAATGTCAAAACAGGATATTTCAATATTTAAAAACATTTGTTGCAAGCGTTTTTCCTGTCGAGAAATTTGTTGAAACCACGTCTTTCCCACAACAGGTTTCAGTTTTGATAAATTGGCAGGTTTTTAAATGTAAAATGTTTTATTGGAAAGTTCCTGATGAGCTGTGAATAGTATGTGTGTTGCATGCATAACAACCATCTACATCAATTGTCATCGGGGTTTGAACCCAGAACTGTCAGCATCATAACACAGGCCTCTGCCACCTGAATCAGTGTGTTAGGTGTGAGGCCAGGGAGATCCCCCCTGGACACTACTGTCAAGGTCTCTTCCCCACTCGTTGAGAAATGCTGGGTTTAAGCTAAAGTAGTTACAAAGCTCATCCCTCTCACGTACGCCAGTGTGAATCAGGAGCCACTGATGTGTGTGAGAGGCAGAATCAGGCACTCAGTGGAAAGGAAGGATGGGCCAGAGTTTATGGGGCTGGTTTGGGACTCCAAAGTTCAATCCTGGCTCTGCATTTTATGCTAGTCACTTAATCACTCTGTGCCTCCATTCCTTATCTGAGACATGGAGATAACTCACATGCACGTTGTGAGGAGAAAGGCTGTGAAATGCTCAGATACTATGGTAATGGAGACATGTGAGTAGCTAGAGAGAAAGACAGTGTCTTTACAGCCCAGCCAGGGTGCCTCACTTGGCCACTGGCTTTGTTCTGTGCAGCACATAGCTTGCGATTTCATTTCCTGTATCAGTCGGTGACACTGCTCATGCCACATAAATACTCTAGAGGCGATGGTTACTCCTGGGCAGAGGGTCTAAGCACCACTCAAGCCCTGTCCTGGGGACAGAAGTGATGCACAGGGTTGTACTGACTCTCTGTCACCTTAGGTGGGGACAGACACATAGGCCCTAGAGACGGAGCAGGAGGGAAAAGACCACCCAGTCATAGACATTTCCAGAACCTGCATTCAGCAAAACGAATGAGATTAGCCCCTGGTTGCTTTTATTTCTTTATTTCACATAAGCAATTAAGTGATGAGCCCGCCTTGCTAAATGGCAGAGCCACAGCTTTGAAAGTATTTAGGAAACTCATCTGCATTTCTTCTATCCTTCTGAGTCAAAGCCAAGCCATGCCCAGAGCTGTGCGGCAGCTTCCCAAAACTGATCCTTCAGCGAGAGCACTTCTTACGGGCTAGGGGAGAGACCCTGCTCAGTTTGGCCCCATCCCCTGCCTCCCACTCCCACTGTGTGATTTCTGGACACAAATTGCCTGCTCGGTTGTTCAAAGTCAGCCAGTGTGTTTGCAGAACAGCACCTGCCATCGTGTTGCCATTCGTGCTTGTTTGGAGTGGCTACCATTTGTGCCTTGGTCTGATGTTCTTCCCTCCTCTTGATTTTTAAATGTCCTTCAGAAGTTTAGCTAATGTTCAGTTTCATTGTGTATGACCAGAATGGCAAAATCTCCATTTAAAGCAAGACAGGACTGCTTCCACTTCGTGGTCCAGTAATGTACTCAAATCAGGCTGCCTTGGCAGGATTCTTTTTGGGAAGGATACTCTGTATTTGAAGTGTCCAGCCATTCTGTGGTTTGTTAGATTTATATCATCACCTCCAAAGATTGGATCTTTTATAAATTCTCTGCAGGTTGGCTAGTAAAGGTTACCTTTTAGGCTGCTATGCCCCCCTCACTGTACCATCCAAAATTACATGGTTCATATCCTGTCTTTAAATTCTCCCATATTCTCAGGCATCTGAGGGCAATTCCTTATTTCCTAATGAGCGTGCAGAAGAGTCTGCTTCCTCCACCTCTGCTGATCTGCACTGTGATTAAACATCAAAGAGGCAGACACATGATATGGAGTCGCTGAGATCCCCAGACTGGCCAGTGTTGCTGTTTGATAGCTTGTTCTGAATAGATAGTCCACTCTGAATTCAGCCATGCCAGAAAGAGGGGCTGCCAAATGTGTCTTGGCTGGGACATTCAGACATACGTTAAATTAAATTTGAAAATTAGCATTATTGGTCCCTGCATAAAAGAGAGAACGGGGAGAGGATTTTCACTTCTTCATTATGCTGGGCTTGAGGTTGTATAAAAATATTCTAGCAGAGGTTAACTGACCAGAGCTACAAGCCCAGCGTCTAAAAGAATCTGGATTTCAAACCTTGTTTGTGCTGGTGATGGGCCTAATCCAGCTCTCAGCGAAGCCAAGAAGAATCTTTCAATTGACTGTAGTGGTTCTAAATTGGATTCTACAGACCAAAGTCATAAGTGGTGTAAAATAGCACAGCTCTACTGATATCAACACTACCCACATTTACATGAGATAAGGCTCTGGCCCTCTGATAATTTGGAGTAATGCTTACCTTTGTATTTTCTAAGCAAACATTAGCTAATTAGCAAAGTTTGCATTAAATACGTGCTTTTAAAAATTAAAGTTCTTTATATTGTTCCTGTGTGGAAAGGCAGGTGCAGAATGGGAAGGATAAGAAGGATGATCTAATGGATGGGACAGTGGATCAGGACTCGTGAACCATGGGCTCAATTTCTGGCTCAGCAACAGGCTGACTCATGCATTGGTTCCTCCTCTGTAAAATGGACATGGTACTTCCCTACCACATGGGACTGCTGTTTGGCTAAAACCCCATTAATGACTGTGAAGAGCTCTGATATGATGGACCATGTAAATTCCTGGATGGAGAGAACAAGCTTACAGACAGGAGGTGACAGCACCTTCCACCACGAGAAATCCGACTGACCCCAGTGGAGTCAGGCGTGGGCTAAGGTGCTACTCAGTGTGAGAAAGCATCTCAGTAGTTGACCATTATATTGGTTAATTGTGGCATAACTATTCTTATCTCTTCTATCATAAACCCCCTTGCAGACTGTTATCCAGTGGCAAACTAGATAAAGATCAAGAAATATTAACCAGTTGGCAGTGGTGATGTCAAAAGCTTCCAGGGTTGCGCAGAGCACAAGATTAACAGATTTTTAAGGCCAGGAGAGGGACCATTATGATGATCTAGTCTGAACTCCTGAATGATACAGACCAAAGTTCCTTACCCCGTAATTCCTGCATCAAGCTCATAACTTCTGTTTGAGTGATAGCATCTCTTTTAGAAAGACTGCCAGGTATGGAGAATCTGCCACCTCCCTAGGTAACTTGTCCCAATGGTTAATTATGTTCACTGTTAAAGAGGCTATTCACAGCCAGTGTGCTAGTGGGGCTCGAGCTAGCATATTAACAATAGCAGCGTGGATATTCCTCTTAAGCCCCACTAGTTCAAGTCTGTCTCTCTGGGTTAGGAGTCTCGTTCCCAGTTGCAGTGCAGAAAACCCTTCATGGGCAAAGTTCTGGCCAGAATGAGTAGTTTGAACTTGGTTTTGAAAATGGGTCTTGGTGAGTAAAGAAACTGATCAAAGCAGCTCAGAGAGCTCTGCTGAAGACAAGAAATTAAAGGGAATTAAAGTCAAGACAGCCAGGGCCAGCTCTAGCCATTTCGCCGTCCCAAGCATGGCGGCACGCTGTGGGGGTGGGGGGTGGGGGCGCTCTGCCGCTAGCCGGTCCCGCTGCTCCAGTGGACCTCCCGCAGGAGTCCCTGCGGAGGGTCCGCTGGTCCCGTGGCTCTGGTGGACCTCTCGCAGGCGTGCCTGCGGAAGCTCCATCGGAGCCGCAGGACCAGCGGACCCTCTGCAGGCACGCCTGCGGGAGGTCCACCGGAGCCGCCTGCCGCCCTCCCGGTAACCGGCAGAGCACCCCCCGCGGCATGCCGCTCCAAGCACGTGCTTGGTGTGCTGGGGCCTAGAGCCGGCCCTGAAGACAGCACCCCTTCCTCAACTCTCATTCCAGAGTCACGTCCATTCTGTAGATTAAAGGGCTCATTTGAAAAGCTGTTCTCCCTCCCAGCCTAATGGGAGTGATTATTTGACAGTGCAAGGTATTTCCTCTGGAATAAGTTTCAATTTCCATGGAATTAACCTTTGGAAATTTAAACTAACAAAATCCACGTAGAAAGATGACATTGTGATTGAGTTAGCACTTTGTTGATTAGCTCTTCTTTCTTCTGAGGCCCATGCAGTGATTACGCTAGTGGCCTTTCATTTCAACCAGACCCTCACATGAAGTTGCAGAACAGGAATGTGTTTGCAAGGGATGTTCCCTCCTACTTATGCCCCCAAATCATGATCAAGGGATGATTGGACCATGCTGCTCATTCCCTTCACTGGAAGACCATTGGCTTCTCCTGTCTCCTTTCCCCTTAGCAGGAAATTCACCCTGTGGACAAAGCTTTATGCATCACTTAAGTAGGGCTGAAGTAGAAGCTGAGTACTCCATATTCCTGGTGTTGGCCCTCTGCAGGGGGTTGAATTTCACCCTGAACGAGAGTCTAATTCTTGCATATGCCTCCACAGTTCGCTCTTTGCCTTTTCCATGAGGTGACTGGTCCCAGGCTGGCTTTCTTCTCCAATGAAACTGGGACTTGGACATGTGGCTGCTGCTTTGTTTCCTGTCTTGCAGTCATTGCCCCATGTCAGCTTGCAGGTGAAGGCCTGAGGCTTTTTCTGTGTAAGTGACATCCTACCTCAAATGCAAACCCCAGAGATTCTGCTGGCCACTTCACTGATGTCTAAGAACCAGGGCACAACTGGGTAATGTTGTCTATACAACATACGTGGCTTGTGCTATATGAGGATGTATTGTAAACCTGAGCGCTTAACATAAAAACAGCATGGAGTGCAGGCCTCTGAATAGTGCTGCACAAGGAAGTGAGTGGTGTCTGGGGGACTGGGAGTCATGAAACCTTAGCTCTATTCCCAGCTTCCCCACTCATTCACTCTATGGACCTTGGGCAAGTCATTTAATCTCTCAGTGCCTCAACTTCCACATCTATCCATAAAATGAGGATAATCCCTGCCTCCTGGGGGGTCTCATGGGGCTTAATTAATGTTTGTAAAGAGTTCTCAGATCCTTGGATAAATGGTGCTTTATGAGTCCACAGCAGGGTTATTATTTTAAGACACTGCCTCCCACACATTTACTGTCACTAATCTTGTTGCTGCCAAAAGAGAGAAATTCCTGCTGTTCTTCTAATACATTTCGGCAATGATTTCAGACTGTCCTATAAATTCCACACCTGCTATTCATAGCTCTGATGCTGGAAACGGCAGGAAAACGCCCTCCTGCCCTGACTGTGCCTTGCCTCATGCCAGCTGATAACAGCTCCATTCAAGCACTCAAATAATTTGTACGCACTATAAAAATCCTGGCCAGAGGCAGCTTCTCACCACTACATAATGACCTGACGTCAAGAAAGGCCAATAATAAATTGGACCATCCTGGTCCTACTCAGAAATGTACTGAAAGAAAGGAAAGCTGTTTTTATTCACAGTAGAGCAGGTCAGATTTCCTTCTTTTGAAGGGTAAAACTCCATTTATTAGTGTATTTCACTCAGACATTTCTGAGGAGCTGATTGTTAGGAGCTTTAATTTAGGACTTGCTGTCACCTCTTCAACTGTCCTTCACCTCTTATCCCCAAACACAAAGGCACTGTATGCAGCCAAGAGACAGTCACTGCCCCAGCAGGCTTACAATCTAAACAGAAGGAAAGACAAAGGGAATGGTGTGCACTGCTAGTCTATGCTAAAATTTCCTATTGTTTCTGTCTTTCCAACATCCCTCCTGACTCCCCTCCAACATGTCTCTTTAGTTCATCCATTTGTTAGCCCCTTTGTCTATTAGACTGCAAACTCTTTGGGGCAAGACCTGCCATTTCCTATGCGCCTGGCTTTCCAGGGTGCTGAATCCCACACCACCAACAGATATCAATGGGGCCCTGATGCCAGAAAGCACTTAAGCTCATGAGTTTAAATCCCATTGACTTCAATAGGATTGAAGCATGCTTAAAGTTGAAGGCATGTTTAAGTGCTTTCCTGAATCATTGCACTGCGCACTCAATACCTCTGAAAATCAGGCTCCAAATATCTGTACAGGAAGTTGAGCCTGGAGGGAGACTCCAGATACTACCGTAATAATACTAATAATAATATTTAATAATTTCATTCCTAGATGCGATGTGAATGCAGCTCTTGGGTGAAATCTGGATTCTGCTGAAGTCAATGGCAAAACTCACTGACTTCAACAGAGCCAGGATTTCACCCAGCGTGTTGTTGTCTGCGGTTATTGCAGCAACCATTGATGCTGACAACATTTGATGTTAATGTCTACTGAGCTTTTGTCAAACCTCTTGCAAAGAAAAACAGTGTTAGCAAAGCCTCTAACAGATGCATCAGGGTGCTGTTAATACATAGGTCTGCTCATGCAAGGTGTCATGGAACAATATATTGTTTTAACTGCATAAATGGGAAAGGAACCTCGTATTCCCTGCTGAGTCTTAGAACTTTCTTTTAAACTATAATTTACCCATGGTTTTCTTTTTGCTGTTAATGGACAGCATAGTTCTTTATTCTCAGTGCTTTAGGATTTCCTCCCCCGTCCATCCCATTATTATTACATTTCTTCACTGCCACTTGAAGACACTCCTTATACACATTTTCCAGTGGCAGATGCATGAAATGGGAAATAAAAGACAATGATTCATGTTTTCAAAGCAATGCAGGGGATACAGCCTTATATGTTCCCTCAGTTTTAAAGGGCAGATGCCTGGCAAAATTCCCCTCCTCTCTGCAAATCTCAGGTGTACGATCCAGATCACCAATGGGTGGGTTATTGCATCCACAGCTGGGAGTGCAGTGACATTCACAACCAGGATGGGTGGTTTCTGAGCCGTGAAGTTTTCATCTACCCGATGCTCTAAGCATTTGAATGAATTGTTGTGCTAAGTGAATTATACAATTGTTACGTTGCTGGCTCTTGGACTCAGCCAGGGTGAAATTCAGCCCAGTGCAGTGAGCAAGCACAAGACAGTTGTGTAACTGAAATCCCACTTACTCCCTGTGAAGGGGGGGTGAGGGACAGGCGGTGTCACCCCAGTGCTGGGGGTAAATAGGGTAGTTGCAGGTTATCTGAATTTCAGTGGCACTGAAGCAGTTCTTCTCTTCTCTATTTTTATACTTTGATTCATCGTCTTGATGCAGGCCAGAAATGCACTGCAGTCAGAAACCAGCACAAAGCCTTTATTCCAGTCCCCATCCCTGCCTAAGACCATGAACCTTCGAGGTAAAGATGACAGTGTGATGCATAGATTTGTCTCGTTTTAAGGCGTGCCACAGAGGCAGTCAAAGTGGGAAGTGAGCGATGCTAATATTGACTTAGGTTTGTTTGTATGGAATCTGATCTGAAACCACATGCAAATCCAGCTATTTATCAAGGGGATGGCTATCCCATTCTGAGTCCATTCTTCAGAATCAATATTTGAGTTTAATATTCTGTGTACAGACATTTGTAAAATAAACAGGCCCATTTGCCTTGGTTGCCAGACCGTTGGTAACAGTAACAGACTCCAAGTAAATCAGATACATTGTTTGCCTGTTTTATTTGTTTTTGTCCTGACTGATCAAGATCATGCAGGACTTTTCAGGAAAGGAAAATAATTGGCTTTAAAAGCCTAGTTCCCCATCTCAAAGCTTGATTTAAATGAAGACGCTAATATGTGAGAGGTCCCTAGGTGATATGAGATATAAATGCAAAGTAGCTGTGTTGCTTGTAGAGGAGGAGATGCCAGATTTTATTTCTTGCATTCAGCAGGGCTTGTTAAGTCCCCATGTGAACGGTGCACCCAGGACATTTGTTATAGGAATACCCCTTGGTGGATTAAAGAGTGCTTACCCAGATCATTTGCAGGGGTTTTTAAACAGAGGGTGCTAGAAGACTCCAGGCCAGCGGAATAAATCTGTCTGTTCTAGGCACCCCGTCACCATGGCATCTGAGCCCCTCACAATCCTTAATGTATTCAATCTCACAGCACTCTTGTCAGATAGGGAAGTCAGATTGGTCCCATTTCACAAAGACTAGACACAAGTTCTTACTGTATTAGGCTCTTACCTGGGTTTTAGCCCAAGCCCCCTACCGTCCACACAGAAAATCTCTGACCAGGGTTTGGAGGTGCTTTAAGGCCAGCTAGCTTACTCAGCTGGGGTGTGGGTGAGAGCCCAGGCTCCACTTCTGCTGAGGCTGGAACTCTTCCACTTATCAGCAAGGACGCAGGCAAAATCCTTCAAAGACTTTGCTCCGTCTGTTGGGAAGGGGAGACAAGTTCTCCTACCATTGACAGGGAAAGAATCCTAGAGCATCTTAGCACAAAGAACCAGGGGATATTCCCCCAGACACACAGGCAAGTGCGGAAACAGTGAGGACATGCTCACGGGGGTATGGCTTTGTTGTGGGCATGCTCACACCCTGGGCTAGGCTAACCCAGGCGGCAATCACTCGGATTGACCACGCAGTGTAGACACAACCTAAGGGACTTGCCCAAGGTCACCCAGGAAGCCTATAGCAAAGTCAGGTTTTCTGGGTCCTAGGAGGATAGAGCTCTAAACATTAGACCAATCTCTCTCCATTTCTGTGCTGACTCCCACATGCCTCTGAGCTCACTTTCATCTCAGATCAAGATTCCCCTCTGGCTCACACAGCTTTGTTGCTCCTTCCATTTTATCCCTGCAATCAGTTTCCGTATCCAGCTGTGGTTATCTGGGCTAGTCCCAGTTCTGCTAGACATTGTGAAAACATCTAACGAAGAGAAGGTACCTGGCACAAAGAGCTGGAAGACAAGAGACAACAGGTGGAGGCAACAAAGAGGCAGGACAGCTCAAGGTTACAGCTTGGGTTACTAGAATAGGCAGCATCCATAGCAAAACTCATGCTTCAGGTCTTAAACCACCCTCTAACTACTAGAAATTGGGGAAACTTAATGGGAGGCAGATTATCCCACTTCTGCTCCTGTGGGGTTCTTACACCTTCCTCTGAAGCATCAGGTGCTGGCCACTGGATACTGGACTAGATGGACCTTCGTTCTGATCCAGTCTGGGGATTCCTGGGTTCCACCAGCTGTCTAAACATTGTCACAGCCTTTCGTTATTTAGATTACGAGCTTTCACTAAGTGTTTGTACACCTAGCACAAGGGGGTTGATCTCAGCTGTTGCCTGTAGACTCAGATGTAATACAAATAATTCAAAATAAAACTACAACAGTTTCCCTCAGTGGAAGAGGATGTTACATAGGAGGCAAAATCTTCAAAATGCTTCTCTTTTCCCACCAACATCATCTCCATCTAGCCTGGTTTCACCTCAGACGGCTGGTTTTCACCATCTGGGTACCATTCTTTATAATAATCCTCCTCTGAGTCTCTGTGCAATACCCTGGAACTCAAATTATAGAGAGTGGGGTATTTTTTCTCTACAAGGGAGCACTGTGGTAGTTGCTAAGGTAACGATGTTTTTTCCCCATTGGCAGTGGAATAAGTCGATAAGGAATTGAGACTGAGTTACAGAGTCTTTGGGCTTCAACACCCCTTCATCGCTATGGAATGGAGGGATCTTCCTACTCGTTTAAGTAGTTAAAAAATAAAACTCGTGTAAGTTACTGAAATGCCCCTCCAAAAAGATGCCCTGAGCTGGACCTCCCCCACACCACCCAGTATGCAAATCTTGCCTCCATAAATGCCCATTGAGCAGGAATATTTTGCTCGGATCATCTCCACCTGAGCTCTCCAACACCAGTGTGAATCTGGAGTAACTCCACTGAAGCCAGTGCACATATACTTGTGTAGCTCTGGGGTCACAGGAGAACCAGGCCCCAGATTTCAATTTCGTCTATTGATTTCACTTGCATATATATATATAAAATACTTTTTTTTTACTTGCAAGCTACAAAGCTCTCTGCTGTCTGGGAAGATGGTGCAGAACATATAAAGGGAGTCAGAAAAGTAAACCAGCCACGTCCTGCTGGACTTAAAGTCTCCTTTGTGTTGTGTTTCACTCACTGATTCCCCTATGGGAATTGATCAGATACTGTTTACTTTGACCAGACAAATGTTTCTTTCCAGATACTGCCAAATGAGCTGTTAGGGGGCCTGTTTAGAACTTTTAATTAACGTTTCTGCCAGTTCAATCAAGCAAACAACATGCAGAGTGCTGCGTAACAGGGCCCTGTTTTCCACACCAGCAGCCTTTTCTAGTGCAAAGGAAGATTAAATGGAATTTATGCTCCTCTCAGATGTGCTCTGTGTTTTCCAGTAGCTCCATTGGCATGCTCAAGATTTAAACATCCCTGCCAATTTCTGTATAGGATATGAGGCTGCCCCTTCAGAGCACTGCCCTGGCCAATACTTACAATGTATTGATCTGTGTTTTCCAGCTAGCATGTTGGTGAATCCCTTTCTTTTTTCTGAATGGGGAGGAATTGCCTTTTTCTGATTTTAGTGTTCTAAAATGCAGCAGGTGTGTTTTGTCTCGCTACCTGTTTAGGATAAATGTATCTGCTGTTTCGCCTGTAGCTCTCACCTAATAATCCTATGTGTTTATACTGTAGCGTCTTTGCCGTCGTTTCCAGGCTTTATTCTGCTTTCTTATGCAAAGAAGAGCCAATAAATCCCATTTTATCACTGAGCGCATTGACAATGAATTCACATCCAGGCGTCTTTACAGGCTGTTGGCTTTAATTTATTGCATTTACTCTGGGAAATAAATAACATTTTTTCCCAATGTTGACTTTCTCTTGTGCAAAAATAACATCGTTTTCAAAGGGGCTAGAGTTTGACGTAGAAATCCTCTAAAAAGGAGCACTTATTCTTATAATTATTTATATCCCAGTAGCACCTGGGGACACCCTGGTGCTCTGATTGGACATGCACATAGGCTTGTCTGTAGCGGAATAGCCTGCAATAGCTAGGCCTCACTAAGTCTCCATGCGGATGCTGTTTGAGTCCCTTTCAGTGTATTAGCTCAATGCACTTTGGAAGTTCTCTTGTTCCGGTGTGCAGTCCAGATCAGTGAGGGGTTTTGCCACCACTTGCCCTGCACCCTGGAGTGCCTCACAATGCTTTGCTATTGTAGCTCCCAACTTGGGTCGCTCACAGTCAGCCTGCCAGCATGCAGGTCAGAACCTGAGTTTCTGGCTAGAGCCACAGACCTGGTCCAGCAACTCTGACCCCAGCGGCCTGTCAGCAGCTCACCAGCCAGACTCTGGCTTCCAGCAGCTTTAGTTACTACTTGCAGGGTGACCCCGACACACTCCCAGTCCTAAATTTCCCCCAAAATTTGTGTTCTGCACTGTCCAGCCCTCTTCTAGACAGTTCAGATATTATAGGCCTGTCGCCCCTGTAATGGGTGAAGCTAAATCTGTCTGCTACTTTAACTGGAGTTACTAAACAATTCAGTTTAAACACCACCCTGGATTAGTTTTCATTAAAGAATAAAACAAGGGTTTTTCTTTAACTACAAGAAATAGATTTTTAGTAAGTACAATTGTAAGGTATTAAAATTAAGGCTACCTCAGAAAGGTAAATAAAGATAAGACACTTGCAAATAGCTAACACTTAACAAAGTAGACTTGGTTCAAGGTAAAATCCTTACCACATGATTCCAGCAACAGGGCTGATCAAATTCTCCGGTCAGAACCCCACCCCAAGCCCAAAGACAGGTTCCCTTTTTTTTCTTTGGGGAGAGAGAGAGAAAGATAGATGAGGAGAGAAAGAAAGATAGAATCCCCGGGGTGGTTTTGCCCCTCACTTTTATAGTCCAGTCCCCCTTTGAAATGCATTTTCCTGAGGGTTACTTTCCCACTGTAAGGATGGAGACATGGAGTATGGTGGTGAAAGAGGGTCCATGTTGTTGTTTGTTGCAATGCAGATTGATCTGTTCCTGTCCCCCATCACTACCAAAGAATGGCTACTTGACAGGTGACTGCCAATCAACTTTGATGACACCTGATTAGGGGACTTAGCTTGTCCTTCGTCTCTGAGGAATAGGGTCACCCCCTCCTCAGGCTGGTCTGGTAAACTCACTTCAGTCATAATTTCACTTTATGTCCATAACTTTACCTGTAATGTTGCTATACACATTTCACCATGATATTGCTGACCAGCAGGTTATTAGTTTTCAAATGCTACCTCACAAGGCATATGGTGTACAAAGATTATTACAGTGGTGTGTAGGATGTGAATACAGGGGTGCATTCGGTTACAGAGGTGCATTAAGCTAATCTGCTGGAGGGCACTCTTGTGCACAGTAAGAGTGTCCATGCAGAGAGTTAGTGCAGAGTAGCTAGTGCACTTTAAATTCACACCCTCACTCACAGACAAACAGAGGAAGAAAGGAAGGATTCTATCCCCATTTGATGGATGGAGAACCTAAGGCATGGAAAGATGAAGTTTCTATCCCAAGGTCATACGGTGAGTGTGTGGCAGAGTTGGGAAGTGGACTTGGTTCTCTTAAATTCTAACCAGTGCCTTAACCATGAGACCATTACACTTCCTCAGTGTACCAGGACTGGGAATTTGCCTCTGTCTTCCTAGGCAAGGTCAGGGCACCAGAGTTGAGACTCTGGCCCTTCCCCTCTTTGGGTAGTCTGTGATTTTATGAAAGGCCCTTCTCAGTCCTCAGGTCCCAGGTCACGGATTCTGATTAATACTACTTCTTCTTGCTGATCTATTTGCTGATGATAGAAAACTCCAGCAACTCTCCAGCCATCATGTGAAAAGTGTAAGTGGATCCATGAACACTGAACTCGTTATACACCAACTTCTTAATTGTGACACAGACACCTTCCACTGGAAGGTGTAAAACTCTTGCAGACTGCAAAATCTCCTGAGACCCAGCTGTGTCTGCGCCTGTCAGAGTCTCCATTCAAAGCCCCTTTATGGAGAGGAGTAAGGTTTGCCCCTTGGTCTGGCTGCGCGTGGGATTTGTTTGTTTGTTTCAGGGCTGGGAAGGGGAATGGAGTGAATCTGAAGGTGGTGGAAGGTGACAGAGTATCATCATCCTAATAATTATTAATATTACTGTAATACTAAGGAGCCCCAGTCCGAGATCAGGACCTCAGCGTGGTAGGTGCTGTGCAGACACAGAAGAAAAAGATGGTCCCTGCAGCAGAGAGCTTATGGTCTAGCTAATAGTGAAGAGATGCTTCATAAATAGCAGCAGGGCAAACTCCCCTCACCAAATATATACCAGCCCTGACCCATAGACAAAAATCTAGTGGTAAAAGGCCTGTCCAGTCCACTCATTGGCTTCTTTAATGAAATCTCCAGCAGCAGGACCAATGAGTGATAATTGAAAGGAAACACTTGGTCATCCAGCCTCTAGAAAGTGAGCTGAGGCCTGCCAAGTCACTCCACATTAACTAACAAACAGCCATCAGATTGCTACAGCATGAGGCTGCTACTGTCTGAGGCCGGTTTGACCATGCCACTACAGCTGAAAGCTTTATATCCCATTTCCTATCTCCTGAGCCGTCTGGTCCTGCCCACAACCAGGGCCAGATTACAGCTGGCAACTAGAGATGAAAGACTCCCAATATTCCATTTCCAGCCCCTGAGCCCATCCCAGCCCTTCTCCTCCTCAGTCACCCTTTCATGTGCACTGGGGTGCTGTCTGACTTAAAAGTGCAGCTGGAAAGGTTGTTGCTTCTCTGCTTTTAGATGCTTTTTCCCTTTTATGATTTAGCAAAGAAAATAGATTGCTTCAAAGGGATAGGAAGAAAACTCTGTATCACATAGGGGTAAATATTGAGTGTGAGGTGCTGCTAATTAGCCACTCAAAGTCCATTAGCATTAATGGGATCTGTCTGTATGGTTAATTCCCTCTGCAGTGCCCAGGCTGAACATTTAGCCCTTTGTCCTTACTGAGAACAGGTCCATTTTGTATTCTTGTTTATAGCAAATCTAATCTAGCTCTCTGTCACTGTAGTATTTCTACAGAGAATTCTGAAAGGGTGCTTCAGACCCCAAACCCCTGAGAGACTCTATCCCACAAAGCGTCATGCACCCAGTTTATCTCATGGTTACATGGGAAATGCAACCCTAGGGCAGGCAATGGAAGAGAAGATAGATTAGTCCTTCATGAAACTCTCTTTCTCCATGACATACTGCCCGGTTCCCAGTCCTGGGTTCTGTCCCCTTCCCCAGCTGCAGCTGATGACTTTCTGAGTACCTCAGGCAGTGCAAGGAGCATAGGAAAAGTGACAAGGAAGAAAAGTAAGTTGTGTTTTCAAGGATTCTGTTTCCAAATGCATTTGTGTCCCCTGAGATTCAGTACCTTCCTTCAGCAGACATTTCTGTCTGTATCATGGTGCTTTACTGCATTCCAGCTGCATGGAGAAGTACAGTGTGGGAATAGTGTTTGGGACGCACAAACTGAGAATGCTGGTCTGGGATGAACAGACTGGATATATTTTCACTGCTTATCACACATTTATCTATAGTCCTTTCAGAAAACAAACTACTTAGCTCACTCTTCTAACACAATTCGCATGTTCAGCCAAATTCACAGCTGGCATAACTCTCTTAATTTTGTTGCCAGCAGAGAAATAGGCCCAATAACACACCTCAGTAGCATGGTCCATGTAAGCCAATTTATTGCTTCATGTCAATGCACAACATTCGGAGTCCTGAGTCTTGCCAAAGAAAGGGCTATTCTCCTTCCATCCATTGTATTATAGCAGTGCGATGGGGCATCACTCATGGAAATACAGGGGCTGGGGAGAGAAGGCATTTCTTTGCTTTTGCCAGGCTAGTATTACCCATGCCACTTGAATACTACTGCTTTTTCTTCTTGTACTGGACAGATTCAGTGCTGTTTTTCCTAATGGCTCTCTGTGCAGCTTGAATTGTTTAATGTTTTTAGCACTAAGTAATACACAGGATCATCTAACAAAGAAAGTAATTAGAAGAAAATCAATACGTTCAACACCTAACGGGAACCTACAAATGCAGGGAGTGTATGTTGGGTGATATTTATTGTCTTTGAATTTTTTGGTGTGTGCCTGGGAGACATTTGTTTCCAGAGATTTCCAGTTAACCTGGGGTTGCTTGATATTGTGTGTTGTACGGTTTATACACTAGAGATCCTGTCAGCCTTTGCCTATGAGGGGCAGCTTGGTTCAGTGACTAGGGCATTGGGAATTGGGAAACATGGGTCCTATTATCAGCTCGCCCCTGACCTATGGTGTGACCTTGGTCAAGTCTCTTCCCTTTCTGTACCTCTCTTTCCCATCCCACCTTTTGTCTGTGTTGGCTATATAGACTATAAGTTCTTCAGCACAGGGACTGTCTCTTACTGTGTGTATGTACAGCTCCTAGCTCAATGGACCTGATCTTATTTGGGGCCTCTAGGCCCTACTGTAATACGAATAATAACAATGTGTGGAATATCAGGATAAATATCCTGAGAGTGAGATCTTCTAATCTAGACTCCTCAGGAAGCCTTTTGAGATGTTAATATGAGCTTGGTCCTGCCCTTGGACCCCTCTAAGGTAGTTCTGGCCAGGGACCCCTCATGGACACAGGTTTGCTCCCAGGCCCCTGCTCTCTCTTTACCATGCAGCTGTTACTTTGAGCATCTCTGCCTGTTCTTTTGTGTGGAGCTGCATTCTGTGACTCCGGTGGGAGGCATGTCCTTGTTCATGAGTCAGGAACTTCTGGGCTGAGAACACATTCACACAGGACACGGGGCAGAGTCCCGGCCTTAGAACCATGGCGCTTTGCATGCGTTCATTAGTGCTGTGTAGCCTCGGCACTAGAGATGCATCCACTAGTGCAGCTTTCATGACAGTGATTTACAGGGATGACCAAATGGGGAGTGGTGCTATCCTGGTGACTGATTAATTAGGATCATGCTTTGTGAAGCTGTTGCCAACTTCCTTGTCTTTGCTCACTCACGACTGTAAACTGGGGTGGAGGGTATGAGGGATGGGATGAACCCCCCCAGATGATTTCACTTGCTTTGCCCTATAAAACATGTGCTCTGCAGGGAGCAGAGGTGAAAAGTGTGACCCAGATGCAACTGGCAAAAACTTCACCGTGTGGGTTAAATCATTATTCATTCCTTTGGTAGCCATGGTTATCGCATTAATCATGGTGGATTCCGGTGGTGCCCGCTTTATAATTCCCATTGCTGTTGAGCGTTAGTCCACTTAGTGTCCATTTACTGTAGTGTTTCCAAGCAATCAGTATTCTTGTCTTCCGTGTACAAGGTCATGGGTTAGCACACATTGCTGAGTAAGAATGGGCCACCAGGGGCACTAGCATCCTGCTTTGCCCTGGGATCTCTGCCTTTCTCATCACAGGGAAAGGAGAACAACCCCCCATCTCAGGTCATTGTAGAGCATGTGGCATAGGCTGCTGTGGTTTATCAAGGTGAAATACTGGTTCTCAACCCTGTCCATCTAGCTGAGGTGAATCCTGGTACCAGTTCAAAGCTCCTCCTCCTGACACTTCTGGGAAAGTGGAATTCCAAAGCAAAGTGTGATGCTGCCTGTGGCTCATTTGCAAATCGCTAGCCAGAGCACTATTCCCAGCTTACATCCTGCCTCTTAGACATCTGATCTGTGTGAGTGCAGGCTAGAAGACCTAGCTGAGATGGTGAGATAGAACTGCAGTTCTCCCTCCCCAGCCTCTGTCTGCTAGCTCAATCAAACTATAGACATAGGCACCTAATGTTTTTCAGCCCCAAGTTTGACCCTCTGGGCCTATGTCTCTAAGAACAGTGTCCCCACCTGCAGTGTCTCCCGCTGCATACATTCCCAGCCATTCAGCAGCATCTTGGGATGTCGCTGTCCTGGGCATGCCAGGTTATCCCAGCTCCAAAAAATCTGCAAAGCTGCTACATTTGCCTCTGTCAAACCTCTCCTTTCCACTCACTTCTGCTGTGATACCTGCAACACACTCGGCAATGGCTGGCAGCTGATGAGCTGTGACTGGTACTTCTGTGCTAAAATCATCTTCATGGCTCATTGTTACCTGGTTCTCCCCGCATCTGTTTGTTGCATCTACCTGTTGTCTCTGGTGGGCTGTAAGCTCTTGGGGATGGGGCCTTCTCTTCGAATGGGGGCCCTGATATCGCTCACTAGGCTTTATAGGCACCGCTGTGGAACAATGCTGGCTAATTATTGTTCTTTCTTTTCCAAAAATGAGTAGTATTGTAGTAGCAACACTGTGTGAGGCCCTGCAGATACACATGGTAAGAGACAGCTCCTGCTCTGAAAAGCTCCCAGTCAAATAGACGAAGACAAAGGGTGGGAGAAGTGAAGCATTATTATCCCCACTTTACAGATGGGGAATTAGAGGCAAGGGTGACTTGCTCAAAGTCACCCAGGGAATCTGGAGCAGAGCAAGGAACTGAAACCCAATCTCCTGAATCCCAATCCAGGGCCTTAATCAGAAGACTTTCCTTCCTCTCTTTTATGGTAATTCCCAGAGGCCACAATCGGTATCCGGGCCCCATTGTGCTAGTGTTATACAAACACATGGTAAGTGACAGTAATAGCTGAATCTGCTCTCCAACACAACCCCAGTCCCTCAATCTACATACACAGCTCCCGTTGGCGGCATGGTTAATGGGGTCTCCAGGACATGCTAGAGTTCTCTTCTCTCTCCTACCTATTCTTTTAGCTCTACCAATGGGACAGTCTTGGGACCAGCTGTGGGTCACTCATTGGGAGAACACAGCAGCAGGGCAAGACTCCTCTGTACGTATGCCTTCCTAAATGGGACACCCAGTACTGGTGAAAGGAGAGTTCGGGCTATCTGACCCATCCAGCCCTGAGCAGGCTGCCAGCAATAGTCCCAGCAGTGACAATGACTTCATGTGGGTGCCTTTCAGCTACGATTTAAGTGTCTTTCACCTGCAGAGCGCCTTGCTAACATGCCAAAGCGCCTTGCTAACACGGCAAAGCATTAATAGGTGCTGGGGAGTAGGATGTCCCCTGGGATCCCAGCTCAACAGCTCTTCTGGAGAAGCACTTGTGGGAAGATCTGTAAAGGTTTCAGAGCTAGAAAACCCAATACCGTATCAGGGTGGTCACAGTTTAGTGCTGAGTGAGAAGAGGTAATGACTCTACTAATTAATATTTCCAGCACTGCCTGGCAGTGTTGTCTCATAAAGTGGTTCTAATTTTTTCTCAATGAACTTGATGTGACAGGACAGCACACCCTTGAGTGACATACTTAAGCTGACCTAACCCCTGGTGTAGACAGCACTAGATTGATGGAAGGATTCTTCCTTTGACCTGGCTACCGCTGTTTGGGGAGCTGGATTACCAACGCAGATGGGAGACCCCTCCCATTGCTGTTGTGAATGTCTACACTGAAGCCTACAGGAATGTAGCTGTGACGTTTGAAATATAGACACGCCCTAAAAGCCTACTGCCCGACTTCCTCTTCTCAAATTCCTCCTCCCTCCAAAGCTGAAGCTGGCTTCTGTGTGGCTGATCGGGTGGTAGCTGGTGGACGAAGGCAATGTGGACCGGCTCAGAGAAGTAGTAGGATCATCACTACTCGGGTGTTAGATCAGTCTGGAAAATGTTTCCCGCTTGCCTGTGAGCAGCAAACGTGTCACCCAGCTAAAGGATGAGAGAGCTGTCCCAGAGCCTGGTGAGGCCTGGCAGCATGGCTGTATGTGCAGTTGGGGCTGACAGTTCTATGCCTGTGATTTATCCATTCCCAAGTGCACAGGGGTGACCTATGTCATTCTTTTATAAACATGGCAATTTAGAAATATTCAAATGCACAGAGATCTGCACCTACAACCCTGGAAGGGGGCGCGTGGAAGCAGATGTATGTCTTGCCCTAATCAAGGGCTGAAAATGCAGAGCTTTCATTAAGGTCTCTGAATAATTAGCTGCACTTTCATTTCAGGTTTCCTCTTGCTTACGAGGTAACACACATGATCGGCTTGCCATCTAAATGTCACAGGCCTATGGGAGGCAGGGGATTCCCTAATGATAGCGCTGATAAAGACACAGATGTTGGAGAAGTGTCAGTGCTGTGTCTGAATAGGGAACAAGGTGAGCGAAATGTCAGGGAGAAGTGAAGACACAGTTTTGTTCGGTTTTTCAGTGGGAGCAGCCCTGGAGAGTGAGTGGGGGGTGTCAAAAACCCCAGTGAGACTTGTGCACAGTTTGTCTGCTTTCTCGCTCTCCGGTTCTTCCTGAGGCACCAGAGTGATGGAGCAGAGTTGAATGTGCCATGGTATGCAGAATACATTTGAATCACCAAGCACCTTGCAAGCCTTCCCACATTAAGCACTGCTCCCGCCCCCTCCTTGCATCCACGTAAGGACAAAACCCGCCATCAGGAATACGGTCGCTGCCACAACGAGTTTGGAGGGGAAGGGGTTGTTCTCACATCAGTGCACATGCACCTGCCATGAATGTTAATGATCGTTACATGCACAGCTGACAGGATGCAACCTGCTGGGGTTGGGAATAGAGGACTGTGCAATTCTATGGGACTGATTTGCAGAAAGGCTTAGCATCACCAATTCCAACTGAACTCCATGGGAGCTGCTGGTGTTCAGTCAGTTCCATAAAAATCAGGCCCCAGGCGTATTACTGCTATGGGAACCTATTTAGCCATTGGAATAGACCTGATTGCCCTGGATTTTGAGTATTTAAAAAAAAAAAATTTTCTAGGGGAAGATGCCCCATAACTCATCCTCCTAAATAGTCTTCACCTCTTTCCACTTCACATTAAACTGTGCTATGTTAACATACGCTCCTCATAGACTTGAGAGGAAAAGCATGACCATCTCCAGCAAAATACAGCTTGATGTGTGTGTTTGCCAAATGGTGTTTGCTTCTCTGCTGAGATGTGGTTACGAGAAAGCTATCCTGTTTAAATAGGAAAAGACTAGAGCAAGCTGGAAAAAGGCATTTCCATTCCATAGGAAAGTCCAACATTTTGAAATTTTATTTTTTTTGTTCCAAATTGGAATGGAAAAAAAATCGACATTTCAAAATTTCCCATAGAAACAAAATTCTAAACTTTTATTTGGATTCAGGACCACTGAAACATTTCATTTAGGTAATGTCAAAACATTATATTGTAAAATATTGACAATATATAAATATAAAAGTATGCTATAACATTCAACTTAATCTTTTAATATAATATAACAGTTTGAGTTGAAACACAATGTTTTTACCTCATCAAAACCTAATGTTTTGACATTATTGAAACAAGAAAGACAACATTATTCATTTCAACATTTTTCCCTATTCTGATTTAGAGGAAGCTGCGCTTTCCGAGGAACAAAGGTTCCATTGAAAAATCTTTCAACCAGCTCTTGAAAACAAATGAATAGACTCTTCTGCCCACCTATCTGAGCAAACACCCTCATGTGGTTATGGCAGGCTGAGAGAGAGAGAGTTTGTGAAGGTACCTGTGTTACAGTATTGGCAGCACATTTGTGTCTGAGGAGCACATCCCAGCTGTGCCCTGGGTCCCTTTTCAGAACCAGGTGCCAGTGACTGGGAAGAGGTTTCCTTTCAAAATCACATTGTATAAAATACATTTTTTTTTCAGAGCAGAGTTGCTTAAAACCACTTTTTTGCTTAATGTAGCAGATGGCCCAGTGTAAGGTGCTGCACAGACACAGCTGCATGTGGCACTATGACAGAGGAACTTTGTAAATATCTCACTGCGTGCATTTGCAGAAAGCTGGAATGAAACCCATTTTCAAACTTTCCCATCTTTTTTTTTTTCCCCCCCTGGGAATGCGCCTTGCTTGTCCCTCAGCACCCAAAGATGAGACAAGCTGCCTCCTTGATCTGTGAAGCTTTCTAACAGTGGAGGTCAGGGAAATCTGCTTGCCAGAAACATGGTTAAGGGAAGTGTCCATTAATCTGAGAGTCTGCTGTGTCGGAGCTGTGTAAGCATGCGCTGGCCACATGGTCTCTTTTTTCACAGTAGAGGCATTGGAATTTGTGCCAGATGGGTCACTAGACACCAGTCGGGGCTGTATGAGTGTTGGTGTTTCCCTGGGATCAACATCCTCTAGTTCTGGGGGACCCAGACCCCACCTTTCCCTTCTTTACGCACTTGGTTCCTCCAAGACCTCATGTCACAGTGTCCTTCCTGGGGCTGAGAAGGACAGAAAATGACTTGAGGGGGCCCATATGCTAGGAAGCTACATTAACAGTCACTCCGTTCCCCTTTTCAGTTGGAGGTGGCTCAGAAGAACCAGTTACTCAGGGGTCAAACAGGTTTAGTGAACCCTAAATCCCTCATGGCAGTGCCATCCTTACCGTCAGTCAGCCACAGGGGTCACTGCAGAAAGACAAGATGTCCTGGACATGTAGCATACACAGCATTTCATGGCTCTGTTAGCAGCTCATCCAGACATTGCTTGAATCTGAGTCTCTGGTGCGCTAGGGAATTCTGCACCCCAAACGGAATCCAACCCCAGAAGCTGCCATCTATGCAAATACGGAAGCCAACTGCAGGCCTTTGGCTCACAGTCCTGCTAGTACACAGGACATATCTTAGATTTGAAAACATTCATCTCAGTCCATCACTTCAGCCGCCCCATGTAAAAGCAATCCTATTGCACATCTCTCTAAAAGAGCTTTCCCCAAGCTGTTCTGCAACTTCCTTAGCAAGCTGCAATGTGATGTTTTTCCTGGTGAACATTGTTTCTTCTTAATGGAGCTGTGTGCCCTGGCCGAATGGTGCATTAAACAGTGTTTTCAGGCAGCTATTGGATTAGGCTACCAACAGGTGTAGCCATCTGAGATGAGAAACAATCGTAGCAGGAACAAGGTTACCTAAAATTCCCATTAAACCAGGGCAAAGAAAAACACAGCACTTGAAATTGCTTTGCAATCTGCAGAATGTCAGACTAATCAATGTCGACTGAACGCTACTTCATTGTATGAGTTCCTCTGTCATATTTGTTTTAGACACGAGGGGGTAATTAATATTGATTTTGCTTCCTGACACAAAAAGTTTTCTTTATATTCATCAGATGGATTTCTTGTGTCTACTCCCCAAATTTAGGCGATTAAAATTTAGAAATTGAGGATTGACTTTTCTCCAGGCAGCTGCAAAAAGCCCTCCCATAATCCCATTGTTAGGAAAGAAAACAGGGTTTATAAATTAGTACCAGGGGCTCACCCTGCCTGCACAGAGTTGGGGATTTGGGACCAGATTTTTAAAGGAATGTAGGTGCCTAAAAATGCAGATAAGTGCTTAGTGGGGTGCTCAAAAACACTGAGGCACGTAACTCCCATTGCAGTCAATGGCAATCTGCCACAAGATGGGATGGCCCTTTAAGGGAATTGGGATTAGCACCCCTGCTTCCCCCACCGAGTAATCAGCTGCCTCCCAGATGGTGAGATAAAAGGTTAATATGCAGCTTGCTTAATGTGGAGAGCTGTAAGGTCAGCAGAGACAGACCTGGAAGGGGGTTTGCCATATCAGCTGGTGAGAGTCCTGGCTAGGGACGCCTACTGTGGAGGTGGTAGCAGAGGAAGTCTGCTGACGCTGTAGGAGAGGCCAGGCAGCAGGACCTAGGTTACCTGGTTTGATTGACTTTGAATTGTGTTTGAACAATGAATTCATCCCTGGGAAAAGGGACTGAAATGCAGAGGGAGTTTCATCAATGCGCTGGCTAGTGATTTGGCCTACTGGCTTACATGAGAGTGGGGAAACTGAGGCAGAGGGAAGGCCTGATGCTGAGTTTGGGGAGAGGCTGTTACAGAGCCTTTCAAAGGAATTTGGATCAAACTCATAGGGAATATGCTTTTGGCAACATTTGGCCAGGTAAAATTTGAAGGAATTTCTTTTGCTCGTAGGGGGTCTAGGTATGAAGTAGTGAGATGACCATGCTTGAATCCCTTTAGGATCCTGGTGGTTTATAATCCAGTTGGATCTGTTGTTTGCTAAGGTCCTGATCCAAAGCCTGTGGAACACAATGGGGTTTGGCTTAGGCCTCAAACCCAGCACAGAGACCCTGGGAGCATGCGCTGGTTGCTCTTTGGAATGACTCAGCAATAGAGAGGTGGGCCATATTTTCTGTCCCTCTTTCCCTTTGCTGGATGCAGGAGTGGAGTAAAGGTGCCTTTGTGCCTCCCCAGTGCTGGCGCAACATGGAGCTTACACTCTGTGCGTCATGAGCTGGTTGAGAACAGACATGTGAAGTGAGCTCCAGCCATACCTCCTCCTTCTGCTATCTATGCTGCAGGCTGTGCCAATCCCGTTTTACCACCTTATAATGGAGGTCTCCTCCAGGGGGCATGTCCTGACCTCTTCACGCTGCTATAGTGACATAAAAGAGTCACAGGGAAGAATCAGGGCCAGTAACTGGAAAGAAATTAGGGGAGATCTTCTTGTTTGTGTGCAATTCCAAGGGGGCATCTTATTCACTGCTGCTGAAAGAAGATGCTTCACTCCCATCTGTGCATATTCCCTTCCCTGCTGTGACCTACAGGGTTAACACAGCCTGATTAGCCGTTTGATGGCACAGAAACATGATTAGCAAGAGAAACTTCTGCACTTTCTTAGTGTCATGATTCATATCCTAATGCCAAGGAGTTTTCTCATCTGGCAACGCAACCAGGTTGTGTGACCTGATTTCTAATTATGTATGTGAAGGATGCTGGGAGCTCCTGTTGCCTCTACCAATACATATCTGTGGAAGAATTTCCTATGCTACCTACTGAGGGGTGTAAACACAGATGTCTGCTAGGCATTCATCTTCTAGATAGAAAAATGTGTGCTCGGTTCTTAAAGTGCAGCAGCAGGAAGGTCTTAGCTTTGCATTAAGAGGGTGTAATTGTCACCATAAAACGGTGCCCTGGAGTGGAAGTGACTGGGAAGATCCTAAAGTTCTAAGAAGATGAATTTTACCTAGGACATCCTTTGGGATCCTACGTTCTCCTTTTCATAATACAGAAGGAAAACCCATGACTGTGGCGTTTTGGTGGCCTGGGTCAGATGGACGCTGCTATCGTGGTGCTAAATCTGGCTCATTCATCCAGAACTATGGTTGCTTCCTTGAACATAAGGCAGGGGTGAAAGGAATATTAAATTCTTACCGGTAGGGGGGTCTGACTCTGGGGTAAGGGGCGGTGCCTTGGGCAGAAGGGGTGGGGCTAGAGGGTCAGCCTCCCCCACTCAGCCTATCCACACTGCCTTGCCCACGCTGCCTGGGGCTCTGGTGGCAATTTAAAAGGGTCTGGGGCTCTGGCCACTGCTGCAGCAACGCTTTAACGTTGGCTGTATGCGGGCCGGTACTAGCTTCTTACCAGTGCTCTGTACTGGCCCGTACTAGCCTACTTTTATCCCTGACATAAGGTCTGACTGTAATGGGGGATGGTGGTGTCCACTGGGCATTATCATCTTTCACAGGTTGGAACCTTGGTGGGCAGTGGTTTCACTTGTGTTTGGATCCTTGCCAGTGATCCAGGGAGTGGACTGACTTTTGTTCTCTCATTAGTGGTGCTGTGACCCTTCTCCACACCAGCCTCCAGAGGTTGAGTGTGCTGTCCCTGCCAGGGAGTGGAGCCAGGAACCAAAGCCAGATTGTGCAGATGCCTAAGCATGGAGCTTCCAGCCATCTACAGATTTCCAGTGAGTATAGAATGGAACTCCTGATGAAGCAGCCTGTTGTAACTTTCTGCCAGCTGCCTAATCTATAGAAGTTGTCAGAAGGGGATGAAATAAACTTGTTTGCTGCAGATTGTCCTGCCTCCCTTTACTGTGACTCAGATGATGGATAATTTGGCACATGTGATCTTCAAGAAGGAGCTGTAACTTTCAGAAGCTTATATATGACCAGAGCCTGGAAATGCCACATAGTCCCACCCACAGAGCTGCTAGTAACTGATAATCTTAGCATCATGCAAAACATGGTACAAAGATGAACTGATTCAAGTCTCCAGAGAGGTAAGTGTTAGCTTCCCCAGCTGTGAAGTGGGGGTAACATGATGCATAAATATGGCCATGTGGCAAGGCTGGCATTTTCAGAGGCAAAACAGAGAATTAGGGGTCTAACTCACCTTGGTAAAGGGGTCCCTATTTCTTTGTTATTCTCCATCCAAGTCAAGTGGCACAAGTGGGATAAAAGCCCGCAGTGCCCCTCCATTATGTCTCATACTTCTGCTTAGGGACAACAGGACAGTGTGAAGAAATATTGATGACCATGAGTACAGGTGACTGCAGTGCTGGCTGTGATATAGAAAGAGCTGGAGGCTGGCATGGAGATTTTGGGGCTGCAACTATGCAGGCTGACACTGGAGAGCTGGGGTGTGGGAATCGCCAGACCTTGATAGACCTGCCTGGGGGATTAGCAGAAACCTAGGGGGAAACAAAGGCTGAGGGCTGAAGGCAAAAGAAAAACAGGAAGCAGAGTAGACTGTAGCTTATCCCTCGCTTTGCTGATCACTGCCAGAAAGCATTGCATGTACAACAGAATGTAAATTACAGACACTGCAGAGACAGAGCATGAAAGTGTAAACAGGGTGCTGAGACAGGGACATTTGAATATGCAGGTGATGTTGCTATACTCCGTCTTCACCTGGAGGCTTGATTCTCCATTGCTTTGCACTTTTAGACCAGGCATTAATAACAGTGCACAGTGAAGGAGCATGATACTCACTCTGCGCTGGTGTAAATGGTTAGACAAGGTGCAAGGCAACACAGGATCAGGCCCAAGGTGTGTGTGTGTGTGTGTATATATCTATCTATCTGTGTGTGTGTGTCTGTGTGTATAATGAGAGTGTGGGGGGGGCAACATGTGGAGGGAGAGGAGGGAATGTGTAAATAGTGTATGTGGGGGCGGGGGAGGGAAGGAGGTTTTGCTCTGTGTTTGTGCAGCACCTCGTATAACTAAGTCCTGATCCTGGCCTGGCACTCCTAGGCATTACCCCAATACACGTCATCATCAAAGATGTTTGTGTGCAAATTAAACACCTGCTACGTAAAGCCCAGCTGTGTGTGGAACAGCACAAAGTGACTCAAGGGAGTGGATTTGGATGATGAAGAGCTGGAAGGGGCTGGGGTGGGAGGTTATACCTGAACAACTGAGCTGAGAGGGAATTGAAATACCAGCACTGGCCTGGAATGGCTTGCTTCTGTGCAGTAATATAGAGCATTACAGATGAGAGAGCGGGCGTGAGAGCGATGACAAGAGCATCGTTGTACCCAGAAGAGAGAGACCTTTCAGACATAGACTTGGCTGCTGACCATGGGGCTCATGCGCTCACCAGAGGAAGTGAGAGAACCCTGCCAGGTGAAGGGATGTCAAGCGCTGTGTGTCGGAGATGAATCACAAACAGTGTGCTACCATCACTGTGTTTTCAGTGTAGGACTCTCCCCAGTAGGCTTGCAGGCTGCCCCGTTCAGCTTCGCATCCATGAGAAGTCATTACAGCCTCTTCCTGTGACATGCACTCAGGAGAGGTCGAACATGATGGTTATGCCCTGGATGGATTTCAAGAAACAGCAGGGAGAGTGGCCTGCAGCTTGGGAGATTCAAGTTCAGTTCCTTGCTCCGGCACAGACTTCCTGTGTACCCACGGGCAAGTCATTTAGTTTTTCTGTGCCGCGGCTCCCCATTGCAAACTAGGGGTAATAGTATTGCCCTGGCACATATTCAAGATTGGAAGGCAGTCAGGTACTGCAGTGTTGTGGATGATATGGGTACCTGAGAGAGAGAGTGAGTGACATCTTCACAGGCTTTGCTAGGCAAAGCTGACTGGCTGGTTGCTCAATATTTATGGTATAAGTGGAAGACCTTATGACTGCCCTGCTCATTGCAGGCCCATGTTACCATGACGATGTGTCAGCCACACCCCATATCTCCTGTAAGGTTGTGACTCCTATACCACACAACCCGATGAGACTCTGAACAGTTGGAAAGCAGAACAACCAACCGGTCCCCTGCCTTATTGTTGGGAAGGGCACTGAGCTGGGAGTATCTTTGGATCAGTCTTGCCAGGGTGATTCTACATCACTACTAAATCACCAGCTGAGATGGGACTCCAGTGCCCAGAAGGCTCCTATATCTCACCCACAGGGCTCTGTTCTTGGTCCAGCACTATTCAATATCTTTATCAATGATCTGGAGGAAAATATAAATTCTGCTAAAATGTGCAGATGACACAGAAATTGATAGAGTGGTTAGTAATGGTGGAGTCAGGTCAGTTATACAGAGCAACCCGGATCACTTGCTGAGATGGGCTCATTTAGACAACCTGCATTTTAGCACAGCTGAATGCAAGGTTATATATCTTGGAACCTGAAATGCAAGGCATGCTTACAAGATGGGACCGCCCCCGGGAATGCAGGGGCACTGAAAAGGACTTAGTAGGTATTGTATATAACCAACTGAACATGCGCTCCTGATGCGGTGCTTTAGTGAAGAGGGTGAGTGGAATCCTTGGCTTTATAAGCCAGGGGATATCAAGTAGAAGCAGGGAAGTGGTATCGCTTCTTTCTATGGCGTTAGTGAGACCATTATTAGAATATGCTGTCCAGTGCTGCTGATCATGTTTTGAAAAGGATTTCGAATTGGTGAGGGTTCAGAGAAGGGCTAAAAGGGGGATTTGAGGTAAAAAAACAAACAAACATGCTTTTGAGCTAAGAAACTCAATCTATTTAGTTTATCCAAGAGAAAGGTAAGAGATGACATAATCACAGTCCAAAAGTACCTACAGGGGTAAAAAGATTTCTAGTAGTAGATAGCTCTTTTGTCTAGCGGAGAAAGACAAGGAGATCCAATGGTCCGAAGCTGACAAAACACAAATTCAGACTAGAGATAAGGTAAAACAAAAAAAAATTTATCTGTGAGTGTAATTCACTATTGGAACAACTTAACAATGGATGTGGTAGATTGCCCATCCCTTGGAGTGTCTAAGACAAAACTGGATGTTGTTGTTAAAAGAGATGCTGTTGCTCAAACAGAAGTTACAGGCATGGTGCAAGAATGACTGGGTGGGGTTCTCTTGGCTGTGCTATGCAGGAGATCACATTAGATGATCTAGTTTATGCACCTATGAATCTGCCTTGTGGCACCCCCTCACTTAGAGCTCTATATTTAAGGCCATGTAAGAGATGCTTTTCTTTTAACGTAAATTCTGAGCCCTGCCCTGTAGACATGTGCAAGGATCCCTTTCCCCTATGTCATAGCATCCCTCTCAGATCTGAACCTTAGAGTTCAGAAAATGAGATACTAGCACATGAATCCTCTAACCTTAATTACCAGCTTAGATCTGATAGCACTGCCATCACCCAAAAATATAGTGTTTTGGAGCACTCTGATCTCCCCAACCTTCCCTGGGGACCCCAAGAACCCAAATCCCTTGGGTCCTTAAAACAAGGAGAAATAAACCATTCCCCCTTCTTTCCCCCTCCCAGACTTTCCCTCCCTGGGCTATCCTGAGAGACTACTGATCCAAACTCTTTAAATCACAATACAGAGAAGCATGTCCCTTCCCTTCCACAAAGAGGCAAACAGATTCAAGGAAAACAGAGAGAGATTCTACCTCTCCCCCCTCCCGTCTCCCCCACCAGTCCTGGTGAGTTATCCCAATCCCCTGGGATAAAACAAGGGAAACAAGAAAAAAAAATCAATCAGGTTCTCTAAAAAGAAATCTTTTAATAAAAGAAAGGAAAAAGTAAAGAATTATCTCTGTAACTTCAAGATGTAAATATTACAGGGTCCTATAGCTTACAGACACCAGAAAGAAACTTTCCCCCCAGTACCAATACAAATCAAAATATTCCCAGCAACTACACATATAAAAATTAACCAGCCAGATCCACAATTGCAAATAGAGTAAAACAATCAAAAAGCGTAAACCGCCTGTTTTTACTTACTATTTGAACAGAAACTTAGAGAGCCTGTAGTAATGTCTGGTCTCTCACAGACCCCCCAAGAGAAGAAGAACACACAACGGACAAAGAACACACACAAAAGCTTCCCTCCACCCAAATTTAAAAGTATCTTGTCTCCTGATTGGTCTTCTGGTCATGTGTTCCAGTTCCCTGCTTGGAACCCTTTACAGGTAGAAGAGACATTAACCCTTAATCTGTTTATGACACCCCACAATGTGTTTCCTAAAACAGGACCTGGGTATATTTCCACTGGAGAGTGTGGCCCCTGTTCCCTGCTAGCAGATGTTAGCTATTGACAGGGGATAATCAAGTGAGGGTAGGACCTTGGCCTACCCTGCCTTTGCAAGAGTCCCCAGGTAGGGATTGTGGCTTAATCAGGCAGGATTACCCATCCTGGGATGCTTCTGGCTGTGTAGATCTGATTTGAGCTCTGCATATGTATATCCCTGCCTTGGAGGGGAGGGATGAATGTGACGTAAATTCCTTCAGCAGAAAGCATGATAAGACAGCAGGGGGTTATGTTAACAGCTCAGCTATTTCAATCTTTTGCTCCTCTCATTGACGATGAAATGACTGCTGCTTTTTCAGGACCTCTGTCTCTGACAACACTTCACCTTCACTGTCTGTAAAGAGAGAAATGACCTGGGGCCCTTGCCCCATCGTTCCCTGTGGTGGAGAGTAAGACCAACCACTGCAAAGAAGCCTTTTAGCTTTACTGCAATGGCCTTATCCTCTGATTGCTCTCTCTGCACCTTGATGTAGGCAGCTCCCTACTTCTGAGGTCCTTTATCAGAAATTCTTCATATAGGTGTGTACCAGATCTCCACACCCTATCTGCTCCCCTCCACCTGGCCAGGGGATGCTCCTGTGACATTTAGTCATGTCATATGCAGCTGGATTTAATGTTTTTACCCCAATACTCTTTTGTACCTGGCTATTTAACCAGAATCCCTTGTTGGCCATACTTTCTATTTAGGGTCTGTTAATAAATGGATCTGAAAGGGTCAATAAATGATGAATAACTGTTATAAAGCATGTTACTAACATTTATTATAGACAGTTTCAGGTCATGGGTTAGATCACCAGACTCTAGAACAACGATTAACCATTTATTAAAGCATCTATTATTCAATTTATTAACTCTTTCGAAACTGTTCATGAAGGGGCCTTTCATATTTCTCATAGCCTGGGTTTGCAGACCTTTCTGGGACTTCAACACAAGAGTGTTAAGCCTGCTGTAGGCTGCGTCTGTGAAATTCATTTTCACAGTGTTTTCCCGGAGGAAAAATATCCCTCTTTAAAAATAAAAAATCATAATAAAAAAGCCTTCTTGTTGTCACATGACCTCTTGGCATGATCCCCAGCTTGACAGTCATAGAAATCATTTATTCATATGTACAAAGTACAAAAGGTAGAGCCTAGAAACAAGTACAAGAGGAAAAGAGGACGGGGGTCTAATGAAAAAGTATTCTCTTTTGTTTCTAAACATTGTTTTGATCATGTATCTGAATGGACATTTAGTGTTTGTTTCCATAGCTACATGTAGCAAAACAGAGGGAAAGCAAAGCAAAAGTAATTGAAAATGCTGGCGCTGGCATCAAAGAAAATATCAAGATAAAAGCTGTGCTAAAAATGGGGACAAAAAGAAAATGAGGAGAGAAAATGGAAGAATAAAAAAACCCTGATGTTACATTTATGTCCGTGATGCTGTTAGCCTTTTGGTTGGGAACAGCACCTATAGTAGGCAAGAATTCACAGCTACCATATACCTTTGTTATTTTGTTACAAGATTAGTACCCAAGCTGGGTGCTCTTCAGAGACACCAGGAGAGCCAGGCCCTGACCTGGAGAGTGCACAAGCTCAATATACAAGGCAGACAGAGGCAGGAGCATGATCCCCGTTTTACAAATGGAGAAACTGAACCCAGTGAGATTTAAATAACTTGTCCAAGGTCCTGTAGGTACTCTGTGTCCTAGCTATGGATTGAACCCTAGTTCCTTGACTCTTAGACTAGTGCCCTAACCACAAGATCATCTTTTTCCATGCTCTAGTGCATGCATGTGACCTGTTGCAATAGCATCCTTATCCCAGAGGCTTATGTCTGGACCTGGTTCTGCAGGGAAGGCAGCCTAGCAGCAGAGGAGCTAGACCCTTAGCACTGTCAGAAAAGACTCCCAAAGAGGCAACAGCACCTGCCAGCTCTCAGACTAATCCTCTTGCATTGCCTAAAGAGTGCAGCTAAGGAACTTAATGTAGCTCTCATTTGGAGCACATCCTCTTGCCTAAGACAGGGCAGACTTACGAATTGGTGAATGCACAAGGAGCAGAAGCCAGCTGGATCCAGAGATCCTGGCTGACCATTGTCCTGCACCTAGTGTAGTCATTTACATGAGGACAAGGTGAGTGTGAAAAGCTAGTTTTGCTGTCTCCCTCAAGATTTATCTTCTGTTGTTGTTGTTACTAATTATTTGTATTACAGTAGCACCTGGAGGCCTCAACCAAAATCGGAGCCCCATCATGCTAGGTGCTTCACAAACACACAGTAAAAGACAGAAGTGCTTGCAGTTCAAATAGACAAGGCAGACAAAGGGCAAGAGGGGAAACAGAGGCACAGAGTGGAAGTGACTTGCCCGAAGTCACACAGGAGGGTAGTGGCAGTTACCAGTCTCCTTTCTCTAGTCTAAATTTAACAAGTGTTTTGAACAACAAACGGCTCCCCCACCCTCCCTTTCTTTTTTTCCACTCAACCCACCAATCCCTCAGATTTAGTGGAAAATCTTTCTCTCTCATTTCTATATATTTTGAATGGCTGACCAAAGAAGGCAGGATGTATGGGTAAATACTGAGCAGCCAGCATTTAATTTCAGATGCAGTGAATTGAAAAATATTGTATAATAATTTATAGATCTGCTTTCACTGAGCCTCAAATATGTTGGCTAATGAGTTATTCCTATTTATTGCACAGTTGTGCCTGTGCTATACAGCACAGTTTGTTTAATGCATTGATGCTGCCTTTGCTCTAACGTATCAGGAGAGAATACAGATTATAGCAGGCTGCTAAATCTTTCCATTCTGTGTCAAATAAAAGCCAAAGATCATGCTGCATCTAATACTTGAAATAATGAATCCAACAAGCTGAAAGTACTCAATTGTCCCTGGGGTATCATCTCTATTTCTTACCCTGGAAATGCAAATTGTCTATCCCAGGCTCTTTTGTCATGACTCTGTCATTTCAAAGTTCACTGTAAATGCAGCGTGCAGAACCTGTCACTTTTCACGATAGGAACCAATGATTCCCAGAAAAGTGATTCTCTTCTCTTCGAATCCCCCTGGGGCATATCTGTCTTTCTGAAGGTACTTATGGCCCTCCTCACCCTACGATCTGAGTATTGTAGAGCTGAAAGCAGAAGGGGGCAGGTTTGTTTCTAAAATAACCTTCTTTGATGAGTGGGCTTGCCGGGGGCTTTACCAATATTCTGTGTAGATTTTTAGCAGCAAGGGTGATTAATCATGGGAATAAACTCCCAAGGGAAGTGGTAGATTCTCTATCTCTTGCTGTCTTCAGATCAGACAATATGCTTTTCTGAAAGATGTATTTAGTGAAACATAAGTTATTTGGCTCAGGCTTAGTCTACACTAGAAGGGGGAATTGATCTAAGTTATGCACCTTCAGCTACGTGAATAATGTAGCTGATGTCAACATACTTAGATCTATTCACCATGGTGTCTTCACTGCGGTAAGTCAATGGCTGACGCTCTCCTGTCGACTCCGCCTGCACCTCATGCCCTGGTGGAGTACCAGAGTCAATGGGAGAGCACTTGGCAGTCAATTTATTGTGTCTAGTTGATCTAGCAAGTAATGTAGACAAGACCTCAGTATAGGGGTAAGTGGGTAAAATTCTCTGCTCCGTGCTACACAAAATCAGACTAGATGAGCTAATGATCTCTTCTGGCCTTAAACTCAATGAAACTGGTTGAGGTCCTCTGCCATGTGGTTTATCAGCTCTTTGGGGGAGGGACCATCTTTTTGTTCTATGTTGGTGCAACAATTAGTCCAGTGGGGTCCTGGGCCTTGGGTGGGTCTATCAGCTCCAGTCAACTGCCATACAAGTATTACATAATAATAAAGGTGACTGTGTTTCAGAGATGCTATATGCACACCACACAGCTTCCTGGTGAAAGGGACTACACGTATGGAAGACGTTTAGAGGATAGTAGCGGAAGATGCATTGGCTTTGGTCTTCCCTCTTCTGCATTCCCATTAGTCCATTTTTATCCACCCATCACAAAAACTAGAGACTTAAACATGCTGCTTGACAGTACAGAGAAATCCTGCCCAGGCACTATTCTCCCTCCCTGCTCCTTACAAAGAAGCCATATATTAGCCATGTGGCTGCTTGTTTAATCTGCGGAATATAAGACCACTCTGCTGATCTCCAGATGGGATCACTAAAATTAACAAAGCTTTTCCAAGCCAGGCTGACTTTGCTGCAATGATCGGACATATGCCAACTCCCAGGGTGGTCACCTCTAGGTCACACTTAAAAATACTTTCCCTTTATCTAGTGCTTTCTATCTGAGGATCCCAGCTTTTCTGACATAAATAGGTTGACACACAGTCTCCCCTCCATGGGAAGGTCAGGATTATTCCTGTTTTATGTATGGGGAAACTAAGGCAAAGAGAGGACAAGTGATTCACCTAAGTCAGTGGCAGAGCCGGGAAAGGAGCCCTGACCCTGCTTTTGTCTAGTTTTGTGCTTTAACTGCTGAACTATGCTTCCTCCAGGTGGAAACATTGCTAAGAATTCTATAGAACACCCTATTGTTTGGTCACAGCAATCCTTTTCTTGAGTGGCTCTGTGTCCCCTCAGACACCTTCTGACTTCAGTCCCTCAGGATTCAAGAGCGCTCCATGTATGTTCCTAGGCAGAGAGCTCATGTTAATGTTTCCCTTGGTCCTGGACACTGGAAGCAGGGAAAGGACACCTCAGATCCCCTGTCCATCTCTAAAACAGAGGACCTGAATGTGTTTTGCAGACCAAACCCACCACAGCAGAAAGACATGAAGGAAGCAGGAGCTCTAGTCCAGGGGAATGTAGCTATCTGCAAAATATGCTTGCCTTGAATTTTCAACTCCAGGTTGTCCAGTTGTCCAGGTAGGCAGAGAACATGGTACTCCATCTTATCTCTGCAGCAAGGAAAGAGAATATGAACCTCTCCTACTTCATATTGTTGGGCCAGATCATCCAATGGAGTAAATCAGCATGGCTTCATTGATTTCAACTAATCAACAGTGATTTACACCAAAGGGGGATCTGGCCTTTTTTCTCTATGATCAAAGGTAACAATTAGGTTTTCCTTCCCACATTTACGAGCAATCCAAATGGAAGCCAGGAGAAGATTGCCAGCTGAGCTCTCTAACCTTCTCATACCACCTCTTGTGTTCAGTGCCTCAAGGGAAAGCCTGCATCAGCAGAAGTGCTATATAGACTGTAATTTAAAATCTATTAACTCTGAATACCGGTATGGCACATAAACTTAACTGGCTTTTGCAGTACAGCATCAAGTTCCCATTCCTAATTATTCCTATAAATCACACCTGATAAGCTGGGATCGAATCGATGGGGAAAAAATTATACCACAGCATTAGATTCCATCATACATGACTTGAACTATTACTTATCTGTCTTGTGGCATGAAGAATCATGAAAATTAATAATCTCCCTCTGCCCAAACCTAGTGTGCGTGTATGGCAATGTTACCTTGAGTGTATTCTTGCTTTAAGTGATCAATTTAATGTTTTTTGAACTTACAAGTGGTCAATTGCTTTTTAAAATTGCTATAATACTAAAAATCCTGAAACTTAATGGAATTTCTTTTCTTTTTACAATCTGCTTCTCCAGAACCCTTCTCTTAATGTCCTTTTCATAAAAGATTTCTGCCTTACTACACATCTTCCTGCGTCTTCAAACACAAATGGCAAGCTCTTGAATCTGACCAAAATTCAGAACTTGCACCAGTTCTAACGTGTGTTCTGTTTTGAAAGGAACAGACTGAAACCCAGTATTAGGATGTCAAGTATCAGAGGGGTAGCCTTGTTAGTCTGGATCTGTAAAAGTGGCAAAGAGTGCTGTGGCACCTTATAGACTAACAAACGTATTGGAGCATGAGCTTTCGTGGGTGAATGCCCACTTCACGCAGCCAATGAAGTGGGCATTCACCCACGAAAGCTCATGCTCCAATACGTTTGTTAGTCTATAAGGTGCCACATAAATCTTTGCCAATATTAGGATGTATTTTCTCAGACAACATACAGTTGACCTGTGGAATTCCCTACTATGGATTGTTGTAAAGGCAACAACAGTTAGAGTTCCAGGGTGTGTGTGTGTGTGTGTGTGTGTGAGGGGCGGACCTTAGCACAATGGGGTCCTGGTTTATGATAAGGGTGCCTATTAATAGTTAATAATTAGCTTTCTCCTATTTTTCATGTTAAAAATTAACAGGAAACTGTGACAGATGCTATATAAATCATCATGATAAGTTATTTCTATGTGACATTTATCGAATGCAGAGCTTCCGGTTCTGTAAATATAGAGGTGGGAAGCAATGAAAAAACAATTTAGAAAAAACTCTAACCAAACTTTTTCAAACTTGAAAAAAATGTTCTGCTCACTTTTGGATAAAGATCTGTCTCCAACTATTGTCTCTTGTCTTGGATTTGTAAGCTTCTTGGGGCAATTATATTAATAATCAGGGCCTACTAGGCCTACCTCAGTTGTGAGCTGAACTGTTGGAAAGTGGGTGAAAGTTTAGACATGTTCCAATCACCTGAGAGACTCGTATTTGGAACTTATCCAATCTGTTGATCAATTCTGGTATCAAGAGGAAAATGAGACCAGAAACTAGGCCTCATTTGTTGAAAAAATAAAGATTGGATGGGATATTCTGCCTATCCCGCCCTCTTTAGGGCCTTTAAAAAGAGACTTTGGAGGGAATCAGATGGGGTATGGACTCCTGTGACACTCCTGGGGGAAAGGCTGAGGGGTTTCTAATTTGCTCCAGAGACCCTGTCCTTTATTTGTGAACCTCCAAGGTATCGTGCATTGTAACACCGAGCCGTCAGTGCCCCAGTGGGACTTCAATGAGTTTCGATCAGCTAGTTATATGGAACGAACATAATTTCAAAATGTTTTGTTTCTCATGTCTGTTGATTCATTATTTCTTGTGTATCCTAACTTAATCAATCCATTTCTAAACTTTGCATGAACTTTCTAATGTTTACCATGGGCCTAAGCAGGCTGAGGTCTCTGTACTCAGTACCCCACACCATGTTGGACTGTGCAGTGTTGTACAGTGACCAGGATATGTTAACTCCTTTGACAATATGGGCCTGTTTATGCCATCAAAATGAACCCAACAGCAGGGACCCTCTTTTTGTTCTGTGGGGTCCTGGTCCATCACTGGGAAATCATAAGTGCTATTGTACCCCAGGCACCTCCTGGGTGTGGTGTCTGTCCCATCTAGTGGCACCGAGACCACTTAGAGAGATTATGAGTCTGCTCTACAGCCTTAGCTAAGGGCCAGTTGGCTTTTAGCTCATGGGGTAGAGGCTCACGCACTAAGCTCCAGAGGTCCCAGATTCAATCCTGCCTGCCAATGACCAGGGTCTGTTGGCATTACACTACCACAGTCTGAATACTGAACATCAATAACCGCTATTATTATCAGCGATACTTCCATTGTTTTTCATCAGTTCACCCTACTTGGTCCATCTTTCCTCAGACAGCTCCGCTGCCAATGTGACTGATACTGTCAACAAGTCCCTCCATTTCTCTTAATTCGTTTATCCCTAAATTTCCATTTAAAAGTCTATCAGCTTGCAGTTCTCATGCAATTCATCAATGTAGACTTTACAGGAAATCCATAGGCCCAGACTCTGAAGTCAATGAGGCTATGGGAGATGTAAGGCACTATGCAATGGGAGGGAGGCAGGAGCCAGCCCATGATATTAAGAAGGATTAGCCTCCTCAGCAACGTTCCTATAACCTGGCACTTGACAAGTATGCAGGAAACTCATGACGTACATCTGAGAAGTCAAAGCCGTGTGGGTGACTGAGTAGTTTGGGGGATTAGGACAGGGCTATGCAGCCTTTTCCTGCTAGGTCACACTGGTTCAAAGCTGATCTAGAAAAACGGCAAGTGGAAAAATGTTGCATTTAGTGACTGAACGGTGGCCTCTGTGAAAAGAGCTGGGTCCTCTGCCTGGTTGCCTGGTAGGCGCTTGTTCTCCATCATTCAAACTGGCCTAGATTGATGGTGCTTTGGTAGCCTCAGCAGGGAAAATGATAATGAAATATTCCTGGGGGCCAAACTCCTTTCTAACCCATAGAGGTGGCTTTTCCAGAAAAAAATTGATGGTCATAGGCCCAGGCAGTCTGGGGACTTATTGTCCTAGGCTGTGTCTGTTCTTGGGAACAAATGAAGGTCTCCAGTAGTCTGTTAGGCACCACCTAACAGAGAATGTCTTGTTAGCCACGTAAAGGTCATTGGGCTCAAGAAGATTTTATTAAACACTTCAATCCCCTGGCTTTGGTGATAAAGCAAGTTAAGGTCTCGAGCTGTGGTTTTATATTGCAAATATCTATCTATCACATAAAATGCTTTTGACAACCCGTGCCAAGTAACTGGGTGTTTGCAGCCTTGTAAAAGAGAAGCCAGATGTCCTGTTTTGTTCCTCAGCCCTTCTAGTCTAGCACAGGTTTGCATGATTAAAACTAACCCAGCTGTGAGTTTGTATTTGATAGAACATTATATACAGCTACAGAAGAGAAGATGCTATTTCAACTCTGATTTTTTTTAATACTTTGTTTTAAAGCCAGATCAATATCAGTGTAGCTCAGAGGGCCCAGGAGACTTCTACTGACGTAAAGAATAATTACAGCTATATAGCAGGTAGGGTGCAAACACTTAGAATGCGTTCCCATGTCTGCACATCTCCGGAAGACACTGATGCCAGATCCTCAACTGCTGTGAATTCTCAGAGCTCCTTCCTTTTGCTGGAACGACATCAATTTACACCAGCTAAGGATCTGGCCCCTTGCCCTTCACTCTAAGCATCTCCAACGAACTTTGTTATGGATGAAAGGCAGCAATGAGCCCCAAAGAAGCTGTGCTTTCTGCGTTGGCACAGCGTGGTGTTTCTGTGAACCAGGCTGCTGGTAAGAAGGATTGTAAAAGAACCCCTTCCTACACTATGGTTCCCACCGCAGACATGGCTAGATTGAGACAATTGGCTCAACTTCACTTAGCAGTTGTGATTGGACTGGAGTGCTATATAATTCTATACTTGAATCCTGTAGCTCTAGAGACTGTGACACATGCAAACCAGGGACAAAGGAGTCTTGTGGTTACAATACTGTACTAGGCTCCAGACGATCTATGTCCAATTCTTAGCTCTGCTCTAGGTTCCTTGGGTGACTATGGGCAAGTTGTTTAGGGCCATATTTAGGCACTCCCATTGGCCTAGCACTCTTATAAATTCCTAGGTGCCTATCTGCATCGTGAGAAGCCTAAATAACTAAAAAAAAAATCAGGCCCTTAATTTCTCTGTGCCTCAGTTTTCCCACCTGTAAAATATTTCTCTACCATGTGGAAGCTTGTGAGGCCCAACTGTTAATATATCTGATGTATTCAGTAGTTGAGGTAATAGAGAGGTTATGTATCTCCTCAGACAGTGTTAGATGACAAATGAGGAATAATACCAAGTTACTCATGGGTTATGAGATAGAAGAAGGGCCTTCTTCTGGATGCCCGCCGAGAGAAATTTGGGGCCTCATTACGTCATGTTCACTGGGACCCTGCCCCCTCCCACTTCACCCTATTTCAGATATTTTTGGGGGCCCTGAGCTCGGGGGCCCAGTACAATCATTCTCCTTTGCCCCCATTTCGTCAGCCCTGACCATACATAAAAGTGAGGAACTTTCAAGGAAGCAGAGATATGGAACTCTGGTGACTGGGAAGATAATTCAAAAGTCTCTCTATCTTCTCCAACCACCCAGCATTTCCTTTCTGTTAATGTCCCCATGACTAGAGACTAGACGTGAGTGGAGGTGTCAGCGTGGGCAGGAGGAGATCACTGCAGAAATTCTGACGCTTCCCTGACTCAGTCTACCCCATCCTTCATGTCAACCCCATTACGTCCACATCTCTGAGCAAACTGAATTAATCGAGGCTGTGCTGATTCCATTTAGCAGCTCCACATGGGCTAGCATGAGTCAATCGATCAACCCGATCCCCCCTGAGCCCCTCTAAGTGGACTACAGACTCATGCTTACTGTCCTGTTACTTAGTCCCTCCACCTCACTCTTGACAGGAGAGAGAGGCAATTCCCTTTCCTGTGCTTAGCACCTGTGATGGGAGTAGGCCTGTTATTTCAGAGACAACAGGTCACAAAGGCACCATGTCAGATAGCGGATGCCCTGGGCTGGTTTTACAAACCAAGCTGTCTGTAATTAACGACACTCCTGAAGCAGAGTGTTCATGGTCAAAGGAAATCAATTGGGGGAAATGGGACAAAATGGAAAATACTAGAATACATTCATCATTTGTTGCCTTCGGTGCAAGGTTTAAGGACCTCCAGACTCCAGGTCCCAATTCATCATGATCAGGAAAGTCCATTTATCTTAGTCTCTCATCCTAGATCCTTCCGCATGCGCTGTTCATCCTTAAAGCTCACACGAATGTAGAGAGCACAGGCTAATGGGAAGAGAAATGGGACGTCGGTCAGGCAAACAGAGCCCTGGAATTTGGGGTTGGATTGTGCCTTTAGGCCCAGCTCAGAGCCAGTGGAGGTGCACAATTGCATCACTCCAGAAGTAACAGTGAGACTGTGACTCACAGACATCACCCTAAGGGCTTGTCTACATTACCCGCTGGAACGACGATCAGTGATCAAATCCAGTGGGGGTCGATTTATCGCGCCTAGTCTAGATGAGATAAATTGACCACCAAGCGCTCTCTTGTGGACTCCGGTACTCCACCGGCAAGAGGTGAGGTGAAGACACCACGGTAAGTAGATCTAAGTACGTCGACTTCAGCTACGTTATTCAACTAGCTGAAGTTGCATAACTTAGATCAACCCCCACCCCCCAGTGTAAACCAGGCCTTGGGTACAATTCCTCCCCTGCTTCCTCCTTGGGCTAATGGTTTATACCAGCAGCAAATCACAACACTCTTCACACAAGTTGCCCTGCACTGGCCAGTGAATAGAAAGGGTAGAACCAAGACACTGCCCTCATCAGAGCATTCTGGGGATATGGTAAGTGGGCATACGATACCAGCTCCTTCCGACATGCCTGCTCCCAAAGTCTGGGTAGCACACAAAGGGACATACAGGAAGTTCTCATTCCCCTGGGTGTTATCAAAGGCCACGTCTATACGACGCTCCATTTCGGCGCGTTAAAATCGAAAGCTCGGGGTTCGATATATCGCGTCTCGTCTAGATGGGGATATATCGAACCCAGAGCGTGCTTACATCGATTCCGGAACTCCACCAAAACAAACGGAGTTCCGGATTCGACATGGCGAGCAGCGCACATCGATTAGGCACGGTGAAGACGGGTGAGTAACTCGATTTTAGATATTCGATTTCAGCTACGCTATTCTCATAGCTGAAATTGCGTATCTAAAATCGATTTTCACGCGTCATGTAGATGGGGCCAAAGTCACAAGCCAGCCCTTGCAATAGTCTCTTTCATGAGCAGTGAATATATAAGTTTTGGTCTCTCTCCTAAGAACCTTCTCGTTCCCTTTGGGTCTCTACATTTCCCATAATGAGATTACAAGTCTGGTTGATGTAGGTAATAGTGTTGATATACTACACTTAGACTTCAGTAAGATGGGGTATCACATGATGTTTTGATTAAAAATCTAGAACCGTAAAAAATCAACTTGGAACACATTAAATGGATTAAAAATGGCTATCTGATAGGTCTCAGATTTTAACTGTAAATGAGGAATCATCACTGAGTGGGTGTGTTTCTAGTCCTGGAGGGATCAGTTTTTGGCACTACGCTATTTAACGTTTTTTGTCAATGACCTGGAAGAAAATAATCATTGATAAAGTTTTCAGATGACACACAGATTGGGGAAGTGGTGAATAATGAAGAGGACAGGCCACTGATACAGAGCAATCTGGATTGCTGAGTAAACTGGGGGCAAACAAACAATATGTGTTTTGAACACAGCTAAATGTAAACGTATACTGTGGAACACAGAACGTCGGTTGCACTTATGGGATGGGGCACTCTATCCTGGGATCCTGTGGCCAAAAGGGCTAATGCAGTCCTTGGATGGACGAGCAGGAGAAATGAGGGTCTTTTACCTCCATATTTAGCACTGTTGTGAACGTTGATGGAATGCTGTGTCTTGCTCTGGTATCCACAATTCAAGAAGGATGCTGATAAATTGAAAGGGGGGCAGAGAAGAGCAACAAGAATGATCAAAGGATTAGAAAACCTGCCTTATAGTGATGGACTCAAGGATCTCAATCTATCTAGTTGAACAAAGAGAAGGTTAAAGGGTGACTTGATCACAATCTATAGGTACCTGCATGGGGAACAAATATTTAATAATGGTCTCTTCAATCTAGTAGTGAAAGGTCTAACATGCTCTAGTGGCTGGGAGTTGAAGCTCGACAAATTCAGACTGGAAATAAGGCATCAGTTTCTAACAATGAGAATAATTAATCATTGGAACAATTTACCAACTGCTGTGGTGGATACTCCATCACTGAGCATTTTTAAATCAAGACTGGATGTTTTTCTAAAAGCTCTGCTCTAGGAATTATTGTGAGGAGGTTCAGTGGCCGGTGTTGTTCAAGAGTCGGACCAGATGAGCATAATGGTCCTTTGAATTTTGGAATCTATAAATCGATGTTCCCATTCATTTCTCCATTTGGGCTTCTTCCTTTGCTCCATAGATGTCTCATGGTCTGTCATTTCGGGCTCCCCATCCAAATGCTCCATCATTCATGCTGGATCTGCACCCAGTGTTGGAAATCTCATATTTTTTGTTTCATTGCTTTTAGTCACCCTCCCCAAGCATCTGAGGTTGTGTCTACACTACAGAGGCTATATCGGCATAGATCTGTTGATGTAGCTGTGCTGGCATAACCCTGTAGTGTACATGCAGCTTGCACTGACAGAAGGGGCTTTTCCACCTCCCTGGACAATGTTATCTCTGTTGATGGAAGCATTCTTCCATTGACATAGCATAGAAGCTGCTTCTCTGTAGCAGGAATTGCAAAAGCATACACAGAACATGTGCACACATTTTCCTGGCCAGACTAATATTAGAATGTTACACCACCACTAATTTCTTTCATGTAGCCCAACATGATCTTGCACTTTAATTTTCTTCAGCAGTAGGGTGACAGATGTATTCTAAAGATTATATTGAAGTTATAACCAGTACCAATGATTCCAATTTAATAAGTGAACACAGTCCAGCCAGCCAGCACCTGGTCTAGTACTATACTCTTCTACTATCAAGGGCAAGATTTTCTAGACAGATTTTAAACTGAGGGGTTTATGACTACTAAAACAGAATTCTCAGCAAACCGGATCTCAGAGATGTGTTATTGCTTTTGACCACACATTTCCCAGCTTTTCTTCTTTTCAATTTAACTGCTCAAAGGGAGTCGGTGGAGGGGGGGTCTCTTTACATAGCAGCTATGGTCATTTTTCAATCTCACAACGTACAAATCCATGTATTGACTGGTAGATATTATTAGGCAGTCAGAGCATATGGACTCTTGTACTCACTGAAGTCACCCCTCCACTTTCTCCCATCATTCCACATGGCCTAACCCCTCTGTTTGCCAGAAGCTGGGAATGGGCAACAGGGGAAGGATCACTTGTTGATTACCTGTTCTGTTCATTCTCTCTGAAGCACCTGGTATTGGCCACTGTCAGAAGACAGGATACTGGGCTAGATGTACCTTTAGTCTGACCCAGTATGGCCATTTTTATGTTCTATATAGACCTAACTTTTAAGTATAGACCAAGCCTGAGAGTTTGCATTTGTGTGGGGGAGGAAATACAGGTGATTTAAAAAGCATAATCTGTTTCTCTTCATATAAAATTGTTGATTTCTCCAACTGTCCATGAAACTGCCTATTCTTTTTAATTGTAAACCAAATGTGAACCCTGTAAGCATGAGTGATGACACTTTCTAAGTTACAAGATAGTTCGCATTACAGACATGTCATAACATTCAAAGCATGGGCTCAACTCTAATGACCTAAAATCATTCATCCAGGTTTCCCGTATTCCTGTTCTGGCACACCCAATATTTTTAAAGAATGGCTTCTCGCTATTATGGTAAAGCCTAGAGACCCCAATCACAGCCCATTGTGCTAGTGCTATACACGGAGATAGGGTCCTTGCCCCGAGGAACTTACAATCCACCGACCCAAATGTTAAGCTATCATCCTCTAGGCCCTCTCTGTTCTGTAAATGGCCATAACTGCTCTGAATCTTTCTAAAAGCTTGTGCTAAACTTTTATCTGTGTTTCTGCTTCATTTCCTAATATCTTCACCCACTTCTTCCCACTCGTTGTGTCAGTTTTAAGTTGTTGGTGAAATTTCAAGTTTTGCAAATGAAATAAGTTTCTGGCTCGAATTTTTTGAGTCTCCCTTGGCAATTGTTGCAGCTCCAGGATTCAAATGTGACCATTCATGACCTCTTAATGGGGAGGAGGCAGTAGCTGTAATGATGAAATGGGTGCTACCTCATCTAAGAACTTTCTTGCGGTAAGTTAGCTCATTTCCCCTCTCCCAGCAAACTGTGTAATGTTCTCCCAAAGGCATCACAGGACCAAGAGGGATACATCAGAAATGGGCTCAGGGAACAACAGCAGTGACTTAGTGGCTCACACATAGCATTATGCATTCTCCAAACAGAGCAACAGTGTCCTACTTTGAATGGGGTGTGCTGTGCATTCATTTATTCCACAGGGATTGCAGAAGTGGTTGGACAGCTCTAGTTTAAGCCAAATGTGCTCTGTGGGCTTGATTTAAATTCCACTAGAGTCAGTGGGATACTTTCCAGTGACTTTAAAGGTTTGGATTTGGTTGTACATGCAAGGCTAGGTTAAGGTGCTGTGATGTTCCAGGCCACATTGTGACATGAGCTCCTCTGTGGCTCCCATTGCATTTAGAGTGGTGATGGCAGGGGGTACCCTCCCCTCTGAAAGAAGCAAAGGCAGCATCTTGGGCCCTCTCTTCCCTGGTGAGGCCAGGGTGAAAGCAAGGAACTGCCTTGGCACTTCCCCTAGCAACCAAGCCGTATCTATTTGGATGCATGGGCTGGGCCAGGTGCACACTCTTCTCCTGCAATGCATGCAGCCTGCTGCTGGGGTGGTGTTGGCAGGGCCCCCCCCACCCAAGAGCAGTGGGGTTGGATTTAACACCCCATTGGTATGACTGGGGCAGTTCATACCTCTCCGAGCTCGTTTTTTCAGGCTATCTGCAGAGTCTCAGAGGCCTCATTTTATTTATTACTCCGCAGTCACATTTTTAAGCTTTCCTTCCCAACCATGAAAATGAGAAACTTCCTCTTTTTCTAAAAATGAAAGCTTACATTCTGATGGAATCACATGACTCCAGTAGCACAGACTCTAGGCATGGCCCTGTAGCATGTAAACCTCAATGTCGCCCTGCCTGTATAGGGATATGCTCCCATCCTTGCCTCTGAGCGCAGCAACCCTAACTGTCATTTCAGCACAGGTTTTGTACCCTTTTCTTTACCAATAGATTTGCCCAAATACATGTCTCCTGCTGGGTTTGGGAGTAACAAGAACTGCACACACATTGCCCACCACTTTCCAAGCATGTGTTAGGGTTGCACTTCTGCCTTTGTGACTAGAAATCTATGTTGGAGCTGTTGCCAGGAGTGACGGGACAGAAAACGTACTCAATGCAATTGAAGTCTTCCTGGCGGCAGAGTCCCACTGAAGCTATCAACCTCTTTCTGCAGGATGGTGAAACATCTCAAAGTCAGCCATGGGCAATGCAATCAGGCGAGGTGGGAGTGGAGGGTGGAAGCAGCTATTACAGTAATGCTTAGATGTAAATTAAACTTAAAGAACAAACACACCAGGATGAACCCACCCTCACTCCCAAGGAGTCTCATTTGGGTGCTGAAGACAGCAGAGTATTCAGAGAGGCAGATGTGACAGTATAGCAGTGTTTTACTGTAATGCTGAACAATCTATCACAGCAATCAGGACCTCACTAGGATTCATCTCACCATAAAATGCATGGTCTTTTTGGTTGCAAATCAAACAAGCAGATCATTTCAATAGGAGCCAAAAGAACAGAGAGAGAGGTACAGCAAGAGAGGTAGATCGTTGCCACGTGGCTGCTCCCATCCATTGTCACCTGAGCACCACTGCACTGGTAGTCCTCTCCCTAGCCTCTGTTTGTCAGAGGATGGAGATGGATGGTAGGAGAGAGATCACTTGATTGTTACCTGTTAGGTTCACTTCCTCTGTGGCACCTGGCATTGGCCACTGTCTGTAGACAGGATACTGGGCTGGATGGACCTTTGGTCTGACATAGTGTGGCTGTTCTTACGTTCCAGTGTGGTATCCTGAGCTAGTGGCATAAAAACCTACTACTGCAGACAGTTATAGGAGTTTCTCCTTAAGCACAAGCGGTAGAGATCTAGGCTGATGGTCCAAGGTTCAAACCCTGCTGACAATCTCTGTGTGCGGATCATTTCACACCTGCATGGCAGGAAATGGTTAAGCAATTAGGAGAGATGAGCAGTCAAAGCTCAGCCTCAGGTAGGATTATACAGTTTGAAGGGTGGACTATACTAAGGGATTATATCCAGCCTGAAGCATGAGTGACCTCAAGCATTTCGTAAATGTCCATAATATAAGCAAAATCTGCTTTCCAAACTGCCACTGCTTTTTAAAAATGGGCTGTTTTTACATCACGTCAGCTCACCCCAGGTACCGAGCCCTGTTAGGTTATTTTCTTTGCACCCTTATAATATATCAATAAAGCAGGCAAACAGACTCGCTTTGTAATAGAACATCAGCTCCCAAGGGCTGGCCTGGGCTCTCAGGTTAGAGCTAGAAATACAAACCAGTGCTGGGCTGGTTTTTTGTTGTTTCCAGTCTGACTGCAAATTCCGAAGAAACTGTCGAGCCACCTGCGATGATGGGGTAATGTTAAGAAAGTGGCATTCAACTATAACAGCATTTCAAAATGGAAAAAAACAACAGCCCCTCCGCCCGCCCCCACGTTATGCACTGGGGGCAAAGGCTTGGGGTGTGCACTAGACACATTCGACTCTACACACGTTTTGCTGCTGTTTCCTCTGGAGTAACAAGTCTTCACGTTGATAGATGGCGGCAAAGAGAACATTTTAAGCTGTCAGTTGATGGTTTTTTAAATTATTTTGATTATACAGAATTTATTTTTGAGACGAAAACTCAACTTTATTTTCTGCAGCATCGTCAAGTTCTCAACAACCCCTGCGGCGCTGGTGTTAGCAACTGGTTTTCCTGGAAGGCCTGGGAGACCGGCAGAATTTGAGCAGGATGGTGCACTAGGAGGGTAAGTTTCAGGACGATGAGAGCTCAGACTGAACACCCCCATTTCTGGCCAATTAGATTCCAGCACTTCAGCTGGATTGAAGTGACGAGACTGATGATGCATTCCTTACAATAATATATTGTGTGCGTGTCAGTAAAGAGTATGTGTGTGCATGGGGGGGCGGGGACGGGGCGGGGCAGTTCATGAGCCATACAGTACATCCATGCTTACAGCATACGGTAAGGAGGTTACTATATACTAAATGTACTTGGTTATAGTGTGTAATACAGAGGAGCTTGCAGTGCAGAACAGGAGAATTTCCAGGCGATATAAATATTTCAGGTTGCTGTGCAGTACTGTACACATTTTCAGTGCACCAACATATTATTTCTAGGCTTTACTAGAGTCAGGAACCTCCCTTCATATTGGTGGAGAAGTTGGGCCAGATTCTCGCCTAGTGTAAATCACTGTTGCTCATTTGAAGTCCAAGATCTACACCAGCTGAGGATCTAATCCACTGTCGTGTCTCTGATCATGGTAAAGGGCAAGTTTCCTGACTGTCAAGGACAAGTGAGATGGATAGAAATGGGAGAGATCTTTTCACCGTTAGATCACCTGTTGAAATTCCTTCCAGGGCAATGGTTGTTACCGTCTGTTGTGTATTTGGTGGTTTATATTAAGTGAGCTTATGGTGTTTTCTGGTGTCCACATAAAAATACCATCACTGCTGGAAATAACAGGGAGTGTGGTAGTGCCCTTAACGCATAACCCAGCTACTGAATACCCCAGAGGTGGTGGTTGTATGTTAGGGTCAAGGTGCACTGACCAGCAGCGGCTGACAGGAAGAGAAACTTGCACTATTGCTATCCTGTGCTGGATGAATAGAGGGGTTCAGTGTAGAGAGCTGTTAATTCAGCACCTTTCACTAGCACAAAATTGGAACAATAAAGGAGATGGGGGACACTCCATGTTGTGTCTGGATTTCTGACTGCGCTCTATGGGTATGGCTATGCCGGGCACATGACTCAGTAAGAGAATTTACAGAGCAACGTGTGTGAGAATTCAAACCTGATTTGATTCCCCAATACCCATGAGACCGGAGAGCAGCACTTTACTCCTCTATTCCTGCATCTGGAAATACTGCAAACTCTGCATCCTTGTTAAATTGCTTAATGTGGCAGGAATCTACAGAGGAGATGAAAGTGCTGCTGCTAACAGACAAGTACTTTAGCTCTGGCCAGAAAGAAGCTGCCAGTACTCAGGCTAAGGAATCAGAGCCTAGGAAAACAGGTAGCTCAGATGACGAGAAGATGGTAGTAGGACTATGACTTGGACTGCAGGGTGGTGTTTGTTTACTGATTATAAGCACTGAGTAACAATGTAAAAGTTACATTGGCTGTGACTTGGCCAACTGTGAAAGATTTTTCCTTGGGATGATTGTTGGGTTCATTACACCATTGATTTCAGTTGAGTAAAATGGTGTAAAACCAGTACAATGCAGCCAAGAATCTAGCCTGTGGTCTTTTGCAGAAGCCTCTTGCTGTCTCCTTTAGTAGCTGCTTCTTTAGCCTGCTACAGTCCATTCAACAGAAACTTGTCCACAAGAGGAACTTAGAGAAAGCAAAAGGAAAAGATTCCTGGATTTCAAGGCCATAAGGGACCATCATGTCCATTTGCTCTGACCCCCTCCATAGTGCACAAAGGAGATTTAGAGGCAACTTGCAGATGGGATATGAACTTGACTGGAGAAGTGAGAACTCGTCTCACCTAGCAGAAAGATGTGAGGCAAGCTGACTACTAGGATCTTCCGTAAGCTTAGAATGAAATCAGAACTGATGGTTGAATGCACCTTGTCACTTTTCCTTTGTGTCTTCATGTCCCAGCTGCTGTCTTGCATTTCACTACTCAACTGGTGTCATTGCCAAATGTATTCCAGTGTGTGCACTCTAGATGAGGTACTGGGTTGCATGGATCTTCTGTCCTACAGTTCCAAAGGTATCCTGCTGGTGTACGGCTCTCTTAACACATGACTGGAATATCCTCTGTGTTATCCTTTATATTCCAAATCTTGTATTTGATTTGGACTAAGAAAAAGAAGACAGTGGATGGCTAACGTTTCCTTATTACTAGTGTGTTCTGGCAGCTCTGGGCTGTAATGAGCAGTGGCACTAGTTGTGGAGAATGGATGGGAAATGCACTTGAGTAAAGAAACTGTGCCTACAGAGTGTATATGGAAACTCAGTCGTGGCAAATCACCCCCGGATTCCTGGTAATTCTCAACCTGTTTGGCATAACCTGACTAATACATCATATGGCTGACACAGAAAGTACAAAGCAATTTGGTCTTGGGCTCTGTGTGTATGAGGCTGGAGCATTGGGGGTTTCTAAAAGTTAGTTTGAGGGAGAGGAAAGCGGAAGAATATTTATTCCCCAAATGCTTTCTTTTTAAAAGGGAGTGCTAGTGATATGGTGACAATCCCCCAAATCTTTACACATTCTAACACACCATTTGAACACCCACAAAAATCAAAACATGGCTTATTTTTAAGAAGGAAGTAACAGATTGATAACAGAAACAACTTGACTACAAGGGAGTAAAAGTCATCTTAAAGGGGTTGGATTTTCAGATGGTGGGAGCTCAGCACTTTCTGAGAGTCAGGGCCCTGTAAGGTGGTTCAGTTTAGGTCCCCCCAAAACAGAGACGCTCCTAATCACTACTCGTGTGCAAATCTTGGCTATGGTACATTTCAGTGTCTGAAGCAAAGATCCCATGACACCAAAGGACACCACCTTCTCCAATTAGATATCTTACTTTAAACATTACATTATTTTGATGTATTATTGAGTTTTAAATAACCAGAAACTAAAACAAATACAATACAATCAACTAAAAGAGCTAGAATCCTTTAAATATTTAATTCAAGTCACACACACACACATATAATATGCATATATGCCATTCTGAGTTTTCAGATAATCCCTACATTCCTTGAAAAATTCTGTAAGTAATGTCTGCTTTTGTTTCTGCTCCCAAGATCCCATTAAAGAACCCATGACATTTTTCATAGGAGTTGTTATCTTAACATCCATGTGTTCAACTGATTCTACCATAGAGCAGTGACCTTCTGCCATCCTACCATCAGCCCTGTACTTTCATTAGGACATAATGGTATTCTTCTCCTTAATGTCTTGTACATTTGTAAGCGATACGCCAAGCCCTTCCTGATTTGAGATCCATTCATTTTCCATCACTGCCTCTGCTTGATTGTGGAAGCCGGCATCAGTGAAGTCTGTGGCTGCTCTTTCATCTTTTTGTTTTTCCCCATACTCAGTAATTGAGAATTACTATGTGCTCTTTGGGTTGGGGGACGACCTCCTCTTCTCTTCTCTTCAGATTCTTATATCACGCTTATCACCGAAGTACCTGAGCACCTTCCAGTTGTTCATTAAGCAATTGAACAAAAATCTGTTCCACGTGGTTTATTCTCTCTCTGATGCCCTCACAGAGGGAGAACTGTGTGTGCAGTGGAGTGCTTCTTTTTTTTTTCTTTTTTTTTTGGTAGGTCATTTTTTAAAATATATACACTTCTCTGTCTTTGTGCTAGAGAAGGCAAAGTCATAGAAATAGACCTAGCACTTGAAGCAGAAGGCAGAGAGTTCATGCCATGGTTTCAGATCCAGCCTAGAGAGAGCTCAGTTTCCTTTACAGATAAAGCTTTACTCTGATTGTTGAGGGTTTCACTCTGCCAGAGAAGCGGAGTTTTCAACCTCAGTCCTCATCTCGGAGCTTTAGGTGATCTTTTAGATACCATGGAGCCAGGCCATGGAATGCCTTGAAGATAAGGACCTTGAACTTGATTTGAAATTCTCTCGGAAGCCAGTGAGAGCAGAGGACAGGTGCAATGTGCTGCTGGTAGCTGGTGTCGCTGAGGAGACGTTCTATACTAGCTGGAGATTCCTAAGGGCTGAAGAATTCATGGCCAGTCCTTTTGTTTTCAACGTACTGTAGCACACCTGTGGCGCTATAGAACGAACGGAATAACAGCCCACTGTCAGGCTGGAGATGCTTTAGACTCCAAGAAATAAGTACATGGTAAAAATAGCGTGGGGAAAAATGGGAGTTAACATTGCTGGCTGCTTACAAAGGCAGTCTTGCTCTGAGAACGCTGGAGGTTATGAATCAATCATAATTGCACTGCTCAGTGCAAGGTTTGTGATCAAAATCACATGTGTCTTGGATCTCTGGGTTTAGCTCACCATAGCAACCCAAGCCTGGGATGGTTGCAGCTGGTCCAAGTTATCTTTTACATTGATCCTTGGATCATTGTGAGCTGGGTTTGCTTTGCACTTTGCGATGGATGAATCTTGAACTTGCTGAGCGTTCATTCCTGGGGCAATGAAACATAATCCCTCCATGTCTGCACCCCTTCATCTAACTGCAGTTGCAACCCGACCCAGGTTTGAGCGGACTGTATGGAACTATCCCATTCTTAGCTTCATCTGGCTTTTTACGTAGGGACATTGTTCAATAGGTGCAGCTTTGAAAATATAATAGTTTGCACTTTTACAGCACCTTTGATGCCAGGATCACAAAATGCTTTATGCATATTAATTCAGGTTAAAAACAAACCTGAAAGGAGGATTCATCATTATTTATTTATTATTTGTATTGTTATGGCGCCTCAGAGCCCTTGTCATGAGCCAGGACCCCGGTTTGCTAAACAAACATAGAACATGCTATCTACAGTGGTTCACGACCATGAGTGACAACCTCAGGGCAGACTGTCAAAAAGCCAGGCAGACATCCCAGGCTGGTGATATGTTCTATAATTAGATTTCACCAACCCAGTACAAAATGTGAACTCCTGAAGCACTGTGACAGTCTTACCTTAGAGTCACGGACAGTCCCTTTGGGCACTCTAGTCTATCTTGCCATTCAGGCAAGCTGGATTTAGGAATACAGGTCTCCTACACCAAAGATCACAGAATATTCAGGTTGCTCCCACTCCCAAGAGACCTCTCACTTACCCCAGGTAAATTTGAACCTCAGATCTCACATCAGGAACAACACTTGAGGCCAATTTTGTAATAAACTAAGGATTTATAACTAGGAAAAAGAAATGAATTATTTACAGGTTAAAGCAGGCAACATATATATGCAAATGAGTTACAGATTATGGTTCAAAAAGGTCACAGAGATAGAAATCGGTCAGCACTGAATGCCTTGACCCTGGGGTCTCTGCCTTTGTTTCCTAGCTCCAGCCCTGTGAGAGCCCAAACAGCAAAGAAATGACGAATTTTCTTGTCAGCTATCTTTCTTTCTTCCTTCCTTCCTTCCAGAATTCAAGCTGAAGGGATGAGCTTTCTCGCATGTTGAACCTTCATGGGTAATAGAGGACTATCAACCAGTCTTAGTATTGTGATGTTTCATGATGGGCCACTTAGTTTTGATAGTCCTTCTTGAAGGGCGGGGGAACCATTCCTCCTGCCTGGGTTCACAAGTTCAGAGGAGGCATTTTTACAGTTATAAAGCAAACCTTATATTTTATCTTATAGCGTGGGATATAGACATTCCAAGTAAGATTAATGCATGCAGCAATTTACAAGCATTTTATAATACTTATCTTGAACAATACAAACAAACAGGTGAGCCGGTCTGGTTTACACCTCTGAATTTGTCAGTGCTCAGGTGACACCTACAGCCTTGGAGAGAGCTGGTATCTGGCCTACTAGCATCACAGCCTGCCCCGCAGAGCTTTTACAGATGGAGAAACTGAGGCATGATGAGGTGACTTGCCCAAGATCACACAGTGAGTCAGTGGCAGAACTCAGAATAGAATTCAGGATTCTTTTCCTAACCCCGTATCACTAGAGAGCATCCTGTCCGTTTACTGTGCAAATGTGACAGACTATTCCTTGTTGCTTGTTGTCCGCTACACAATGATTACATTTCTATGTAGTGGGTGTTGGACATTAGAGCTATATTGCAATTACAATGTGTGTGTTTATTTACATCTGCTGATTCCCTGGTCAGCTTTTCAGTTGATTGGGGAACTCGGACTATGTTTATGCTTTTGTTGAAGCACGAACATGTTGGAAAACATCAACTGGGCTTCTGCATGAGTGCCAGGAAAAGGGGTGAGCCTTGAAGAATTGATTTGTCTTTCAAAGGATGGGGAGTGAGGTGGCAGGAGAGAAGTGATGCACACTTACTTAATTCCTCTGTCACTGGTGGGAACTTCTACCTAATTGTACCTAAGAGCTTATTAAAACATATCTGGCACTGAATTCTCTTTTGTGGAATCTGTTCTAGGGCCGTCTGCAAATTAAATCTGCCTTCCTTTTGATGTAAGATGACTCCTTGGGATTCATTTCTTTTGAAATGTGCTACTCTGATAAGCTGTGTGTTTGGCTTGATTATTTTTTAATTGGGAAGAAAGAGCTATTATAGCAGCACAGAGAGGAATGGAATAAGTATGGCTTGCTAATGCACATCGGAGGGCTAGCAAGGTAAAGAATTACAATGGACTGGGCTGCTAAAATAATAGTCATTCCAGGACTCTTCCTTGACATTCTTTGTAATAAGATCTGTCTCTTGACTATTGACTGAGAATCTTCAATAATCATACTAAAGAGACCTGTATCCTCAGTTGCTGTTCAGTAGTGCATTAGCCAGAACATTTAAAGGATCTAGCTGAAACCAACAGAAGTGGGTTGTGAAACTGAGATGCTTAAGGGCATGAGCCAACCTCTAAATTTTGGGGTTCAGGAGGAAACTTTGCCTGGGGGACATCCCAGAACTGCAGCATTTCTTCCACCTTTCTCTGAAGCAGCTGGCGCTAACCACTGTTGGTGCCAGGATGCCAGGTGAGATGCATCCCGGATCTGATCCAGTCTGGTGATGCCTATAGAAATCCAGGATTTAAGGATGTAGCCTTGGGCATGATTCTCTTGCCTCTCATGCTGCTTTCACACAGCCCTAGCGTCAGTGCAGGCATTGGTATGGATAGGAGCAGAACCAGGCCCTGTTTTTAACTAACCCTGTTGTGTGTAGGCTTTGCAGTTGGTGATTTTTCCAGGCCATTCTTACTGCAGTGCTTAGGCCCAGGGATTGGTATTTGTGCACACCTCCAGGGTAGTGAGCCTCTCTCCATTAAGTCTCTGCTGGGACTCCATCTGGGAAACAACTATATAAGAGCTGCTCAATGAAACCATCTCAGCTGTCACAAACTGGCTTCCTTGATGGTGGTGTCTGTACCAAGGGCCTGAATTCAAAGCCCATCCAAAGCAATGGGAAAGACTCCCTCGGGCTGCAGCAGGCTGTGGATAAGGCCCCAAGAGAACAGGGAACAGACTCTGGGAGGTGGTCTCTCCTGGTTTGGTCTGAGGCATGGCTGCTGCTGTCCATGCTGTAGCATTCTTTGGAGAGAGGACTCAGTGGCAAAAGAGGACCCAAGTCTCTAGAGATCTCACCATTGCTGTTGTGATCAGGTTGGCAGATTTCAGCTCCAGAACCAGCTCTCACAGTTGCCCCCCCACATTCTCTCTGAAGCTTTCAGTGAGTCCAGATGGCCGGTTTCAGTCCCTATGGATGCAGCAAAGGCTTGCCTTAGCCTGCCACGTTCAGGCAATTTCATTTCCAATCTCTACGGGAACTGCTGTGAAAATTTCTTTTAAACATTTGGCGGAAATCTAACAATGTTTCAAAGTAATCTCTGGTTTACATCAGGCTGGTAATTCTAATAAATGTTAGAGACATTTGCTGGCATTTTCCACTCTGGAGTTCTTTTTTCCTCTTTCCGTCATAGTGCTGTCTCTAACTGGCCATCCCTCGCAGCTGAAAGCTATGTTTTTAGATAATTTTTAAAAGTTCAGTATAAAACACTGTTGTTTTTACCACAGCTTTTCCTTCTTGTGTCATGAGGCAAATGCCAATGGGTAGGAAGAGGATCATTTTCTCTACCTGTGTTTTGTGACGTTCTCCTTGTGATGAACACGGGTCTTGTTGTCCAGGCATTACCATGAGGCATGGTACAGCTGGGTTCCATTCCTGGCTCTGTCAGAGATGCCCTGTGTGCCCTTTGGTGAGTTACTTAGTTTCTCTGGGTATGTCTGCACTGCATTGAAACACCCATGGCAGCTGACTGGCACTGGGGCTGCAGAGTTGTAAAATCGCAGTGTAGCTGTTCGGGCTCAGGCAGGAACCTAAGCTGTGGGAGCCTACAGCTCACCTGTAGGGTCCAGAAAGCTCAGGCCAGAACCGGAATGTCTACACCACAATTTGACAGCCCCAAGTCTGCTGACACAGGCCAGTTGTGGGTGTTTAACTGCAGTATAGACATATCCTCTGTGTCTTGGGTCCCCAGGTATAAAATGGGGTTCACAATCCTTCTTTTCTCCCACCCTCTGTCTTTCTCACCTAGTCAGATTGGAAGTTCTTCGGGGCAGGGATCGTCTCTTCTTGAATGTATTAAAGTGCCCAGCTAATGGGGCCCTGATCTCAACTGGTGCCTCTCTGTATTACCATAATACGAATAATAAAGAGTCAAGAAACTGACTTCTTTCATTTGGTTATTTTACTCTAGTCTGCTACTGAGTTGGCTAATTTACCTCAGGGTGGTAATGTCCATGCACAAAGGGCCATGTAGAATGCATGAATGCTGCTGCATATGAGACAGACAAATAGATGGAGTTGGAATGAGGGGTGGGTTGGTGACGGTAAGTTTGACAAGCAACTGGCCAACTTAGAGAGAGTTTGGCAACAGGACGGCGATGAGGAAAGGAGCAGCAGGGGCAGAGAAAAATCCAGTGAAAACTGGAGCAAAGAGAAACAAATGCAGAAGCGAGTGTGCAGGACACGGAGCAGAGAGAGGCAAAGAGAGAAGAACTCTAGGGAAGAAATAAGCACAGGCCCAGGGTAGGGGAGATACCACAGTTGCAAGGTCTTTGTGCAGAACACTGTAAAGAGCTCTCAGCTCTTTGTCTGAGCAGCTCTCCAAAGAGTCATGTGTTCAGCACTTGCTCTCTCATGGGTTTTTGCTGACTCTCCTTCAACTCACTGGAGCAATTAACCTCTATGAAAATATAATTAGCTACACTTAGAAATTAAAACCCAGGGTATTACAGCAACAGAGAGGCGAGCGATGCAGAAAAGGTGCCAGAAGAAGGGGGAAGGCCATTCTTCTCCAGGGATTTGCTCCTTTTCTGGGGAAGAATTAGCTATTGGAGAACAAACCAAGGCAACTTAAGCCCAGTTCCTGGAGTATTTGTGACTTTTTGAGCTGGTGCTTACATAACCAATGCATGGAGCCATGGGTCGTTATCTTGCCATGACCGGAGTGAATGTGCTAAATGCACTAAAAACCCAATGAATCACATTGGCTGGGACTGGGAGCAGGGAAGAAGGGAGGAAACTGGCTGCTTGTAGATGCCCCATTAGGTTCAGCAGATAACAAAGAGCAGTTTTCATTTGCAAAAGCTCAGCAATCTACCAAATTGTTGCTGAAGCGAACACCCCCCTCCCCCCCGGTCGGTGGGAACAAACATGGCTCAGCCAATGTACCTTCTGCAAATCTCATGGAGGAGAGCTTCGTTGTTCTGGGAATAGTCCAGTCAATAGCATTGCATGGTGCCATTTGGGGCTGAAGAGTACAGTATGTACTGTCCTAGTGTCTCTGACTGTGCAGCCTGCCTGCAGTTCTCTCATTGTCCTTGTCAGGAGTTTCCAGCACTAATTGTTTCTAGCTATATTAAATGCGCGTTTCTTAACCTTATGCAGGACCCGCTTTCCATTACTGTCCCATTCATAAATAGTTTATAAAGAGTTAATGGATGTTATAAGGATGTTACAAACATGAGTTGTATGTCCGGTTCTGTTCAATATCTTCATCAATGATTTAGATAATGGCATAGGGAGTACACTGATAAAGTTTGTGGACGTTACCCAGCTGGGAGGGGTTGCAAGTGTTTTGGAGGGTAGGATTAAAATTCAAAACGATTTGTACAAACTGGAGAAATGGTCTGAAATAAATAGGATGAAATTCAAGAAGGACAAATGAAAAATATACCACACTTAAGAAGTAACAATCAGTTGCACACATACAAAATGGGAAATGACTGCCTAGGAAGGAGTGCTGCGGAAAGGGATTGGGGGTCATAGTGGACCACAAGCTAAATATGAGTCAACTGTGTAACATTGTTGCAAAAAAAGCAAACATCATTCTGGGATGTATTAGCAGGAGTATTTTAAGCAAGACACGAGAAGTACTTCTTCTGCTGTACTTCACGCTGATTAGGCCTCAGCTGGACTACTGTGCCCAGTTCTGGGCAACACATTTCAGGAAAGATGTGGACAAATTGGAGAAAGTCCAGAGAAGAGCAACAAAAATGATTAAAAGTCTAGAAAACATGGCTTGTGAGGGACGATTGGAAAAAATTGGGTTTGTTTAGTCTGGCGAAGAGAAGACTGAGAGGGGCCATAACAGTTTTCAAGTACATAAAAGGTTGTTACAAGGAGGAGGGAGGAGAATTGTTGTTCTTAACCTCTGAGGATAGGACAAGAAGCAATGGGCTTAAATTGCAGCAAGGGTGGTTTAGGTTGGACATTAGGAAAACTTCCTAACTGTCAGGGTGGTTAAAAACTGGAATAAACTGCCTAGGGAGGTTGTGGAATCTCCATCATTGGAAGTTTTTTAGAGCAGGTTGGACAAATAGCTGTCAGAGATGGTCTAGATAATACTTAGTCCTGCCATGAGTGCAGGGGACTGGACTAGACAACCTCTTGAGGTCCCTTCCAGTCCTATGATTCTGTGTGTTACAGATGGCTGCATGCACATCAGTAGAAATGGTTATGAGCAATCCAGTAAAGTGGTGCAGAGAAAGGTAGAGGATGTTGGTATTTTCATGTTTGCTTTTGTGATAATTTGGAACAAAATCCCCAAATGTTTTAATTCTCCCAGACATGGAAAACCTGTGGGTCTGTGACTCCAGGACAGTTCCCCTGGCTGGCTGGCTGCCCCAGGGCCGCAGACTCTGGAAGCACTAGGAGCCAGCACTGGCAATGGAGCTAGTACTCCCAGGGCTTCCAGGCTCCCTGTAAGTCCACCAGGTGAGCTGCAGAGAAGCCAGATGAGTAAGCTGGTAGGAAACCTGCCTGCTTTCTTTCTATCAGACTGTCGTTGAAATTGAATGGTCTCACTGGTACAATTTGATCTTTGATGATGGAAAACCATTCCGTAAGAGAATCTCCAACCAGCTCAATAACCTATTGACCTTTTGGAATCTATAACAATTAATAAATCATTTATTTAAACAGCTATTAATCATTTATTAACCCTTTATAAATGTCTTCTAAATGGGCGCTTAATAGAAAGTGTGACTTTCAGGCATTTAGCCTGGGATTTGCAAAGGAGTTTAAGGGAATTAGGTGCTCACCCCCCCACACACATAGAATGTCACTGGGATTTGGATGTCTAACTCACTTAAGCCCATTTAAAATCAAAGCCTGAGGTAGGAAAACCTGTTCATGTTTCTCACTTCAGCCTCATTTATCAGGAGCCTGAACTTGATACCCTTGCTCAAATGGAGGCAAATCTTATTCTGTGTGTAGACTCATTGAAATTTGTGGCATCAAGTACAACTCAGCCTGAGTAAGGCCACCAGAATCTGATCCTAAATTATTAACAAATGAATTTTTTTGGGTAATAACTCACAGCCAAGCCAAGCTGAACCTGTCTGGAAGTTTAAGAAAATACAAGTGAAAAATGGAATAGAATTTTCCCCAAACTTGTGCAGTTCCTGATATTGTCCGTGCCTGGAAGCAGAATTTACAGGAAGCCACTGCAGATTCCACTAATAAGGTTGATATCACATAATCCAAGCCCCAAATTGCCCCTAAAATAGGAATGAGGGTAGCATAAACTCTAACCAACTGCAGAACATGCTGAGCTTCCTCTATCACTAGCCTAGATCCTCAGCTGCTGGAGCCATATTGAAATCAATGGAGTGACGCCTATTTATACCAAATGAGACTCTGTCTCAGTGTGTTAGATCTAATGGCACCATGGTCATGTTTAGGGTGGGTGAATGTGGCTGGCTGCAGTAGAGAAAGCCTGGTCTTGTGGTGGTGAGAGGGGTTCTTTCCTGACTTGAAGACCAAAGAGGTTGTTGGGATAAATTCAGTGAAACTGTGAAGAAGCATCTCAAGTTTCTGTGCAAAGGACTCTTTTCTTTTTGTGTTTTGGGGAACCTGTTTACTAAGTGGAGCTGCCTGATGCTCGGCAGTTTGTATTTGCAAGGCATCATGGGATCACTTCCTGTAATTTTGCTTCATGTGGCTACAACCCTTTTCCCTCAAGCTTCTTGTTCAAATGAGCCTACAACTCCAACGGAGTTTTGCCTGATTTCTGGTCAATGCTTTAATAAGTGAAACGGTGAATTTTTGCATCTTAGGCCAAGAGTCTCTCAAAACTCAGCCATCGGGTCAATGAACACAAGTTGTAATGAAAACTGAAGCTAGGCAGAAACCAGTTTCAGGCTTTTGTTATAAATTTTCAGTCCTGGCTCCACTTTGAAGTTATTCTGGTGAACGAAAAAAAAAGAGACAACAGCTTGGCAACTTTCTCCCAATATAAAGAATATGGAGCTTTTTGGTCCCCAGCTGGATACATGTGCTCTGAAAAATCTAGGCTGGACCTACAAGATAGCGCTGAACTCCTGCCAGTTTTGAAAGGGAACATAGAGTATTTGAGAAAACAAGGGGGTATTTTTGTTTCGCCTTGACAGGGACATGCTAGTGAACGGAATCACTCTGTCCTGGGTTGTCTGCTTGTCATTTGAGAAACACAATTGCTTCTATCAAATCCTCTCTGAGCACCATTTCAATTTTTGCAAATTACTGTCAGCTGGTTTTCAAAGCACTCTTTAAACAGGAAAGTATTTGGTAGAACGCAGACCCATGCCAGGGTCTATCTCATAAAATGCATCCAAACTTTGAAGTGAAATTCACTAGTTTGCATGTGCGTCACATAGCACATTTTAAAGCAAAGGTAGGGAGAGAGACTATTACTGGCAGAGAAATGCAAGGGGCTGGATTCTGCAAACCTGGACTCCTGATGAGAAGTACTCATCCTCTATAATAGTTGAGTACCTCTCAAATGTCCTGTATTTCAAGGGAAATTACTTATGTTAGTCCCAAAGACCCAGATGCTCAAAGATATTTAGATACCAAACTCCCACTGAAATAAGATATTTAGACAACTAAATATCTTTGAGAACGTGGGCCTAAAGTTACCTATGTTCTACACCAACCTGGTGTTTCATCCTACTCTTTATTGTTGAAAATTACTTATCTCTGAAAGAAAAAAGTCATGCCGCTGAGTTTACAGCAAGCATTCTCTGTAATAAGGGAAGGAAGCCCACCATGTGTGAAGCTTCCTGCATGGGTAATGTTTTCTGTATCTTATTTTTTGGTCTTCATCAAACACTGCATCCCACATTTGGGTCTTTGCAGATGGAGAATCACAAATAACCTCACTGCTGTCCCTTCTCTACTTAGATTGTCAGCTCTTCAGCGCAGGGACTGTCTTTTTGTTCAGTGTTTGTATAGCACCTGCCACATTGGGGTCCTAAGCATTTCAGTAATAAAAATTAATGATAAAATACAACACATACCACTACTGATGAGGATAAGCCTGTGCGTGTTGGTATGTAACTGACACTGGTTGATAAGCCAGTTATCCTCTGCGTGTTGTCTTTTCCTTTGCACAGTGCCAATCACAATGAAACCCTCACCCATAATCGGGATCCCTAAGTAAGGCTGCAATCCCAATAATAAATAGTAATGATAAATGACTGAGCCGATTCCATGTTGCACGTACTGTTCAGCAGAGGCAGGGGGTACAGAATCCAGTCTGTTTTGACATTACTTTACTTGAAATTCCACTGAACGTTCTCTGCAGCTGGGTTTTATTAAACATGAAGATAAAGCGAAGCACCTTTTATGTATGCAAATGCCAAAAAACAATTTTAAACAAATTATTACAGAAGTGTCTTTGGAAACTTAACAGGGGAGCGGTGGGCTACACGGCTTGTGCGTTGATTACTGGTTTGGTTAGAAAAAAGCATGCGTAATGTTTTAATTTCCATATCATCCAGAGAATGAAACATTTTTAAAGTTGCCTTTGACAATGCAGGTCCATTCCTGTTATCGGCTTTCTGAATTTTTTTTGGGAAATTTAGGCTTTTATTACCTTGAGCTGCCAAGGCATAAGATATTGCAAAATAAATAAATGCAATTATGAACCTCAAAAAAATGAAAGTTCGGTGTTGCCACGTGTGTAATGCGTTACGTTTCTAGAGTGGCTTATACTGGAAGATCTCAAAGCACTTTGCAAAGACTAGCAGAGACCTGGTTTAGGTCTGAAATTGCACCAGTTTAACTAAACGTGTAATGGTGCTCTGGTTTAAAAAGGCGCAACTTTGTGTGTGGACACGGCATAGATTTAAACTTGACTGACATGAGTTTAGTTTATTAAACAAGTTCAATCTAAACTGCTGTAAGGCAGGTTTAAACTGACATCAGTGTCCATTCATTTAATTAAGCTGTCACAGCATTGCACCCAGTGTTTAATTTGTGCCAGGGCTTGCCAAGGCTGAAGGCTGGCACCTCTGGGCCGGCTGCATCAGTGAAAAAAATTGTTTGAACCCCAGCACCTCTTTCATTACTAAGCATTGCTTGCACCTTTAGTGAAACTGTGCAATGTCTGTGTTTTGGCAAGTCTGCAGTCTCACAAAACTCCGGGGAGGGAGGTTCGGTAGGTGAAACTCACCCCTTTGCCTAAGAGTATTTTGAGGGGTTCTGCACGGGGGTGAATTTCACTCGACGTTCTCTCTTCTGAAGAGATGTGAAAATGGAGATATTGTGACCAGGGCTGCCCAAAGGATTCAGGGGGCCTGGGGCAAAGCAATTTTGGGGGCCCCTTCCATAAAAAAAGTTGCAATACTCTAGAATACTATATTCTTGTGGGGGCCTGGGGCAAATTGCCCCACTTGCCCTCCCCCCCCCAACCAAAGGCAACCCTGATTGTGACTTGTCTGTAATATTTAAATTAAGATTAGGTTTAAAAAAAATGCTTTAGTTCAAACAGGACTTGTTTGGCAGAAATGCTATGTCCTGTGTTCATCGATTGCAAGATCAGAAAGGATTATCCTGCAACCAGTTAGTGGCAGAGCTGCAAATGGAACTCAGGCATCCTGTCTCAGTCCTCTGCTGTAGCCACACTTCCATTCTCCCCATGTTGCTGGGGAGTTAGTTCATTGTGGTTAATTCCTGGCACGGAGACACACCTCTGTGTATAACCTATAGGTCACCTTTGAAGTGCTGTCCATTTGATCCAAAAGAGAGAGAATCCTATTGCACAGAGATCCTAGCGTGTGCAGAAAATTCTCCAGGTCTTATCAAGCAAGCAAAGGATAATAAAAAAAGATGAGGGCAAAGTCCTAATGGGATCACACTGAAGACTATTTCTCAGAACCAATTAAGTGTGTGAATTCATTTCCTGAGCAGACAGGTATTTTATTAGAAAACAATTTTTATGAAGATCATGAAGTTTTCCTTGCTAGTGAATATTTTTGAGAAGATTTTGCTGGGGATGCAGCCATCACACTGGAAAGAGGGGATTCTTGGACTGTATTTTTCCAGAGCAGCTCTTCGGCGAAATTGCAGGAAATGGAAGAAATCATGCTGGTGCATGAGGAGGGGGATGAAGGACTGAAACGTAAAGGCTGAGTCAGGGTGAAGGGATAACACTTATTTGCATTAAAAAAGAAAAATAACTGCTCTTCAGTTTTAAAAATATTGCTTCATTTTGTTTGTGTTCCGCAAGCCCAAAGGGCCTGATTCTCCCATTGCTCTGTGCCTTGTGCAGTCCCTTATAGAAGTATATGGTGAGTGTGAGATGCTGTCAGATCAGAATGGCTGAACAAGGGACAGGACAATGGGGAATCAGAGCACAGACTGAGGCCTGACCTGAGTCCTATCTATTGCTGAAAAGTACAGAGTCTCAGTTATCACAGGGACTGATTCAACATTGCTCTGATCCTTGTGTCCTCATTTTCACTTGTGCAGAGCACAGGTAAGACATTGCAATTTGGCAGAGTCTTATACCCACTTTGCTCTGATGACCTTTACCAACAGAAGTGCAGGGCAATGGTGAATAGGGTGTGTGATATCTGGGCACTGCCATGGGCTCAGGATAGCAAAATCAGGATGCTGGCTCACATACTGATTAGCTGAAAGAAAGAAAAATGCCTAAGCTTCAGGGCTCTCTGTGCTTTAGTTGTGATGTTTCTGTGGTTGGACCAACTCACCTGTTCACAGCAGCAAAGTGCACAGGTAGAGAGTGTTACTTCAGAGACATGTGTCAGGTCCCAGTGCATTCAGGGGTATACGCTGACTTCCTTTCCCTTGGATTCCAGATTGCTGGCAGCTCTCCAAGCACACTCAGCTGAGAAACCTACCATGGAACTCTGCACTCCGGTCCCCAAGACAGAGAATCAATGCCTTTAAAAACAGTGAATGTTATATGAATGTGTAATGTGGTATTGCGGTATTGCAACCATTGTTAGCCTATCTGTCAGCATCTAAACCTAGAAGTTGTCCAGAAAGAAAGAAACGGCTTATCAGGGGAATTTAACCCAGATTCTCTGGCTTATGGCCAAGATTGGTTTTCAGCTGAGCTCTGCTGGCTGCAGTCCAGGGATCTCTTGGCTTCATGCACAGCTCAGGGCTTTATTTCCTTTTTCACTAAACACACAATAATTCCACATTTCTCCGAGGAGCTGTGGAAAAAATGCACTGAACCAAGGAAGAGACCCATTGGGGAAGGTAGGGTGGGGTGCAGGGGTGCTACCTCAGTTAGGATCTTCCTTCTCCCAAAACAGAAGGGCAAGGTGTGGTGACTTCCCTGCCTCTGATGTCATTGTCTCCCCACACTTTCCTGGAAACTGCAGACCGGAATTGTAGCCTCTGCCTTCCTTGCGTGAAAAACTGTCATGGAGCATGTTTGCTGCTCTTCAGTCATACATTCTGTGTGTGTGTGTGATTTTAAAATACATTTGGAAGCTTGGGTGCCCTTAACTGGGTTGTCAACTTATTTCTAAGTGCACTGAATTGGTCCCCATTCTATTAATCTTCTAATGCCCCTATTCAGCCACCTGGGAAAATCCAGAAATGCTCCACTTAGCGAATAGTCTCCTCTGTAGGCACAGGCACCTGAGTATAAGATACAGGATCAAAGAGGCATAGGAGATGATTTTTCCAAAGTTGAATAAGTCTTCACTGGAGTATACATAGCCACCTATCAGTGGTATGAACCTGAGACCGCTTTGTCCGTACATCAGAGGGACTTTCTCCAGAGCATGAAAGATGAACTGTGTGTAGGTCATACAAGGGAACTGCTTTCTCGTTGTTCTTTTCCCTGAAGAGCTTCAGAGTTTGGTGGCAAATGGCTATAGTTTTGATCACAGAGAAATGAATGTGTTAGGGAATCTCCATTGAGTAACGCATTGAGGGTGGCGTCTTTTCCCAGTGTTACAACGAAATCTGTGGTAGCCTGACCCCAGCCTGCTGAGGGTTTGCACGCTGTAGAACTCCAATAAATGTTTCTTCCAAACAATCAGCTATAAACATGTGGCAATTCAGATGGAACGCCATGCCCAATCTCATTCTTATTAGCTTTTTGCCCAGAAAAGAAAAGATCCTGGGGAAAACGACAGTGGCACCTCTGTTGGTAACTGCTGACAGTGTTTGAAATGGAATTGTCTCTTTCATGCAGTTCCAGAGAGTGCCTTTGCAATGTGGTGGCAAGATTCTCCAGATGCTGGAATCCTGCAGCGTAATTACTGCTGATTCACGTGGGCAGGTGGTGTTGATTAGACTGAATAGAAACAGGGTGTGTGGAAGATGTAGAGAGAGGAAACTAGGTGTGGAATAGAGCAAGGGTGACGCTAAGGGAAGAGAGCAGCCAAAGCAAGGACGGGTATAGTTTTATTTGTGATTTGCCCAGGCACCTGAAAGGGGGGTGATTTTTGGCTCTTGTCCTGCAGCTGCAGCTTGCATTAGGCTTGTGTGCTCTTTAAAGCTCTTCTTCCTAAATTGGATTGTATGAGGGACAGGCCTGGGAGTTTCCTGCCTTCCAGTCTCAGTCATGAAGCTGATTGTTGGTCTAGGGAAAACTGTTTAATTTCTCCGTGCCTTAGCTTCAACCTGTGGTGAACTGTTGGGGATGATTCTTCTATAGCATGCAGAGAAGTGAGTGAAAAGCAGAGTGTGTGTGTGTGTGTGTGTGTGTGTGTGTGTAATACTCCATAGATACCAACTGACATTCACAGGTAGATTATCTGATCAAGGGCAAGACGAAAACAGTGATGGCAAATAATAAAGGGTCTATCATGTTCCTCAGTAAAACATGATGAAACTGTCTGAATCGGAAATAATCTGGAGCTTTTTGGTAGTTCATTGGAGCAAAGTTATACTTTATACCTTAGCTAAAAAATATTTTTTCCTCTCTTCCATAATAGATCATTACCTGCAGGAGCGTGGGGCCTGGGGGAAACTTGAATAGATCTAATTGGAGCCATTTGGATTTTCCTCTGCCTTTGTCAGTCTTCTACACTTTCAGGATAAATTCTGTGTAGCTCCTTTCTTCAAGGATCTGGTTATTAGGTGACAAACTCACTACATGAGGCTCCTATACAAGTCAGTGGAAAGATGCCCACTGACTTCAATGGGCTTTGGATCAGGCACTTTACAGTGTGTATGGGAGTAGTGGGGAATGATCTAATAGGAGGTATTTAGCCAAATGACCTTTTATAGTCCTTCACCACTGACCCCTCCTCAGCAAGATGCTGCTGGAGAAAATCTACCCCAATGGATGCACACAGAACAGATTGGCGTGTGCTAACAGACCGCTAAGCACTCAGTTAAATAGCTGGAGCTGAACTATGAACTTGCATTGGAAAATGACCAATACAAAGAGAAGAAAAAATGTTTTACTTCACACTTACAGGCCAGCTGAAGTTTTCTGTAAATTTTACCACAATGAGGAATTGATGGGGAAACCCTATGGCATTAACAACATTATAATGACGGATCTGTGGGTGCTTCCAAATGTAACAGTCAAGGTCTTCTCCCAAACAGGATTAGAAAATGACTTTGCGTATTTCCAGTCCACATGTTTATTTTCTGAGGTGGTTAGCAATACAGGCAGTAACAGGCACGCTACATTCATAAGAGAAAAAAACCAGTGACCTTCAGTTTGAGGCAGAAATGTTGGGTGAACTCCTCCTGATTTCTCCTATTTCTTAATCGCACTGATCTTTATACACAGCACGGTATTACAACCAGCACTTCCAAAGCACTCAGTACTTATCTGTTCAATAAAAGTTTTCCGTTTTGCTAACCCCCCATCAGCTCGCTGTGAAGGCAGACATTTTTATTTTTGCAGTTGTTTTGCAGCAGTTTAGAAGGAACATACTTAATGAAAAGGGATAAGAGAAACAAGCCAATGTTCAGTGTTCTGGGTAGAGTAGTTTTTTGGCTTTGTTGCCTTGACCATAAGATACAACCAGGTGTTTATGTGATAGGCTCGATCATGATAGCAAAAGTTTCAATGTGAGTTATCAATGCTCAGCAACTTGCAGAACCAGCCCTTATGCTGCTAGTGGCTGAGAGTCAGCGGAGTTGGAGGGAGAACATAGTACAGGAAGGTATTTCCTGGGTCATCAAGTCCTTCTCCTGCTGTCACAGCACATCCTGTCATAGAATCGCAGTCATAAACATGTCAAGCTTCATCTTAAAACTAGTGAGGTTGTTTGCCCCTGGGGCTGTTTCAAAAACTCCTTCCTGTGGTGGTGAGAGAGCTTCTCCAAATTTCCAGCCTAAATTCATTCATGGCTAGTTTCTATCCATTGGTTCTTGTGTAAATTAGCTTTAATTTATTTAATTTAAAATTAATAGACTTTCTCCCTCCTTGATATTCATGCTCCCCTTATGGCCCCCTGCATTTATAGAGAGCAATCAGATCCCCTCTTAGCTTTCAATTTGTTAGGCTAAACAAGCCAAGCTCCCTCAGTCACTTTTCATAACAAAGGCTCTGCATTTCCCAATCATGTCTGTGCCTGGTATAGTCTGAATTCATCTTTCTTGAACATAAGTGATCAGAATTGTATACAGCATTCCAGAAGCACAGGACTTTTGATTTTTAAATTGATCGTCCCTCTTGTTCACTAGCATGTCTTTTTGGAGAACAGCTACCATCATAAAGAACCTATAGGAAGTGCATTTCCAAAGAACTTGACCCCATGTGCTGGGAGTCTGATGATGATAGGATTTATTAATTATGTTGAAAAGAGAATTATATTTATATAGAAGAAACTTGAGCAATTCTGACTCTGATCAGTTTAAATCTTTTTAGTTAGTGACCCCATATTCTGGCCCCAGCATTCTGCCATGCTGGGCTACTTATTCACCTAGTGGGCAAACAGGAGCTTGCACATGGAAAAGCTGAAAACTGTTTATTGTTAATTCTCAGAAGTGATTCTAGAATCATCGTTATGATTTTTGCCTTTAATAAAAGTATATGAATCAAAGGGCACTTTGTTGGTTTCCTCAGGGTTATGCATTTTAGGTGGAATTTTCCAGGCATCTCTTTGCATAACTGGTTCAAACCTACCTTTTGAATATTCTTGGAAGCTTTGGCAAAGGGCTTAAATCAGAAACCAGCTAATCGCTTCCTTCTACCTACCTGCAGTAGCGCATCAGTCACCAGATTCCTATGAGTTACACCTGCATCTGTTTACTTGGTCCCCAGGATCTGTTCTCTGTTGTGTGCTCTTGCACTCTTTCTACAACTTTCTTCTGAAAATTTACAATTTCCATAGTATTAAATGTCCCCGATCCCTGGTTTTTCATGCATTGAACAAATGGATCCAAATGGAAGTGGTTACAGTGCAATGACGACTCAATTTTCAAATAAGAAAAGCCTCTTTCTTTGGCTTTGATTTGTATCCACCTATTGCTAAACTAGAGAATGGCAGTTTTGCCTTGCTCATGACCATATTTCCTTTAGTGCCTACCTTTGTGGGGTTTGTGCCTGTTGAGTTTCACTCTCAGGTTCAAAGAATGTCAAACTCTCAAAGTAAAACTGATTTTTTTGACATGTTCTTGCAATAAAACCACTTGGCCAAGAGAACTCTAAAGGCTGGTGAACCTCCCTGAACTTCTTCACAAATCTGGCCTGGAGATTAAGGTTATAACAACACCTGAAAATAGTGGAATTTCCTGTGATTTTGGGTTCCATTGCAAACCCCAAACCTCCAAAGCTATACCTTGAGCAAACACCTTAGGGAGACCAATAAGTACATTTCTACAGAACGATACTGCTTCCTAATGGGAAGATGCTTCATGTCCTTTCACATGTCCTTAGGTTTGAGGCAAAGTTGTGATCTATGACAGCAAGAAGAATATGAACACATGGCATTAAGACAACACAATTTTTAAAGGGGTGAGAGAGTTCTGACCTCTTCGGAAGTTTTTGGCCAGTCTAGGAGCAGCACTGAAGAATCTGGTCTTGGTTCACCCCTCTGTGATAGACCAAACCTAACACTACAGAAAGAGGAGGTGAAATCTAATGTCTCAGCCTCAGGTAAGGGCATTGGGCAAAAGAAAGTCTACCCCAAAAGTCTGAGAGGGGACTAACAAAAGGAACTGGTACAAAGATGCACCTTATAAATAGGGCACAAGTTGATGGATCATTTCCCTTCAGTCATTCCCCTTGGGTTTTTCTTTTCTTGCTTTAATAACTTTCCCCTGAGCCTCAGTAAATCCTTCCAGCTCCCCAGTAGGCCAAGTTTGCTGACAGACACATTGTGACAGATGCTTACTCTAACCTATAAGGCGTCTGACACTCGTAATCCTCTGTGCATTAATTCAGTAGGTTTTCCCAGCAGCCTCACTTGCTGGCTTAGCTGAGGATGTTAAAACCAGAGCTTGCTGAATTGCCTTCATTTCTTTAGCTGGAAAAGTGAACTCAACCATAAGAGGAGAATCAGCAGCAATAAAAACATCTCCTACTTTGCAGCAAGATCTAAGAGGCAAAGCTACTCCCTAGTGCATAGGCTCATTGCTGCTTCTCATTTCGATCCCTGGGAACATTGCTGTCTGCAAATGAAAAGGCAGAAGATTGGACACATCAGCAGGGACCTGCCCATTTTAATGCCCGCACAAGGGGCTTGAGGAGATGTTCAGTTTTTCTGGCAGCTCACAGGGGGTGGATGGGTCCAGAAGACCCAGCATATTAAATGCATGGTACATTTAAACAGTTTACAAAAATATGTTCCTTGTTGTTGGTGGTTGTTATAATGGCTTGTCACTTAGATGGGACTGTATACAATTTATGCCCACTTAATATCATTCTTATTACATGGTTAATCACAAGGAAGAATAAAAAGGGAGAGAGCCTGATTGCCTCTATTTCATTTGCTTAATGGAGCGCTCAGAGTGGAAGAAAGAGCATTTGCTAATCATCTATTTTAGCAATCTGAGTGATGTTTGAGGGTTTCTGACAATGTCACCAAGTAATGTTATGCTGAAAGGTTTTAATCTTTCCTTTCGCTAAACATGAACAGAAAAAGGAATCGCATGACAGATGCTGTGTCCAGTAAGAGGTAGATATAATTCATGGCCACCTTGCATACTTACTTAGCCCTGGGGGTCTTGAACCAAAAGCCATTTATAATCATACCTCTACCCAACATGATCTGGCCCTAATGTTGAATCAAGATCTCTAGGGGCTATTGTAATACAAATACTAATAATGATGATTTTATGGTGATTCTGGAGAAGTTTCCAGTGTTGCTGATCTGCTCAGAATGGAGATATATAAAAATGGAGAGATGATGGAGCAAAATGTGGTGTCTCTGCTAATCCTTAGAAAATACAGAGAGAGAGAGATACCATGCTTTTTGAGGCCTGGAATCTCTGTCCTTTGAAACCACCTTTTATTTTATCTTGACTTTTTTAATCTCTTTTCTTTAATTAGATTGTCCAAAGTCCTTAAAACTTATGGAGGGAAGTTTATAAAGAAATAGATTCTTTTTTTAAATGCACCTTTGATTAATGGATTTTGCTGATAGAGACCATAGGTTCTGACACACATTCTGCACCTTTGAGGAAAGTGGACTGCAGAATTTATCAGTTGATTCTGATATGAGCCCAATTCTTGAACGTCTCTGGTATTACTGTGTCCCATTGATTATCCTCATTCGACCAAGTTTCTGTGGTTCCTGTTATATCAATATCCTCATTTAGTATGAGGCACTCTAGTTCACCCATCTTATTATTATTTAGACTTCTAGCGTTGGTCTATAAGCACTTTAAAAACGTGTCACTTTTTAGCTGCCTGCCATTACATGATGTAATTGAATGGGACTTTTTTTTTCATTTGATTGTTTCTCATCAGATCCTATCTGTATTTTATCATCTTCCATTCTCTCCTTCTTATTAGGAAATAGAGAATCTCCATTTATAGATCCTCCCCTAAGGGATGTCTGAACCACGTGCTCCTCTGCACCTGCTGGCTTTCCCCCAGCCCTTAGTTTAAAAACTGCTCTACAACCTTTTTAATTTTAAGCGCCAGCAATCTGGTTCCATTTTGGTTTAGGTGAAGCCCCTCTTTCCTGTACAGGCCACCCCTTTCCCAAAAGTTTCCCCAGTTCCTAATAAATCTAAACCCATAGTGCCATAGTGTAGCAGGAGCAGATATCCTGGAAATTCCATTCCAACTTGTCACGGGGGGATTAGGAACCATTTCCCTCCTCTTTCCTCTGCAGAAAGGGAAAGTTTCTAGCGGCAACTTCAAAGGTTGTACATGCTGCTCATTATCTCTGCTAAGAAGCATTTGACATCTGCTTCTAATTCTTGACAGCAGCTTGTTTCTTGTGATCCATCTGACTTTCTAAACTTGTGCAAGAGCCTGCTTGTGCTCTCCCCCACATTTGTTCTCAGTCAATAATATGTCCTGTAATATCAATTGTTTTCCTCAATCAGTAACATGTTCTGTAATATGTTCTTATTGTTTGGGCCCCAGGGATTACCCCTGCTTAGGGAAGTGCGAAAGGCAGCCCCGCTGGTAGCCACGTTGGAGCGATTCCAGGCAAACATAAGCCAGAGAGAATTTGGAAGAACCTGCTGCTTTTGTTACATGTTGATTTATTGACAATGCCCTCTGCCTATTTTGAAAAACATGCCCTGCCTTCCTGTTTTATTCCTTTAACCCAAATCATGTTTGGAAAGGGAGCAATGCTTCCGGGAAAACTCTGCACCTCATAGCTCATTACCGGGATGCAGGAAGAGTATCTATGCCAGCAAAAGGATCATTTATTCCCATAGACATCTTGTGAGCCCAGATATCTGGGCTTACTTTTTGTGCACTGTGATAAGTTATACTGCTCCCTCAGAGGCTAAACTTTGATGGCTCCAGACAGCTATGTTTCACTGTTGAAATGATTCTTTCTTCAGCTTACCAACTAAGGAAGTTGCAGATTGGATCACAATAAGGGTCCATCTAATCCACTGTCCGTCTCTGACAATGGCCAGCAACAGATATTTTTGAGAAAAGTGTAAGAGACCTGCAATGGGCAGTTCTGGAATAGCCTTCCTAGGGAGGCTCCTGTGGTGCAAAGCCTGTGAAGGATACAAATTCCCTGGTGTTAGCGACTCAGTCTATGAGGTTTGGATTTCCCCCGCCATAAAGAAGTGAGCTGAGATAGCCGAGCTCGGTTCACTTTGGCACGCCTCAGTCTCATTTTCCCCGGCTTTCTTTTGCAGCAGCTAAAGTTACTTTTTGTTGTTGGGCCTAAGTCATTCCAGTTCCAAACCTGGGCAGCTTTTGGAGAGGGGAGGAATCCAGCATCAGCGGCCATAAATAAGAGTCTCTCCAGTTTACCGTACCAACTGGATGGCTCAAAAGAGAAAATTAACTGTGACAGACCCAAACCAGTGGGGTACAGGAGTCTGGTAGAGGGCAAATATACTGGTCACTGGATGAGTAGTTTTCTGTTCCCCGAGTGACCAGAGCAGGGGCTGCACTAGAGTAATCAGGAACTTGCTAGAACCAATTAAGGCAGACAGGCTGATTACCGATTAGAACACCTGCAGCCAATCAAGGCAGGCTAATCAGGCTCCTGGGTTTAAAAAGGAGCTCACTCCAGTCAGTGAGGAGCCAGAGGAGAGGAAGTGCATGTGAGGAGCTGGAATCAGAGGCACAAGGAGCTGAGAGAGAGATGGTGGTGCTGCTGGAGACTAAGAGTACAAGCGTTATCAGACGCCAGGAGGAAGGTCCTATGGTGAGGATAAAGAAGATGTTGGAGGAGGCTGTGGGGAAGTAGCCTAGGAGTTGTAGCTGTCATGCAGCTGTTACAGGAGGCACTATAGAACATCTGCGATCCACAGGGCCCTGGGCTGGAACCCAGAGTAGAGGGCTGGCCTGGGTCCCCCAAACCTCCCAACTCCTGGTCAGACACAGGAGGAGCTGACCCAGACTTTGGGAGGATCACTGAGGTGAGCAAATCTGCCAATAAGCGCAGGACCCACCAAGGTAAAGGAGGAACTTTGTCACATAACATTAAATATTTTAATACCTTGGTGAATTGTGTGTTGTTACCATCCTGTCAGTATTAATGCTGGATGTAAATCTGGTCTCCAGTGGGCTCCTTCTAAGATGTCACTGGCCTAAGTGAGGTCACCCACCTGCAAACTGGCTGCTGCTTAGAAGGAAACTCAAACAAGCTGATTGTTGGGAGAATTGCAGGCAGCTGGAAAGAACAAAACAGGCACACCAGATACTGTGGTGATGGGTGCATAATTAGAACCTGAAGCCAAGGGGATAACAAATTAGAAAGAGGAGATGATTTAACAAAGCTTCAGTATATAGTTAAAGTAACTACTGCAGAAAGCACTAGTGCCTATATAGTGAGCATACAGGCACGGTGACAGTAATACTAGCTAATGGTGTCAAACTCAAGTGAAAAGTATATTAGTGCTACTGGGTGTAACGATTTTACAATAAGTATCAGAGGGTAGCACGTGTTAGTCTGGATCTGTAAAAAAGACAAGAGTCCTGTGGTACCTTATAGACTAACAGACATATTGGAGCATAAGCTTTTGTGGGTGAATACTCACTTCGTCAGATGCATGTAATGGAAATTTCCAGAGGCAGGTATAAATATGCAGGCCAGAATCAGTCTGGAGATAACGAGGTTAGTTCAGTCACGGAGGATGAGGCCCTCTTCTAGCAGTGGAGGTGTGAACAGCAAGGGAGGAGAAACTGCTTTTGTAGCTGGCTAGCCATTCACAGTCTTTGTTTAATCTTGAGGTGATGGTGTCAAATTTGCAAATGTACTGAAGTTCAGCACTTTCTCTTTGAAGTCTGGTCCTGAAGATTTTTTGCTGTAGGAAGGCTACCTTAAAATCTGCTATTGTGTGTCCAGGAAGGTTGAAGTGTTCTCCTACAGGTTTTTGTATATTGCTGTTTCCTGATATCTGACTTGTATCCATTTATCCTTTTAAGTAGGGACTGTCCAGTTTGGCTGATGTACATAGCAGAAGGGCATTGCTGGCACATGATGGCATATATAACGTTGGTGGATGTGCAGGTGAATGAACCGGTGATGTTGTTGCTGATCTGGTTAGGTCCTGTGATGGTGTTGCTGGTGTGAGCGGTGCGAGGGTTTTTGGTGCCCTAGGCACAGGGCCAGCTCGCCGGTCCTGCGGCTCCGATGGACCTCCCGCAGGCATGCCTGCGGATGCTCCACCGGAGTCGTGGGACCAGCGGACCGTCCACAGACACTCCTGTGGGAGGTCCACCGGAGCTGTCTGCTGCCTTCCCAAATCCTTGTGCCCTAGGCGACCGCCTAGCTCGCCTAAATGGAGGCACCGGCCCTGGTTGCTGGTGTAGATATGTGTACAGAGTTGGCATCGAGGTTTGTTGCATGGATTGGTTCCTGAGTTAGAGTTGCTGTGGTGCAGTGTGTAGTTGCTGGTGAGAATAAGAACATAAGAACGGCCATACTGTTTCAGACTAAAGGTCCATCTAGCCCAGTATTCTGTCTACTGACAGTGGCCAATGCCAGGTGCCCCAGAGGGAGTGAACCTAACAGGTAACAATCAAGTGATCTCTTCGCTGCTGTCCATCTCCATCCTCTGACAAACAGAGGCTAGAGACATCATTCCTTACCCGTCCTGGCTAATAGCCATTTATGGACTTAACCACCATGAATTTATCCAGTTCTCTTTTAAATGCTGTTATAGTCCTAGCCTTCAGAACCTCCTCAGGTAAGGAGTTCCACAAGTTGACTGTGCGCTGCATGAACAAGAACTTCCTTTTATTTGTTTTAAACCTGAAGAATATGCTTAAGGTTGGTGGGTTGTCTGTGGGTGAGGACTGGCGTGTCTCCCAAGGCCTGTGAAAGTGAGGGATCATTGTCCAGAATGGGTTGTAGATCACTGATGATGCATTGGAGAGGTTTAAGCCGAGGACTGTAGGTGATGGCCAGTGGAGTTCTGTTGGTTTCTTTCTTGGGCTTGTCTTGCAGCAAGAGGCTTCTGGGTACATGTCTGGCTCTGTTGACTTGTTTCCTTATTTCCTCACACAGGTATTCTAGTTTTGAGAATGCTTGGTGAAGATCTTGTAGGTGTTGGTCTCTGTCTGAGGGGTTGGAGCAAATGTGGTTGTACCTCAGTGCTTGGCTGTAGATAATGGATCATGTGGTGTGTCCGGCATGGAAGTTGGAGGCATGAAGGTAGGCATAGCGATTGGTGGGTTTTCAGTATAGGGTGGTGTTAATGTGACAGTCACTTATTTGTACTGTGGTGTCTCGGAAGTGGACCTCCCATGTAGATTGGTCCAGGATGAGGTTGATGGTGAGGTGGAAGCTGTTGAAATCATGGTGGAATTCTTCCAGAATCTCCTTCCCATGGGTCCAGAAGATGTCATCAATGTACCATGGGTAGAGAAGGGATGTGAGTGGACAAGAGCTGAGGATTTTATGTTGTGTTTCCCAAGAGAAAATGTCTGATATTAAATGTGCTATTCAATATGAAGCTTGTATCACTGAGCGTCAATTATTCTGTGTTGACTTAGAAGGGAGCAGCTCATTCTAATATGTTTCACCCAAGAAAAAAAAAACATTAGAGTAAATTACCTCCATAGTGTGAAATAGGAGATGGCGTATGATGGGCTCTGCCAAAGATGAGACTGACTTGCCACAGTCCTTATCCTATTCCCACTCTCTCCTTTGACACTTCTTCCATACAGTCCCCTTCACCCAGAATCCCCCTCCCCAACCTCTATTTGGTCCTCCGTCTTCTCCTCCTTCAAACACACATCTTTCAGCAAGCCTCCATATCTTGAGAGCAAAGACGGTGCAGTGTGCGGCAGACAGGGAGCTGCTCTGTAATCATTTATGAATGTTGTATATTGATCTGATTATTGGTGTAGAGCAGCCTGAATGGAACCTTGTGGGAGGAGCACAGGTTACAGGAGGCATGAGTTTGGACACGGCACCGGGAAGTCAGTCTGTGTGCACATGGCTGGAAGGGTAGATGTAGTTGCAACACCTCTATAAATAGTTTGCTTAATAAAGAGCCAGTTTCATTCTAGAAATGTGGAGTCCTCTCAGGTTATTACCCAGGACGAGATACATGAAACAATTGGGAAGTTTAATGTGACTAAACTGGGTTAAATCAACAGTGCTGGAAAACAAGCAGGAAATTGAAACAATGACTTGAGATAAGAGACCCCTCAGCAACCACTGCGGGGTTGTTAAAGGACCGTGGGAAAACCAATGGCCTTGGCTTGGCCTCCTGCTGATCCCCCCAAACTGGTGGTTGTTTGAAGAAGCTAGGCCTGCCTGGGGCACCATTGCAGCATAGTGGGGCTTTAGGCAAGATACACGTGTGTAAAATGTTTGTCATTTTCAAATCCTTTTCTCCAAATGCTTTATTCCTATTGGTGTGATTAAACTATATTTTGGTTGAAGAAAGCAGTCATGCTCTATTTACCACAGTCACAGCTGGACCTGCTGGGTAAGCATGGTAGATACATGGGGTACTTCCCAGGGCCCTGTCTACACATGGGAGACTCACCTGACCCCTGAGTGGGGTGCACTCAGAGAAACCATGAAGAAGGCTGAGGTTCCGTTAGTCCTGCAACCAGGCAATGTTTAAAGCAGAGGCTTGGAATTCAGGTAATGTGGGTACAATTTCCAGCTTTGACATAGACTTTCAGTGTGACCTGGGCCAAGCACTTAGTGTCTCAGTCCTGCAAATATTTAAGCAAGACGGAAGCCTTAATTTCTCTGTGCTTCAGTTCCCCCTCTGAATAATGGAGATAATGGTACTAACCATCTCCCAATCTTTTCTGCTTTGTACGTTCTGTGGTTCAGGAGCTGTCTCTTACCTTGTGCATGTACGGCAGGGCACTGATCTCAGCAGAGAGTCACACAATACAAATACATTATGGATCCTAGTGTCCCTCAGGGAAATGCCCATGAGACTCATTTAGAACAGAATAAATTGAAACAAAGAAGTAAATAAAGTAATGCAGCCACCTAGTACTGACCAGGAACATGGCCTGTCTCACTGCTCAGTCATGCAGTTTGCTGCTTTCTCTATCTCTATGAGAATGATAGTGCACATGTCCGACACACCTTACCCATGTCCTTAACTTTACTCATATGCGGAAAATACAGCATGTCTTTGCAGGAGCTGGGACCTGTGTCTACAATGTCCTCTCTGTCTAGATCATAAACTCTTTGGGATAGGATCTTTGCTTTTTTCATTTGTTTTTAGAGCACCCGGCACATTGCTACCACCCTGCAAATGAGCAATAGGGATAAGAAAGGAAATATGTACTCGACTTTCTTGCGTAGCTGGAGATGAACTGGCTGAGGTTTTATCCTTCCACCCATAATAAACATGGTAATAACTTTTACTTCCTGCTTTATTTCGGTTGGGAGCCATGTACAATCGTCAATAAGGATAGAAGCTATTAATCATGGAAGATAATGTCTCTGAGCAGATATAACTGACAGCAAGGAACATGGGGAAGGGTTTGGGGGAGTCAGTAGTGGAGAGTGATTTAATGCTTGTGGTTTCAGTAGTATTACTGCATTTCTAGCACGTAACTTCTACAGGCTCCTTGAATTTGGTACCCATGCCCTTCTGTGGATTGAAATACTTAGTGGTCTCCACCACAGTATCTGAGGATCTCACATGCATAACTTAATTTATGCTCAAAACATCTCTGAGGGAAGTGCTAGCCCCATTTTACAGATGGGGAACTGAGACCCAGAGGGACAATCAAAAAGGTTTCTAAATGCTCAAAATTGGAACAAGCCATTTTTATTTTGTCAAAATGAAACATTTTGTTCTATCAGAAACTGATTTTTTTTCAACTTTTTAATTCACCAAAATTTTTGGTTGGATTCAAAATGATTTTTCCCATCTGGAATTACCAAGGAACCCAAAAATCGGTACTCCTGAGTCCCAGCCCAGCAATTTAACCACCATCAGCAAATCCAGGGTCTTGCTGTAAGACTAATAACACTTCTGAATACCATACTAGAATGCAGCCTTATCTGAAAGTCTGCAAGAACAGGAGCCTTTGCAGTCATCAACCCTGCAAGCCAATCCAAAGAGCTAAAGGGAGAAGGAAATGCTGAAATGACCCTGACCTCCTTGCAAAAAAGCAACAGAAACTATTCTCTGCAGCTACTGGGCAACTGAAGTAGGGACAAATACGATGTAGAGGTCAAATGTATATAGCGCTTCCTCTATGGCCTTAATTCTATGAATGCAATAAATGATGATTAAAAAATTCATGTAAACATCTTACTTACTGTTGGCATTGGAAACAAACCAATGCTAATAATAGCACTAAACTAACCAAAGCAATTGCAGTGCAAACTTAACGCTGTCTTAGATTTGCAAAGGATGTTATTCTCTTATTACAGAGTTTGTCTCCATTTTAAAATAGAATAGCCTGGCCTCATAGTCTGAACCCCGGGCACTGTTGGGGCCGAGAGATTAATCCAGCCCCTTTTTGCTTTTTAATTCTGCTATACTGCTTCTGCAGTATTCATGTGTCCCAATAGTTGGCTCCCACAGAACTTCTATCCAGATGAATATGACATTGGTGCATACTGCTAAGGCAAGAGGAGCCTGACTGGGTTTTGCTCCCTGAAGAACATTATTCAAGTCCAGTGTGGGCAGCGGTTAGGTGGGGGGTATGAGTTTTGGAGCTAGAACCTCACACCCACTTCTAGCTGGAACAATTCTTTAGCATCTGTCACAGGGATAAAAAACTCACCTGCGCACATTGTGATGTCATCATTGGTTACTATGGCAATGCTTGTGAGGTCACAAGTAGAAGTTTGTGAAAAAAGCCACAGGGACTCGATCTATATCTCATTACAGTCACCAGCAATACTCCACCTACACTAATAGGAGTTGGATCAAGGGCCAGGAGAGGAGAGAGAGAACCTGCAAAGAAAAGAAGATAGTGGAGTAAGACCACTGTCAAATTACAGCAGCCCAGCAGGGAGTCAGGCCCCTTGTTTCATGAAAATATGCCAGAGTCCTACGCAATGAAGTAAGTGAACAGAAAATGCATGAACATCAGAATGGCCATACTGAGTCAGACCAATGGTCCATCTAGCCCAGTGTCCTGTCTCTAGCAATGGCCAATGCCAGATGCATCTGGCAGTTAGAGATTTAGGGTCACCTGGGACATGAGGGAAGAACTGCCTGCAAATTCAACAGTTCCTCAAAGTCTGCCATAAAGTGCTGGTGACTCTCTAACGCAGCACAATAATCACAAGACACCTCAGCACAGCACAAAGCAGCCTGGAAGAGAAATAAAATAATTTGCATTTTATTCATTCCCAACTTTTGCTTTTATACTGGATATGTCTTTAACGAGAATTCAGTGATAATGAAATTTTGCTTTGAGAAAATTAATTTTGGCTATTAAAAAGTTACTCAAAAGTAACCAGGATTTGGAACTGTAATGGGTATGAAAGACCAAAGCAGAAAATAAAATGTATCTGAATGTAATCATATTATGACTTTCTATTAAACTTAAATTATACAGTGAATAAAGTGGCTTTGAAGAATGTAGTTCCCGATCCTTGAACTGAAAAGGACCATTGTGTCGAAGCATGATATTTAATGAACTGCTTTAATGGCTTGGAACTTCTCTGTTCATAAGCTGACTCCTAAAATCTAGGACACGGCAACTTCCAAGTATTAATTTAAAAGGAACGTTAATAAAACTCCCGAGGACTCAAAGCTCCCAAAGGAACAATCACATGTGCCTATGGGGGAAGAGTTCCTGCGCTCTCATTCACAAAACAAACCCAGCCCACAGACCGTGCTATCTGTGCATCAGCTGGCAGCAGTTAATTCCTTACAGTAGCTGTTGAGGTTCTGATATGTTCTCATCATTGTAGCATTTGAACACCTTGAAAGCATCCTCATAATACCCTTGTGAGATAGGGATCATTCCCATCGAGAACTGAGGAACAGGGAAGATTGACTTGACCATGGTCATATGACAGATCTGTGGCAGAGACCAGAACTGAACCCCAATCTCTGGAGTCCCAGTTTTTCACCTTAACCCTAAGATCATCCCATCAAGTGAGTTGGTCTTTTTCTGCTTGTTTAGTGCTGTTCTTCCTGGTCAGTTTATAGGTGTTGGCACTCCCTGGTGCTATATGTAGAAGAGGAGCAGTAAATCAATCAGTCCCTTACTCATTTGCCACCCACCCAGCCCTCCTCCCTGTAGCACTGGGTCTGTGTCCAATGCCCTGGCAGGTTAGCTTGAAATGCCTTGTCTTGCCTATGGTGCCGGGGAGCAGGGGATGCATATTTCTCTGAGTCGAGTGATTTCAATACCAGCGTTCATCTTACTGTCTGCTTTATATCACTTCAAACTCCAGCGCATGGCCATGACTGAGTGTGAAATAATACGTCCCTGGGGGAAGCTGTGGAAGTTAAGGCTGTGCAGTTACTGTGATACAGGATGAGGCATCACATCTGATACAGTGACCAACCTCCAGAAAGGCTCACTTCCCCCTAAGAGAAGATACATCTTGGAATTAATGCCAACAAACCAGCACTGCTAGATAAGCCTAGAATCAAACACCATAAGGATAAAAAAAAGTACCACCCTGCTTAACAGTTATTCATCTAAACAAAAGTACCTTAATTCTGTACATAGAAAAACTAACATTGCCATGATCTTTGAGCATTTCTGAGATATTTCTGCCTAGTTCCCTTCAGCAACTGTACTGGCATCAGAATCCCAGCTCCTGGGTAAGGATGAGATAAGCCTGGTCAGTCTGTCATATGTGCAAAGCTCACTGGCCTAGCAAGTGCCATTTTATCCTAGGACAAGACCCTTTGCTTGTTTCTCTTTCCTCAAATCCATCATCTTCTCTGTGGTTATATCCAGGGTTTTGAACATCACGATCTTGTGGACTCTGTAAAGCTTTTCTGCATCAGGAGCTCCCATCTCCTCTCTTTCCCAAAGGCAGATAATGGGTGCACGGTCGTCTTTTTGCCATCATCAGATCTGGAGGAGTTGACAAAGGTCATTCTGGAGTTTGGGGTCCCTTGCAGACAATGGTTCTGAGGAGAACCATATCTGTAGTAAATTCTGGTGAGCGGTATTTCTATTTCCATTAGCTTCTTCTCCAAGCCACTTCAAGGTAATGCCACAGAAGTCATTTTATTCAAACATAGACAATTTTTAGAGCCCCTGAGGTAATAAAGAGAGATGCTCAGTCGCTCTCTCAAGTGTTACTATATTTTGGCTTGGAAGGGGATGTGGCATTGGGGACTGTCCCTTTAATGGCAGAGCTTTCCAGACAGAGTCTGGCTGGGGAGCTGTGATGCTCTTGGGAGGCACACCCCTTTGGAACCAGACACAGAACAAAAGAGATCTCTTGCAAGCAGCTTGAGCATGGCGTGATCCCTGAACACGATCCCACCCCCTGGCTCTTTCTTCTTACTGTTCCCTGGCTGGGGGGAGCCTCTCATGAAGCTCACTCGGCTGGAGCCACTCAGGATGGCGCATTGGCACACAGCCCTTTCTCAGGGTTGCCGTAGCTGACTCTCTGTGTGGTAACGGAGTCGTGGTCATGCTCACTCCTTCAGCAGGTGGGTACAGTCTTGTGGCTCAGGTCCTGGACTGGGACTCAGGAAAGCGGGATGCAATTCCTAGCTCTGCCATAGACTTGTTTGTGACACTGTCATAAACAGATAGCTAAGGGTTAATGTTTCTTTCACCTGCAAAGGGGTAACAAACAACACCTGACCAGAGGACCAATCAGGAAACAAGATATTTTCAAATCTCGAGGGAGGGAAGTTTTTGGGTGTGGGTCCTTTGTTCTGGGTCAGTTGCTCTCTAGGCTCTGAGGGTGATCACATGTCTCTACAGGCTCTCTAATCTTCTGTTTCCAAGTTGTAAGTACAGGTAGAAAACATAATGGATTTTTTACATTGTTTTTGTATTTGCACGTGTGTAGTTTGCTGAAAATGTTTAAATTGTATTTTTTTCTGAATAAGGCTGTTTATTCATTTTTTTATAAGCAAATAACCCTGTAATATTGTCACCTTGATTACAGAGATCATTTTTATGTCTTTTCTTTCTTTTTATTAAAAGCTTTCTTTTTAAGACCTGATTACTTTTTTTTTCTCTGGTTAAGGCTGAGGAACGAAGGGAGGGGGAAATCTCTTTGTGTTAGATTTACGGAGTGTGGATCTGTACTGCCTCTGGGGAAGAGAGAGGGGAAGCCTAGGAGTGGCCCTAGTGAGGGAAAGAGTTTACTTTCCCTGTGTTAAGATCCAGGGGATCTGGGTCTTGGGGGTTCCCAGGGAAGGTTTTGGGGAGACCAGAGTTCATCAAACACTCAGTTTGATTGGTGGCAGCCTATCAGATCTAAGCTGGTAATTAAACTTAGAGGAATTCTTGCAGGATTTTGGACGCTAAGGTTCAGATTTGGGACTTCTACCTTATAACAGACACCTTACCCTGTCTGTGCCTCAGCTACCATAAAATAGCGATAACAACTCTTCCCCACATTTCGGGGGGGGGGGGGGGGAAGAGGGGAAGAAAAAAAGCTTAATTCACTGTGGGTCCAGTGTTTTGAGGTTCCTGGATGAAAGGAAGTAGAGTAATACACTGTCATTGCACATGTAGCGCTTCAGGTGTGCAGGACACTTCACAGATAAGTTAAGGTGAGAGCTCCAGCTGCCCTGAGGAGCTTGTACCTAGGCTAACACACTGGATAGAGAGATAAGGGGAGGAGTGGGTGAAAGGGACAGCAATAAGAAAATGGGGTAACATAGGTGAGCAATGAACATCTCTTAATGTAGAGGGGACCACTGGGCTTCATGGGGCTCCTGGAGGAAGCGTGTTTTAGGGATGACATGCAGAGGTAAGGATGGCTCTGTCAGGTTGGAAATTCCAGGCCTGTGGGTCACATGGCAGAAGGCCTGGAGATGAGGCTGGGAGGGCAGAGGTGTAACAAGGGTGGGGGAGTTAACCAATTTTGCAAGTCTATGACACTTTCCCCCACAGATCTCAAAGGTTTTATGAAGACATCATCTTTTCTCAGGATAGTGGTGAATGCAGGAATAAGATGGCAGTAGACAAACCCTGCCAGCAATGGTCTACTCTATCTCATAGGTCTCTGGTTTGGGTTTGGAGATCAGGCTGTTTTCTAACATGTCCATTACATTACCTAGACTGCTGTTGCTTTAGCTTCTCCATGGGTGGCAGCAGGGGCGGCTCCAGACATTTCGTCGCCCCAAGCAGGGTGGCATGCCACCAGGGGTTCTCTGCCGGTCACCAGGAAGGCAGCAGGCAGCTCCGGTGGACCAGCAGACCCTCTGCAGGCACGCCTGCACCAAAGCCACCTGCCACCCTCCCCGTGACCAGCAGAGCGCCCCCGGCAGCATGCCGCCCCAAGGATGTGCTTGGTGTGCTGGGGCCTGGAGCCATCCTGGGTGGCAGGTTTCTCTCCTGAATCCCCTTGTCTCTTGATCCATGCCACTGCACTTTCTGCTTGCGGATTATGCTCTTTTTTCTTTTAGGACCAGCATCTGCTTCTCCAGCAAGGTTGGATGGGAGCCTTAAGTGTTCCCTTTCATCTTCTGCTCAGTCTCTGCATGCCATCTGCATAGGTGTTCAGCCGCATCCAGCATGCCAGTGTGCTGCACAAAGGAAGGGTGAGAAAAGAGGGTAGGTGATCCCAAGAGCAGGGGAGGCACAGAGAAACCCCAAGACTTTCATAACATGCAGGGAGGGAGAAAAACAGCCTTTTATGGTTTGCAAGGTATAAAATGTGACATGCAGGTGAAAAGCTGCATTACACCCGGCTGCCATGTAAGGAAGGTTGATGCTGTCAGGCTGGTAGAGAATCAGACAGGTTCTTCACCTGGTCAGTTACAAACACATACTGCCCACCCAGTCCCAACGGGCCCCTCTGTAGTGTAGATCTCTGTCACAGTGATTTAACCATGTGCCGTGGTAAGAGCAGTTGTCTCAGTTTCCTCTCTTTGGGAAGTGGACATATATTCTGGCCTCTTGCTCAGCATGCCCTGTCATAGCCTACAACTCCCAGGCATTCTTTTGGACTATAAATCCCAGTGTGCTTTGCTGCCAAGGAAGTACAGTACAATACACTCCATTAAAGCCTCCTCGAACGCTTCTCACTAGCAGATGTGACGAGTTGCCCTCTTTTTGTCCTCCCACTTCAGAGACCCACCTTAGCTCGTATTCTTTTGGACACAGATGCTCACATCTTTCCCAGGACATTACTGATCAGTGATGATGACTCCCTGGAAACAGATGTTCCCTTGCCCACAATGCACTTGTTGTTTTCCTCAGCGAGGTGGTTGGTGGCTGTTGGCTGTTCCAAACTGAAGGGCTGTCAGCTAAATGAGTGCAAACATGCACACATACCCCTAAAAATAGCATGCAGCTCTGCAGTCCCTGCATCTGTTCTGGCAACAATATACTCTTCACTTCTCCCAGGTCTCCTCTCTTCTTCAGTCTCTCCAATGCTATTCTACCTTTCCATCCACTTCTGGAAATCAATGCTTTGAGTGGGGAATAAACATGTCATTTATCTAGGAAGCATTGCCAGTGTATTCCTTCTAACAATTCCAATAGATTTATAAACCCAGTAGGTTATTGGTGTAGACAACCACATAAATGAAGTCTTATTTTAGCAGAAACTGCTCTGAGAACATAGGTGGATTTCTGTGCAGAAAGATTGTATGGTCAGACTTGATTTAGTCAAAGAAAGCAGAGCTGTTTTGGTCCATCATTAGAAAGGCTTTTTAAGCAATTACCTTCTAGCTAGAATGTGGTGGGTTTGGAACTCCTGCTGTAAATGGCTTTCCAGACCCATTAGGGGCTAGCTCCCTCCAGTAGTAGCTGTGTTTTCAGTGGTAAGGTGGGAGGCAGCCCAGTGGATAATTTACACATTGGTGAGGAATGTGTGTGTTGTCCTCTAGTGGCTGGAGTGCAGAAAAGGGGGTCAGCCTGCTATGGCCTCCAGCTAATGGGCATAGTCCTGTAGCTCAGTGGTAGAGGCCCATCCTTTGGAATTAGGCACTAAGAGTTGAGACCCTAATGATCACCTAGCTAGGGACTGGATACCTGTGTGTGTCAGTCTGATAGAGTTGTAAAGGTGCTTTGGGGTCTGGGGGATGAAGAAGACTATTATTAATTGCCAGTCAAGAGGAGGAAAGGACCCTAAGGTGATGGCCACTTCCTCCTTCTCACTTATCCTAACTGCTAAAGGACTTCAGCTCTCATGGAAATCTTTCTGAGATGAGGCTTGTACAACGTGGAGCAGGAGCACATCTCAGGCCTGGAGCTCTCCAGCTTGTGAAGAAGGCTGAGTCCCAGTGACAGATTGTCAAGCTCTTTGGACCACACCCTGTAAATCATCTCTACCTCACAGGAGTTAACAGTGCTATGTCTTCTTACGCCAGCTGAGGAGCTGGCTCGTTGCTCTTTGTCCTGCCCTTCTTCCATCTCTTATTATAAAGTTTTGATCGTGTGAGCTTGGAAATGATTGAATATCACAAGAGTCCAGGGTGCAAATCACTGAAATCACATACAGGTTACGGGAGATGTCAAGGCCCAATTCTTGGACTCCTCCAAAGGTCAGACTCTGCAAGCTGTGGGAGTAAATGGGTAAGGCCAAGAACAGACAGACAACCCACTTGGCAATCTAATTTCTCCCTCAGCTGGAGCGAAGGGAGGAATGGTAGAGGAAAAAAAAGCTTTCTTCCAATGTTGTACGTGAAGTAGCTGGACTTGGTGCTGCCAGAGGATAATGCCCTAAACTCGGGCATTGGTGTCCCAGAAGAAAATAATAGCCTGTCCTTCTCAATGACTGGTATTTGGTTTTGTGGCCCCGGAGAATATGAAAGCTACAGCGGTGACAGAGACAGTCACACAGACCACTTTTCACCCCCTCCCACAACCCTACAGCAGTACATTTATGGCCTAATATATTATTGACAAGGCTGACTTTTATAAAAGTGTTCTGGCATAAGTGGTAATAAATGTGTATCGTCTGCTCTTTATAATCCATTAACTCATTAAAATAATTGTCTTAATTTTATTGTTAAAGTGATTAATAGGGTAAGTGTTAAAGGAAATTAATACTCAAAGTGAAGCATAACTGCAGCCGAAAAATAACTCCCCGGAATTGGCATGGAGGCAAGGTAGAGGCTTGTGGTTAATGAGCCTTGAGAAGTTAAATATAGTGCAGTGCAGGGGAGAGCTGGGCCACTCTGTGAAGCAGGTGCGGGATAGCAAGGTGACTTTAACCTGGGACTTTTCAATCCCTTGCAGACTATGCTTCAAGCCCACTCAGAGCTGCTTGTGTCACCGACTTTGGCCAAAGCCCAATTTGTTTGGGAAGAATCATTCTGTCCCCCTACTATCCTTTAATGCTGCTCCTATAGAATGGCCTTGTTTGGTTCCCCTAGTACAAAGGTGGTGTGTAGCTCCAGTGTAGGCACCTCTAGCCTGCTTTTCTGTACGGCCTCTGGTTTAGGCACAGGATGGAGTTGCAAGGGGTGTCTCGAGTATAAAGGAGTCTTGTTGTTCCAGGTGGTGGAGCAGTCCATAGGCATCTGTGAAATGAGATCATCTCCCAGGCTCCTCTGACTTATACAAGGGACACATCAGCCCCCAGAACAACCCATAATTAGGGAGAAAGAGGAGGCATATAGGCCAAGAGATGGAGTGGTAAAAAATGACTGAGATTCCTGAGCGATGTAACACAGTACCAGGTTCATTTCTTTCATTGCAGAAGGCAGCAGTTAGACTTGGATGAGAGATTTTTGGGTTTTTTTAGGGGGGAGGAGGAAGGAATCACCAAAGATGCAGATTCAGGCCAACTGAACATTTTTGAAAATTTGTGTCACGTTCACCAAATTATTTCAGTTAGTAAAAAATAACAACAAATCCAAACAAATCAAAACGTTGGGTTTTAACATTTTTGGAATGAAACCTTTTGCTTTTTCATCTTGAAATGACTATTTGTTTTGAAGCTTACAACATCATTAAAAAAAATTAAACATTTTTAAGAGCTCGAAAATGAAACAACTTGTTTTGTTTTGGGTTGAATAAAATGTTTTGTTCATCTCGAAATTTTTTTTAAAAATTTTTCGGAAAGGCCAGCAAATCAAACAGTCACTTACTTGCACAGCTCCAGCTGAGACAGAATGTCCTTGGGTCCACAAGGGCACATCCTGCAATATGTCCATATGTGCTGATGGGTAAATTTGTTCTGAACATCCCTACAGAGTCACTCATTGAACCAGAGACAAACTGCTGGGGCAAGGTGTTGAAAAATTCCTTGATTTGTTACTTTCTGAAGCTTTCCACCCTATAAACCCTCTTTCCTTTTGCACAGCATCTTCTACTGCAGTTGAATGCTGCTACTCTAAGCTGGAGGCATCGTTGTATTTAGAAATATATGAGCTCTCACACATCTTTTAGATAAATGGCATTTTATTCTTACCTGTCACTTCTGTTTTTTTGGGATCCCTTCAGATGAGAAAAGGCAACTTCAAAAGCAATTCCTTTTTGGCAAAACAGCCATATCTACTCATTTGAAATCTACCACGGTCTCATAGTAAATTCTGCTCCTGTTCGTAGGTTAACAACAGCAGAGTCTTTGTGTTCAATTTTATCCGTGCAGAACGATGATATATATTAATGTATGCTCATTTTTTCCCTGATTACCACTTGTCAATCAATATCTCCAGCAAATCACTGACAGTGACAGAGATGAGCTCCTTGTGGAAATTAGCCTTCCACGTACATTACACTTTAGAAGCACGCCACAGCCTCATGCTTTGAGTAACTGAGTTGTACGGTTAGTACTGTAATATCAAGCCATATATAGAAACATTGAGTAATGTTAAGCAGCCATTCATTACTGGGATAATAGAAATCACAGCTTGTGTCTCCCCATGTGTCAGTCTCCACTTATTCCTGTCTCCCCTACTTGCACGGCTCTCACTCTCCTCTCTCATGCTAGACAAGCACCTATATTAAGGCTCATTATATGCTAGCTTCATCTGGAAATGGACTTGTAACTAAGAAATTAAGGGAACCATTCAGCTGCAGATATGGTAACAGGGCTGCTGAAGATTCTCTAAATGGTGAAGATGGAATTGTCCTGTGGAGGGAACTGTAGAAATCGAAGCAGCTGGGTTGCTGAGCCTGTGAGAATCTACATTCATCACCTCTCCACGGGCTAGCTTCCGTGTGATTGATACTGTGCCAGCACCTACATATTATGGTGACCAGTGCCCTACAGCTATAGTCAAAGTGTGACAGACTCTCTGCTGTGGTTGTGATCCACTCCATGCAGCAGAGAACAGGAGATGGTTACAATTCACCCGTTCTCTGTCCAGCTAAGAATAGAGTCACCTACGTCCGCTGACAGAGATCCCAACTGTCAGCTGAGAATAGCAGAGTGCAGCAGAAATTCGGCCCTGCCCCCTTTGCAGAGGTTGGGATGGGACGGCTGACAAAGCAGCCAGCTTCTCTGGTTTTTATACTAGCTGAGAACACCCCCACGCTGGATAGATTTCCAGTTGGTTAGGCATGGCCAGATTCGAGTCCCATTACAGACAGTGCAGATCCAAGAGGCCAGAAGCTGGCCTAGATAGTTTAGCAGCAGAAAAGGGCTAACGGCTCTGTGAGCTCACATCTGTTTCAGTCTTGGTGTTAATTACAGGGAATCAGGGACCCTGTCCAGTTATTTTGGTTGACGCTTCAAATCTCCCTCCTCCCCATTTACTGTTGTTTAACATAATAATAAACAATGAGGAATCATGACACTGAAATCTTTCTCCCTGCTTACACATGGTGCCCCTAGAAAAAGCATTCTCAGCCTGTCAGGCTGCTAAGATGAAGTTTGAGGAATGCAGTGTACTCTGAAAAGTACAATGTACAAAGGAGCAAGGTCTGCACAGACCAGCAAAGCTAGGGAGAGGAAAGCTACAGTCCATTTTGGACTTCCTAGCTTTGACAGCTGCACCTCTCCGAATGCATTTCATTGCCAGAGGTTGTGCTGCACTGCCAGAAAATATGCAATGTGTAGCAGAATTCAGTGCTGGCTCGAGATAGATGCCAGGGTGGACCATATACGGGATTAGGTTCTGTATGCTGTAGAGTAAGTACAGGGGCCCCTGCAGAAAAGACGTCTCCATTAGAGTGAACTTTCTTCAGAAAGCTGTGCAGCATTACTGAGACCAGACTGCACCTTGATCAAAAGCAGAGGGAGAGAAGAAGGAAGAATGGACACGTTTCCAGCACACTGCCGTAGAAGAGACAAGGATGTGTGGTTTTCTTGAAGTATCAGCGTCTGGGAGAAGCAAAGTGACTCAGACACATAAAATACTGTTAGAAGACTTAAACAAGGCCACCAGGTCCTCTCTGGACCAGTAAACTCCAGCAGCTGGAGCATGGGAGGAAACATTCCCTGTAGGCAGGTTATTGCCAACCTGTCTATTGTATAAGCAGCAGAGAGTCCTGTGGCACCTTATAGACTAACAGACGTTTTGGAGCGTGAGCTTTCGTGGGTGAATACCCACTGCGTCTATTGTATGGTGCTTTGCACCTTCTTCTAAAGCAGCTGGTTTTGGCCACTGTAGGACACACAATGCTGGGTGAGATGGACCACTGGGCTGACCCAATCTGGCAATTGCTCTGACCCTAAGGAAAAAGGTCCTTGTCCATGGGGCTGATTGCCTATCTGAGGCTCCCTTTCTGGCAAATCTCATTCTGTGCTATGTCTATAGTGCACTGTGAGCGAGGAGTGTGATTCCCAGCTCACAGTACACTGGCAGCGGCAGCAGAAGCAGGGGCAGCGCAGCATGGCTAGCTGTGCAGAATACATACTCACTGGTACTTGGCACAGCTGCTGCTGCTCAGGCTAGCACAGCTACGCTACTATTTATACTCATGGTAACTGTCATCGAGCTGGCAGGGGTAGGTCTATGCAAGCTGGGGAATCACAATCCTGCATCTTAGCAAGGGGTTAGACTAGATGACCCTGGCGGTCCCTTCAGACCCTACAGTTCTATGTTCTATCCCTAGCTCAATGTGTAGATGTAGCCTGGAAGAGGGGTATCGCTTAAGCATACATGTGGTATATGTTCTAGCCAGAGTGTGAAACCACCACCAGTGTTATGTAGCCTTGTGAAAATTAATGTGTGAAAACTGATGTTTCTACTAATTTGATACTAGGTGAAATTTGCTTTATTTATTTCTCGGCTTTGTGCAACCAAACTAGTGACATTTTTTCTGCTGGGTCCTACTGTGAATTTGCCCTGGATGAACATTTACCATTATGCATAGCGAAGCCAGCTTTTCATGGCAATATCAGTATGCCACTAGTGCAAACCCCATCACTTGTGTCGGTGGAAACAGTCAGGGCCCGAATGAAAATTATTTTACTTTGGTATGAATTCCCCCTCCCCATGCCCAAGGCTTTCATCCCCAGCACCACTTTCCCATGAATCATTTACCTGTGCAGATTGTCCTCCTGGTTGTTCTAGTGTCAGTGGAGCTGACAGCGAGAAGAGGAAGGCTTAATACCTACTTGCTCTTAATTTTCAGGAGATATGGAAATGAGTAGACAAATGCTTGTGATTGAAGGACCATTGCATATTATCATAAGCAGTGAATTCATAGGAAGATAGGTCTGAATACTGATCATAATTCCAGCTACAGGAGGTAAAGTTTCTGGAATAAAAATGAGAGGTTCATGCTGGAGTTTTATGCAGTTTACTTTCAATGCCATTTACAGTTATTTCTTGTTTTTATATCCTGTCTTATTGAAATCCATTTTTTACTTTAATGTTTTTGACTCACGGATAGAATTTTGCCTTTGGAGCCTGGATGAAATGCCAAACTGTAAAGTGCTTGTTAAAATTATCAATGCAAATACTGCAGGTATGAGTTTTGAGTCTCAGCATTTTTTTTCCTCGAAGTGTTTCTAAGTGAAGAGTATTTATTCTGCTAAGCTCAAAGACAGACTCATGCCTCATAATTTGAATACTGTATCAAAAGGTAGTCACTGGTTTTGCATCTGTCTGCAGTGCCATTCCTGCTGTTTACTTGCTTCTGAGAGTTTCCCTCCTTAGTTTCTTTTAAGAAAGTTCTGTGCTGGTGAAAATTGCTGGCTTACTGAGCCCTGCAGAGTGAAGATATCTGCTTGACTCTAGAACAGTGCAATAGCAGTGCAAGCTTCCCATAGGAGCCTATCCCACTACCCGCCCCCACCGCATATCAGCTGTGGCCTGGAGCAACTGCCCCTAGGTCAAGCATTTCCATTTTCATGTCTTTTTTTCCTCTTGTGTTTCTGTTGAGACTGCCAATAAAGGGTCCAGCTAGCATCATTTATGGTGTTAACTATAATATGGATATAGACCAGTGACTTATAGACACATGTCATAAGCATAAATCCCAATTCTGAACCTTTAGCGTCCAAAATGTGGATGTCTAGAATAAATCCTCTAAGCTTAATTACCAGCTTAGATCTGATAGCGCTACCACCAGCCAGATTTCCATTCTCTGGTGCCCTCTGGTCTCCCCAAACCTTCCCTAGGGGCCCCCAAGACTCAGATGCCCTGAGTCTCCCAACAAAGGGAAATAACCCACTTCCCTTCCCCCTCTTTACCTCCCCCAGATTTTCCTGCCCTGGGTACACTAGGAGATTTCCCTGCTTTAATTCCTTGAAACACAAACCCAGAGAGATTGTGTCTCTCTCCCCCTCACCCAGAGGCTATGCAGATTCAAACCTAGTCAATCTAACACAAAGAGATTTCCCCCTCCCTTCGTTCCTTAGCCTTAACCAGAGAAAAACTCAAACGGGTTTTAAAAAGAAAGCTTTATATAAAAAAAAAAGAAAGAAAAAGACATAAAAATGTTCTCTGTATCAAGGTTGACAAGATACAGGGTCAATTGCTTAAAAGAAAAATGAATAAACAGCCTTATTCAAAAAGATATACAATTTAAAACATTCCAGCAAACTACACACATGTAAATACAAAAACAATATAAAAACCTATTGTCTTCTACCTTTTGTACTTACACGTGGAAACAGAAGATTAGAAAAGCCTGGAGATAGAAATCACTCTCATAGCCGAGAAAGCACAGACAAAAGACACACACCCAAAAATTCCCTCCCTGAGCTTTGAAAAATCCGGTTTCCTGATTGGTCCTCTGGTCAGGTGTGTGGTTCCCTTTGTTAACCCTTTACAGGTAAAAGAAACATTAACCTTTAGCTATCTGTTTATGACAACACAGGAAGGCAACCACCAACCTCAGTCCACAGAGGCCACTGAATAGATGTCACATGGTAACAATGATGTCCCTTGCTGGAATGTTGGGGGCAGTAGCTGTCATCTTGATAGATGTAATGGAAGATGATCCAAAATCCATTTATTCAGGATACAAATAAAGGGGCCAGCAAATGCCTTGGAAAGAACGTTCCTGCACTGAGACATACCACATTTAAAGCACCTGACTCTGGCATGGTACTGGGCAAGTTCTCTGATGTTAAAAGAGCCAGGAAGTCTGAGTGACTGTAAGCTCTGAGTTCCTATGCTTGATAATTAACCACATGAGCAGCTTAACAAAGATTCATTATCTGCACTAATTGGAAGAATATTATGATTATTTGCGTTACAGTAGTGTTGGGGTCCTGGTGTGCTAGGTGCTGTATAGACATATAGGAAGGGTATAGTCACTACCTTGAAGAGCTTACGGTGTAAGGCCTGCAGTCTTACCCAATTTATCCTTTTGTTGGCCCCTCTGAGGTGTAGTTTAAGGCATCTTTATTCCCCCTGAGTTTGCATTAGGAAATCAATAGCAAGATAATTAATTGGAATATTTATCTTAGTCACACACAGGCTTGGGCATCATCATCAGAGTAAACCAGCCCTAACTTTTGCTAAAGAATTTCATTAGCTAGATGCCAGGGACAGTTACCCACTTGCATATTTTTGATCATTAAGTCAAGGTGTGGTTGTCTGGGCACCTAGCATCCTGCTCCTGCTTCCTGTGGGCAATAGCTAACCTGACTCGTCAAACCCCAGTTTCATGCAGCCACAGTTGCATCAGGTGAAGGCCTGAGCTGTGCTCCCCTGCTTATTAAGCACTAGAAAGCATCAATCAACATGAAGAACTCAGGGGGTCTAATTGGCTCATCGTTATGGGAATGGAATGCCCATTGGCAGTAATACAGAGCTGTGCGTGTTTATCAGTTCAAATGCATGCAACAGGTGGTCTCTAGAACTGAAATGAAATGGGTTTTAAAATCAATGGCGCATTTACTCTTAAAAGCAATTTTGCATCTTCTCTCTCTAATTCCTTTGTGGCTTATGATACGGCTACTGCAGTATAGTGGTTCTTTCCCACTCACAAATAGCTCTAAAAGAGCAGTGCTCACACTATGCGTCTTTTTGCTCACCACGCTGCTGTATTAAGCCCCAAGAAGGCATAAGAGGGCAGAACAACTAGAACACACTAGGAAATATCAGATTAATTGAACGGTTGGAGAGAGTGCTCTACACAGATACATACTGATAAGGCGGGCTGCAGTTTTGCGGTTCCTAATGGAGCAGAAGATATTACACAGCTCATAGCCTATAAACATACATTAACCCTAAAGCAATTGGACAGCCGACAGTCTAGTCTGGGCAACTCCAGCAGAGCAAGCTCGTTGGAGTCTAAAGGGCAGGGTCAACACTAGGGTGAGTGGGACACAATAGGCCATAATAAATAATAGTAAAACAGCATTAAATTGTGTTATTATTTACATGTGATAGTGCCACAAGGCGCCAGTCAGAGGTCAAGGCCTCGTGCTAGGCACTGTATGAACTTTTAATAAAAAGAGCAGAAATAAGTTATAGGCTCCCACTGTGTACAATCCTCTGCTCACTAGTGAGTCAGATCAGGCCCTCGATGTTACTGTCACAGGCCAGGGCAGCCATACCTGTATTCCCCCTCTGTGATCCACCAAGGGCATTCATTCTAGTCTCCTCACTCCACAGCTGACACCTCTATTGGGTGGAGAGCTTCGCCATATACCTAACAATGAACTTAATGGCTGGTATCTTGGGGCCATTCCAGGGCCAGAAGGTAGTGCTGGGAAGCTAAGAATCTTTTTCGCAGTGACATAAGGCTCCTGTTTCACACCCTGCTGCAGGATTGCAAGCACAGGGCTTGAGAGTGATGACATGACAGCAATGACCCAGATCTGAGTCTTACTTGCCCCGGCCCTTGGACAGAAGAACTTTTAGGGAGGAGAATCTACCTTTCAGGGAGGAAGGAGAAAACGCTTTTCTCTGACAGGTTGTTTTCTTTTCTAATTTAATCTTTCTGACAGCAAGATAGCATTGTAAAGGTTAAGAGGATTTGAAAAAAATGATTCTGCAGCATCAAGGACTTACTGTTTAAAAAGTGACTGCAGCACGGGTTCAGTGGCTGCACTTTGGAGAGGGAATGAGAAGATGCAGCTGAAGGAGTGACAGCAGACAGTCCTGGGATGGATGGGAAGGAATGATGTAGCTTCAGGCCATCTTTGTATGATTTAGTTGGGGATTGGTCCTGCTTTGAGCAGGGGGTTGGACTAGATGACCTCCTGAGGTCCTTCCAACCCTGATATTCTATGTTGTAACTTGCTCTCACAACCACAATGACATTAACTTTGCAACATGAGTTTCTGACCCCCTACCCCTGGAAATTTGATTTAGTTTGTCTCGAGCATCTACACTTTAAATACATCCTCCTACACACAAATTTCTACATGCAGTCAGGCCACTGACAGGGTAAGATTTAAAGCAATTGCATTTCCCTAGTAGCCCTAAGCTAGTGAAAAGAAAAATAACTATGAAGTGGCTTAAAACAGGCAGCTGGAATGTGAGAGCATCAAAAGCATCAAAGCCTCTTTTCCCCGTCTCTAAGTCGCTGCTGTGAAATTGGGTAGATGCAATGGCCAGAGAGTGCTTGGGGGTGCCAGCATCTGAACCACAGAGTCTGGGCTCGGGGGGCACGTGTTCATGTGTAATTAGCCAGCTGTCCAAGCACCTTGTGGAGTTGTGCTGTGTATCCACTTGTTTTTCACAGTCCCTGAAGCCACACTTTTCTGAACACAAAGGAGACAGAGAAATTTTGACCACAAAACGAAGAAGTGTTAAAGCCTCCTTGGTGTGGATGGTAAGAGTTGAAGCAAACTACAGACAACATCAGGAATGCCATTCTCAATCCAGCTTCAGAGACAAAGGCTGGAACTAATGCTTCAGGGGAGACAAATCTCTGCAGACCTGCCCCTTTTCAGAAGCACAAACACCCAGGAGAAAAATAGTAGACATTTTAGGGTAAACTATAGCATTTATTAATTAAACTACTATTGTATTTGGTAAGCGTCTGTCTCCAGTGTTTAGAACAGGGCACAAACAGCAAGGCCTTCTCGGTTCTATTTTTAGATCAATGATTTATTGTTTTTAAAGCACAGGAATGAGGGCCAGGATTCCTGGGTGCTGTTCCCAGTTATGTCACTGACTCTCTGGGCGACATTGTGTAAGTCACTTAAAGCTTCCTGTGCCTCAGTTTACCATACCTTTCTGTGAAACTGAGATAATGAGGGTTTGAGGCCTTTGGTAATATTTGCAAAGTGCTCTGAGGTGCTGCAAAAGTGCGAAGTATCATAACCAAGCCATTCAGGGCACTGGCGCAAGGAGCAATCCATTTGGTGCAGACCCCATCCTCAGTCATGCACCAGCTTATTGGCTGCTGTGTAAAGCTCTGTGGGCCCAAATCTGTAAAACCCCTTGAAGCCGGAGCTCTGACCCTAGGGTTGAATCTGTAGCTTGCAGACTCTTTCACAGTGCATGTGAGCCTCCTGCTGCTGCTGCATCATCGCTCAAGTCCGATTTGCAGAAAGGTGTTTAATCATTTTTGATGCCTATGGCTCTGGGAAACTCAGCTGGAGAATAGGATTTAAATTGGAAAAAGCAAGTGTTGTGGTCTGAGCACTGAAGACTCTGCGGTGATGGGAATAAGCCCATCAGCAAAGAAAACAGATAAATCCACTGAGCCAGCTGCAGGAACCACCTGGCTGCAGCGCTGTAGTCTCAGGCAATAACTTTGGGTAGAGCTGAAGGTAGCCGGATAGGAAAAGGTCTGATGCAGGGAGGAGTCAGAAGATGCTGACACATTGCAAATAAGAACAACAAAATCTGGACTCCCAGCACGGGGAGGAGAGGCCGGGAGATGGAGAATAGAAGGGCTCCATGTTCCACGAGTGCAGATCTTTTACCTCAAGGTGAACCACATGCAATGAAAGGGTGTGCAAAGGAGTCCTTGTTCTGCTTCTCTCTTGCTGGAGTGTTGGCTTCTCTGGTGGCTTCTCCCTGGTTTGTTGGCAGGAGCTTCTTTCCGTGGTCACTGTGAGTACAGCTGCACTGTGTTAAAACACTTACAGCACTGCATTTCACAGCCCGCCTGGGTTAGCTTCTTGGGGCTCACGGCACTAAAAATTGCAGTGTAGACATTTGGGTTGGGGCTGAGGTCCAGGTTCTGAGGTCCAGGCTCCTCCTGGGGTCTCAGAGCCTGGGTTCCAGCCTGAGCCTGAACATCTACACTGCAGTTTTATAACCCTGCACCCAAAGCTCTGCGAACCCAAGTCAGCTGCCGTGTGCCAGAAGCGCAGCTGTGCCATGTGTCTTTTATCATCGCGCAGGCGTATCCTCTGTCTCTGACAGCTGCTCGACCCACCTGCTTTATAGCCCTTCTATTCTCACAGCTACCAATCAGCTCTGGTGTGAGCCCTTTGGTTCCCAAACCAGCATGGGGTGTTTTGGCCCCATGACCAGAAGGTAGCTAAACAGAGCAGTTAAGGCACTGGATTGAGACACCTGGGTTCATGTCCTGGCTTTGGCACAGCCTGCCAGTGTGATCTTGGGTGAATCACTTGATCTCTCTGTGCTTCTGTTCTCTATCTGTGAACTAGTAACCCTTTCTCTCTCCCATCCTTCGTCTATTTAGATTATAATTTCTTTGGGGCAGAGACCACACAGCACCTATCCCAATGGGCATGTTGGGGCCTCTGAATGCTATGGGAATAAAAATAAATAATGATAATAAAGGGTTGAGTGGTGTTTGGTTCAGAGGAAACTTCTTGGGTTCAGACTACTTGGTGGTTTTTAAGTTATCTGAATCATTTTGCCAATTGCTAATGAAAACGCAACTTGCAAAAGATTCTCAAACACATTGTTTTGTTCTTTTTTTAAAAAAAGAAAAGAAAAAACCTCAGAGTAAATGCAGAGAATTGAGCTGAACATAGCAATTATTTCCAAACTTGAACTTTCACAATAGAGACAAATTGTAATCATACCCTTTGAAAACTGCAATTACAACTATGTCCTCGTAACCTTTAGTCCCCCTGTGTGATACATATCAAATGAGCTATAAAGCACTAGTTTTTGTTTCTCCTTTTGTTCTTGCCATGAAATGCAAGAGAACTTTCCTGAAGTTGCCCATACAATAATTTTCCTTTATGAAGTGCCAAATGACCGTACAGAAACTGGGGGGAATACTTCCTTAATTTAGGGGTTACAGCACATGGATGGATAAAATATGGTACTTTTGGAAATGGAACATGTAACAGGATCACCGCTTCAGCTATAGTAGATCTGTGGAGACGGAGGAACCATATCATCTCCTTATTATGGTGCACTGGATAGCTTATACTTCAGCATGGACAAGGGCCAAAGAGGTCTTTACAAAAAAGACAGGTTACATTGACAGCCCCTGTAGCGCAGAGGGAACGGTATAGATTATTATCACTTCCCCAAGAGCAGCAGACTTGTTACCGTGTAGTGGACTGAATAATACGTCACTCATTATTTCTGTGAGTATGTTCCCTGGGTCAGGTATATCACATGTTTGGAATATTATGCCCTGTCAAGAATTTCACATGCCACATGCATCATTCTGTCCATGCCCTGGATTGAACTGCTCTGTGATTCTGAAGTCCCAGGGCCCATGGGAATGAGAAACCCATATGGAGCCCCCAATAGACCTCCCCTCCTCCACAAACCCCATCCTTCATCAGGGATTTCCCTAGACTACGGAAGTAACTCCCAGTACTAAATGGGAAAATATCAGGTGCACTGAACAATGGTAACCAGTGAGTCCGTTCTCTCAGTGAAAAGGACCTGAAGAGTATTGATGTACAGAAAGTGTATGCTACTGTATTAGCATATGCTGTAGCAATTCACAGTGTGCTATCGTGAACCATTGGTCTAACAAAGCAGATGCATGAATGCTCCAGATATGGGTGGCCGACGGAAATGCTGCAAAAAGAGGAGAAAAAGCTTTTTCCTGAGCTGCCTGCAAAGCTCAGTGGAAAGTCCGAGTCAAAGAACGTGATCCAAAAACCCATCGAGGTAAATGGGACTCTTTGCATTGACTTGAATGCAGTGGTGAGCTGGAACTGGTTCCCACAGGTTCCCAAGAACTGGTTGCTAAAATTAGACCTCTGTGGAGAACTGGTTAAAGGGCCAGGGAGTGGGCAAAGAACTCTGGTCCACAGGCCGCACCATCCTGTTGCTCCCAGGATTCCCAGCTAGGAAAACTTCCCCCCAGCTGCAGTGTGGCCAGCCGCCGGCATCAGATGGGCAGCTCAGCTGAGCTCTGGAGACGTGCTGCTGCTTTTTGGGAGTCCTGGCAATGTGTGGGGGTGTCCTGCTGCAAGCTCCAGGACTGGCCAGAGGGGAGGGGAGGGGGCAAGTTTCCCTGCGAGGATGTCTCCCCCAGGCCCTCCCCCGCTTCCCCCAACCCGAAGAGCCATGCCATGGCCAGCAGCTGGGCAGCTCAGGTGAGCTCTGGGCTGCTGGAAAGGTAAAGGGGCTGCAAGCGCCGGGGCTGTGGGGTGGTGGGGCAGCATGGCCAGCAGCTGGGCAGCTCCACTGAGCTCCTGAGTTGTCCTGCTGCTTTGAGCTGCTGGCTAGGTAACGGGGGAGGAGGCTGCAAGTTCTAAGATTGCCGGGGAGCAAGTGGGGAAATTTGGCCCAGGTCCTGCAGGGGTATGTCTCCCTCCACCTTGGCCCCTCCCCTGCTTAAATCAGAACTTTTTATAGAGAACCGGTTGTTAAGATTTTGGCAGCTCATCACTGCCTGAATGGGTATTTGGGTCGAGTCCAAAATGCACAGGGTAGGGTTTACTACTCAGTTGCTACTGACCCTTGAATTCTACTTGAAGACTTTCCCAGACAGCTGAAGCAGGGGCTTCCTAAACTGGGATTCCCCAGCCTCTGTCAGCAAACTGGTCTGACAGATAAGGAAGGAGGCCCTGTGTCAGGCTAGAGGGTTTCCTCTCCTAGAGAACATGACAAGATGTTTAAGAGCCAAAGCCACAAGGTGGCTCCTGGAGTGTCACCCTGCTCAGCCGTGATGGTTATCGATACTCTGGAGCAGTTCTGTTTGTGCGGGGCTGCGTGGAGGACTGGGAAGTTGCATAGCACCACTTCTGGCCCTGTATAAGGTTTGGAAAAATGTAATTCACACTGACCCAGACAAACTACTATACAAATTGGACCAGAGCAGGATAAGGTACATACACAATCACAACCACACAGGGCCAGATTTTCAAAGCTTAAAATGTATATGGCTGCATGTTGATGCACCTGTCTTAGGAAGACAAAATACATGGCCCCATCAGCAATATACCTGAGTGCATGGCCAGTGAGGGCCCTGATTTGCATATGTGCATTAAGCATTTCTGTGCATAAGTTGGGGGATGTGAAAATTCAATGTTCACTGAAGTCAACAGGCGTCTCTCTATTGATTTCCATGAGCTTTGAACAAAGCACTAACTTGCATCAGTTTCTCATTTTGAAAAGGTGGCTCCAAGTGTATCTGTATGGACAGATACACCGGCCAAAATTCTCAGATGTCACCAGTGATTAAGTTTACTTCAGAGAGCTTGATTTTCAGGAAGTGTTGAGCATCTCCCTTCGGAAAGTCAGGTCCCTCTATGATGTCGCATGTTGAGCACCCAAAATCTCTCATTGCTTTGGAAAATCCTGGCCATCTCTGGTATGTCTACACTGCCATAAAAGACCCATGGCACACCTGTGGCTGGCCCAAATCCACTGACTCAAGCTTGTGGGGATTGGGCTGCAGGGCTATAAAATTGTAGCATAGATGTATGGACTCAGGCTGGAGCCTGGGATCTGAGGCCTTTCAAGGGGAGCAGGGTCTCAGAGCCCAGGCTCCTGCCAAAGCTCGAACATCTACTATGCTAATTTTAGCCCTGCAGCCAAAGCCTGAGTCAGATCACCTAAGATCTGAGACTTGGTGTTGTGGGTTTTTTAATTGCAGTGTAGACGTACTCATCCTCCCTCCCTCCCCACCACCACCACCACCACCACCAGCAGCAGCTAATAAACAACTCACATTCCAGTGACCCAAATGAAACTTACAACGCTCCAGACATCTGGGCATTAGACCATGGAATTTTCATTTGAGGAAGAATCCACCAGAAAGGCAAACCATTTAAAGGGGCTTTTAGAAAGAAACCTATGAGGCTGTGAGGGTCAAGGGAAAGCTTGCAAAGAGCTCCTACAGTTACAACATCCTCAACACATCCTCAGGAAGTAGGAAGGTGATGTTACCTTGGGATGCAATATCAGGGAGACTACTACTGGGAATATTATGTCCTGCTCTGGCATCCACACTTTGAAAAGGATGTTGAAAAACTGAAGAAGTGTTCAGAGAAAAACTCTAAGAATGGCAAGTGGTCTGTAAAACACCCTTTACAATACGAGGCTAAAGAGACTCAAACTTTTCAAAGAAAACATTGAGGCAGTTTAATCACAGTCTAGGAGTTACCTACACAGGGAGAAGATTTGATACAAAAGGGCTTTTTAATCTAACAGACAAAGGTACAGCAGTTCTTAACTGTGAGCATAATTAAAGAATTGGAACAGATTACCAAGGGATATGGTAAATTCTCCATCTCTGGAATTTTTTAAATCAAGACAGGATGTCTTCCCAAAAGATGTGCTCTAGTTCAACCAAAAGTCGCTGGGCTATAATCAGGAATCCGGGGGTGAAATTCAATGGCCTGTGTTATGCAAAGGTTGGACTAGATCATCATAACAGTCCCTTCTGGCCTTTAAAATCGAGACTCCAAATCCATGCAAGATCCTCCCTGTAGTTTCTGTGTTTTCCGACTGGGGTTTGCCGACGTAGAAAAGGATAACGTATTACTGCAGGAGAATGCATGAGCTATCCCTAGATCTGGCTTCCTGTAATTGCAGATAATGAAAAATCGAATGTGTCAGTAATGTATTCAAGTGCCAGTAATGTAGTCGGACATTAGCTTCCTGAAGGCAAGCTTTGAGAATATCGTCCAGTTTATTTATTTTTTGGATAGTGCATAACATCCTTTCAGTGGCTTGTGTGTTTCGAGCTTTCAAAAGCACTTATTGCTTAGTACAGTGAATAGCAACAAGGGAGAAAGAGTCTTCGAACAGCTTCCCTGAACCTGTAGATTCTTACAAGCTGCCCCAAATACAACCACAGCAGGAATTCAGCTGTCAGTTCAGAAGGTCCTGGGTTCATGTCATAAGGCGAGACAGTGGCTTTGGTGATCACAGTAGGCCAGTCTTCAAAAGACATTTAGCTACATCTAATAAACGTTCATGTTGAGAAGGACTAGTTGTTAGCTCTCCCAGATGAAAGGAACTACTAAAGGCAAAGCAGTTGGAGTTTGGGGCTGAGAATCTGACCTTGTTGGGCTGATGCAGCCACAACTAAAAGTGCATTGTCAGATTGCTGAGGCACAGTTCATACACCCACCTTTAATGCAACAGGCATGGCTCACCAGTCAGGGCCATGTAAAGTCCTTAACTCCCTCTGCCCTAAAACTGGTGCTCACCGGTTTCCAAGAAAGAGTTCATAAAACCATACCAACTGCTGGAATTATTTTCTCTGACACGTCCAGTCTAACATGCATGACTGATGAAATGGAATTCTGCTTTTCGTGGTGGGAGTACTGGAACATCTCTGCAGTCCCACCTGTCGTAATTCTTACAGTCTGTATTTAACTGGGTTGCAGCACTGAAAAGGCTCAGGACTGCAGTGAGAACAGTCAAAACTTGGAGGAAATCTATGAAATGTTTGGTGCAGTGGCCTCTGATCTGGATTGCTCTGAGTCAGAAGGCTGCAGATAATTAACTCTCTGTGTGTGGCTAGAATAGGAGTCAGTTCTACAAGGCCCCAGTGCTGATAAGCAATTAAGCATGTGTTTAACTCCTACAGGACTAATCACATACTTGCATTTTTGTGTGTATTCATGAACTATCCATAGACAATACATGTGAGCTCTTTTTGCTTTATTTGGAGATCAGCAAATATTACCAGGCTGCTATTTGAGCTACAACCTCCTTTGATACAGGAGTGCTCAGATGGCCAGTCACATGGCATTTATGTTAGCTCCAGCCAGCCAGGACTACAGCTAATGTGTGAGGTGGGTCAGCCCTTTTGAAGAGATCCTTGCTCTTTGAGAAACCATTCTCTGTTGACCTTTATGTGTGTCTGACTTCAGCAAGCAGTGGCCTTGGATTTTCTCACCTGAATCTTCTGAGCATACTGGCAACAGTCTTATAGCTATTCGAGAGTTTGGCTCTCATAATTATAAACTGATCTGAAGGTGGGGGAGAAGTATATGACCATGGGATAAGTTAGTGCCCCACTCACTGTCCCCATTATACCTAAGAACATAAGAATGGCCATAGTGGGTCAGACAAAAGGTCCATCTAGCCCAGTATCCTGTCTTCCAACAGTGGCCAATGCCAGGTTCCCCAGAGGGAATGAACAGAACAGGTAATCATCATGTGATCCATCCCCTGTCGCCCATTCCCCGCTTCTGGCAAACAGAGGCTAGGGACACCATCCCTGTCCATCCTTCCCTTTTGGCTTTGTAACAAGGTTTCAGCCTTGGGAAAATCAGCCTTGGAAAAGTGGGTTTATTTGAACTCAGGGCCTGCACAGACCTATGTTAACAGGTTCTTGCACAGAAAAAGAAACAGAGTGGGACAAACCCTTTATGATTAGCAGCCCTTGGCTCTGTCAACTGTGGAGGAGAGCTCTCTCTGGACAATGGGAAAGGCAGAGGGACAGTTTCTGAGACCAAAGCAGCCAGCACCCCAGAACACTTACTTGTTAGTTGACAGCAGCACTTGAATACCTGCACTCTCCTTGAGAAGAGAGTTATTGCAGAGCTGGGGTTTGAAAATGGCCACTGGTGAAGATGTAAATAGAAGGAATAAAAATCCTCCAGTACATGCTGAGCCGTGCTAGCTTTTAAATGTCTATTTCTAAATAAACAATGTCAATAAATTCAGCTCATGTTCCTCTAAGCTTTTATCGCCAAGCAAAACAACTCCCCTCAGCAGACTAAGCAGCACATCAGGATTCCTTGTGTATCCCAGAGATCGCGCTTGGCTCCGTGCATGCTTTCAAATGCTGAACTCTGCTGCCAGAAGCGCCGGATGAGAGGTGCTGTTGAAAGTTGCCCCAGAAGCTCTTGTGAGGCATGGAATCTGATGCGTGACCAGGCAGAAGCACCATCAGATTTTAAACACAAGCCTTCTGTTTTAATGGTGCCTCCAACAGTATTAGATGGGCAGCCATAGAAACACAGTGGCATAATCCATCCACTCCTTATTTAAAACTGAAGGAAAAATGGGTTGGGCCGGAGGCTTCACCACGAAGGCTGCAGGAGGAAGGACAGTAGAGTGGGAATAACTGGCTGGTGATTATGGAAGAGTCAAAACAAGGGTGCACTGAGATGGTCAATGCACAGTTGCAAAGAAAACCACTGTGTATAATTGCGGCATCTGGCTCTCAGCTTGTGGGCCTCTGAGCTCATGCAAAGCATCTTTAAAAGGGGCTGTGTTTCCTGAGAAATGTAAGAAAGGACTTGAAACACAATGTAAAATCTCCTTGAGTCTGATGCTTGTTGGAGTAGATGGTGGCTGCTGGGGAAGATGTTACTGATGTTGGTTGCATTTCAGTACAATCAGGGTCCCACTGTGCTAGGCTATGTATAAATATGTAATAAAGAAGTAGAGCAACATCGAGGTAGAGCAACATCTCTTTGCAGTGAAACCCTCACTGAAACCAGAGGAGCTGTAGGAAAAGAAGAGAGCTGGGTTCAAGTCAGCACCTTCCATATCCATGGTGCCCCAAAGCACTTAGCAAAGCAATGTGTCAGACACCAAGATTGCAGTGGCTGCTTGTGATGGGGTGTTCACCTCACACAGGACTGGAAGGGGTTAAAGGTGGCCAGGCAGGCCTATTAACTCCACAGGCTGCACCTGGAGGAAGAGCCAGGGAGCAGGGAATTGATTGCAAGCAGGTTCAGCTGTGCAGGAATAAAGTCACAAAGCTGTCACCAGATGGGCTACTGCTTGGAAAGAGCAGTCATTCCTTGGGAGAGAGGGAGGTGGGGTTGGAGCTGGTACCCCCCGAGGAAAGAGAGGAATGGAAGTTGTAGGAAGCAGTCCAGGAAAGGAGCAGTGAGGGCTGGGAGAGAAAATCGCAGAACTGCTGGGCTGTGGGTGGCTGGACTGGAACCTGGAGTAGAGGGCAGGCCTGGGTTCCCTGACCAGGAGTGGCACCTGAGGCAGTGAATGGGAAGATTGCCTAGGACTGTTGATGGAAAGGCTTTGATATGCCCCCAGAAAGGGGGGATCACGCTGAGGGCCAAGTCACACGTAGAGGGCCAGGAAGAGGTGTGATTAGCGGTGAGTGGGGCACCCTTTGACACTGCTGATCATCAATTCCTTGGGCTGCAACACTTCCCCCAACCCTAGGCACATTCCAAAGTGTTCCTTCCCGGAGCAAGTGCTGGCCAGGGCCCTGGGGCTGTCCTCCAACCTCTCCCAAAAGTGCCCTAGTGGGAGCAACTTCCATCTGCAACAACAGTCAGAGGCAGCAGAAAGGTGACTCGGGTTTACACCTCTCTCAGAGGACGTCATGCTACTTGAGTTAATGTGAGGAGCCCAGCTCCTGCATGAGCCTAGCCTGGTAATTTAATGTTAAGATTCTACCTATATGCAATAGTTGTTGTCGTTTGTTATTTATTACTAGTTATTTCTTGTGTTACAGTAGCATCCCTAGGTCCAAACGAAGGGTGGTAGGAGCTATACAAACAGGTTGTAAAAATGGCCCCAGACCTATTGAGCTTGCAATCCCAGTAGAGAAGGCAAAGGATGGGAGAAAAAAATATTATCATGCTTGTTTTACAGATGGGAAACTGAGGCAGAGTGAGTGACTTGCCCATGGTCACCAAGGGAATTGGTGGCAGAGCTGGGATTTGAACCCATGCTCTATGCTGTAGCACCAGACCATCCTTTGGTAGAAACAATATAAAATGCAAACACTTGTGAGGGACCCATTAATCTTGTGATTATTTCTATAACAGACAAGATATGTCCCAGACACAGTTTTAAAGCCTTTCCCTTTGGCCTCAGTGTAGCTGATACGCAGCCAAAAGGAGGCAGGATTTGACAGCACTGGGGTTTCTTTCTGCAGATCTCAGCCTAACCCTGTCCAACCCCACTCCCCACACACATTCTTAAAACAATATCTCCAATTGGCTTTGTTTCGAAGCTCTGGTGGCTGGCCATAAATCTAATAGTTCTTTTGGCCCACATCATAGGAAACCCTTACACAGAGATGTGAAGCCTGAGGAACCCCAGAGCACACTTTAGATGAAATAAGGGGGAAATTAACTTTGTTAGTCTTCAATTTCTTGGAGCTCTGCCATTTGATTTAGCTTGGTAAATGGATTGTCAACAGAAAGCAGTCACTCTGAGAACGTTAATTGTGTGTCGAGGAGTTCTGCGTGTGCTATAAAAGTATTGTTTGTTTATTTAGACTCAGGAAATCCCTGTGTGAGGTGAAGCCTCCAAGCGCTGCACGTCTGCAGCGAGCATGGAAGTTATTAACACTGAAGACTTTCCATGAACAACTGACAACCATAATAAAGCACATTCCAAAGGGTTTATTAAAAGTCCCAGCATTCTACGCTGTGGTGAGAAGGGAAAGCAACTGCATTGTTGGGGTGCTTCTGAGCCCATCTGTATCAGATTTTTGTGTGTGTTCCTTTACGTACCTTAACCCTAACAGCAAGACCTCATCCTTAACAAAGGAGAGAAGTCCTTCTCTTACCTCCCCCTAAGCTTCATCTACAGGACTAGTCATCTGAATAATTCTCACCCATATTTTAAATCACCCATTATACCTAATGCTGCTGTTCAAGCTTATTCTGAAGCTAACATTTGGCTTGACATTTGAATTTGGCTATAACTGTCTTTCAGGCACCATGGCAGTGACTCAGTGCAATTTACTATGTATTGGTTCTAATGGCCCTAGTATTTCATGTTCAGTGTAATACTGACTTGATATGAGAAAGGGAGGAGATGCTGAGTTGGAGTTACTGCATTGGCTATAGATCATACTCCACTGGTAATGAGCTAGATTACCTTGCACAAGGTATAGCTGGAACTCATGCTTTCTCTCTGCTAAGTGGATGTTGTGTGCCTGGTGCTAACTCACATTAATACTGTTGCAACCTCTCAGAGTATTTTTATTCACAGAAATTCTACTTCAGAAGATACAGGGTCAGATTTTCAGCCAGGGCAAATCTGCTCCATTGATTTCAGTCGAGTCAGACCAATTGGTGTCAGCTGAGGATCTGGCCCACAATTTTTATTCTGAGCTTATGCTAATGGAAATAGTTTCTTAAAATAGGGGTGGGGTTTTTTTACAAAATATTTACAAAACTGCAAATTTTCCACACTCTGCAAGTCTGCTGAGAAATATTTTCTTCAAAGATAGATGGGCTTTAAATATTATTTGATGTTTTTGTTTAGAAGGAAGTGACATCCATTTCAAACTTGCATAAAATTATGCAGCCTTCAAGCACTGCTTAACTGAATAGAACGTGTTATGCCCAGTGATGTCAATGCCCTAAAAAATAGTCATTCCTGGAGGGCAATGCTACTTTTGCAGGAGGATCCATTCTGATTGGATTGCGCCACTTGCCATTGTTGGTTGTATTTCTGGTTCAATGAATCTAAATTTGCAAGCACTCAAAAATGCTCACAAATGAGTCACGAATATATCAGTATTCACAACCCACATCTGTGCAAATAGCCATTTATTCGCATGCACATATTTTAACTTGACAGCCTTCTCTGGTTCACAACACACTTGCCTTCGCACTATTGGCCTGATCTAAAGCCTCTTAAGTCAAACCTTTGGACTGGGATTTGTTTTTAGATGGTTAAACAATATTGTTGTGAGTCGCCTTCAGAGATTGCTGACTACTAAGGGAAAAGGTGGCTATTGGATCTGAGTGGTGGGCAACTACCAGGGATAAGTAAGAAAATCAGACTGTTCAGAGAAGCACCATACATTATAGTCAAACTTTGTTCTGTCTAGGTATTTATGTGGCCCTCATGCCTATAGTATATGAGCCTATTAATGGATGTTAGCTTCACACTGTATGAGGTAGAAAAGGATAGCCCCCATTCACAGATGAGAAACTGAGGCACAGGGTGCATTGTTTCTTGCCTAATGTCCTATAGGTGGTTTGTGCAATACCCAGTAATTGAATCTAGCTGTCCAGAGTCCCAGTCCAGTGACTTAATGACTAGATCATTCTTTCTTGTGCGTCTGGAAACCTGGTGACAATGGGCTTTCATGAGACTTCTGGTACTTTCTGAGTTGGCATGGACAGCAGTCTAAGAAGCACTTGTCTGCTTCTTATGTCCAAAAGATGAGTAGGTTTTTAAAAAAGCATTAGATATAATGAGACTGTCCATAGTTGATTATACTGGACTAGGGGAAACAAACCAAATCTAAAGTTTGGAAAGGATATAAATCTTCCTGCTCCAGGTCATAAGCCCGGGACTAATAGGGATTAAGAAATTTTCCCTATGGATAGCTTCTTCCATAATTGCCTATTTTAGGGTTTCCTACACTTTTCTCTGAGGCAGCTGGTATTACCCAGATGCACACAATGTTGTGGGTTTTTTAATAACACTCTAACCTCTGAGAAGGTTCAGGTTGATTTGATTCTTATTTCAGAGAAAACAAGTTGTTCCTAGCAGCAAAATGGACAAAGTACCTCTAAGTAAAAATGCTGGGCCACATCCTTGGTTGGTGTACATCAGAATTGCTCCCCTGACTTTCACCAGTGGAGGATCTGGCTTGCTCTCTCAATGTACCTTGGGTGATGGACAGATCATTCCAAACCTCTAGTTCCCCCTGTGCCCAACATTGTGCTATAATCAAGCTTTCCAAAGCCAGCAATTTTGTAGAAGTGTTGCCATAATAAAACACAGTATCTGAAGATGGCCACCAAGACCAGAAACACACACACATATACAGAGAAGGGTACTATAGACACTCACCAGCTCCAGAAATCTGTCAGCTGTTAATTGGCTCTTGTAAACCAGGCCTATCAGCCCTGCTGAAGCAAACTAGAATATATGTAATAAAGAGAAATGATGGACTCTTCTCTATACCCTTCATAATTCAAGCTATAAGTGCACAGCTTGACCTCAGCGTTGTGTTTAGACAGCAATGTAGGAACTAGTTGCTCGTATTGTGGCTGAGGCTGTCCTAGACAGCAAAGGCTGCTTTGCAGCATCAGCTCTGTACCAGGTTAGCTGCAAAAGGAAATGAAAGGCCCGATTTTTTTGCTCTTGTACATGTTCAATGCAAGTGTAACGTCAGGGGGAGTCACTCCACTGTTATGAGAGAAGAAACTTAGGCCTGTTGTCCATTGTGATCTGTCTTGGAGAAGGGACTCATGGGATGGGCATCAGCTCAGTGCAACTGGATCCCAGGTAGCTTTGGTGATATAAAGCCAGCATGACTGACGACTGAAGGAAACTGTCTGTTGCAAAATACAGGAGGAGAAGGGAAAATGATATCTCGCCTCTAGTTGAAACAGCATTGTTACATTAGGAGTTACATCCTGTAGCTTTTAAATGTAACTCGATTAGAATCTTATCTTCTGTATAATGACTACTGTAACAGACTGCCTTGTACCGTGATTTGATTAGGGGGTGACCTCAGACCATTTACCAGGGATAATGTGAAGTTGGGGTGCAGACAGGAGGCTTTAGACCACCTGTGCTCTGGAGTCTGAATTAGATTTGCCACAACGTGATTGCGTTTGTGTCTCGATCCAACGGTGCTTTCAGTAAATTGCTCTTTACTTCCACTGCCCCCCTCCCTGAGTTGCTGCTGTTTTATTTTCCTCCTGCAGCAGATGGAAGTTCAAGAAGGGGTAAAGGAGAGCTTTGAAGTTGGGTTTGTTGGTAAGCAATTCAGCACTGAAGCAGCCCCCGAGCAGGGGACCAGCCAGGAGATGGTGAGGGCAAACATCATGGAGCTCCCCACTGAGGCAGTAAAAAGCCCGTGGCATTTCTGCCCCACGGATAAAGGTGTTAGCCCTGTTGGTTTTGAGTATGGAAAATAAGCATTGTTAAAACTCCAAAAATCTCAAGTTTGGATTTTCACTTTTTTTTTAAATGAAACCCCATTTTTTGACAAAAATAGAAATTTTTCACAGAACTCTCCATTGTATTGAGAACCCACTTTCCAGGGAGGAAAAACATTTCAAGAGAAAATTTTGGCCCGGCTCTAATGATCTGTATTCCAGTAGCCTCAATCTGGGACCAGGGCCCCAGTGTGCTAGATGCTGAACAGACATGTAGTGCAAAAATGAGACCCACTACAAGGAGTGTTAGTGCAATGCTTTTAACTCTGCTTAGCACAAAAACAGACTCTGCAGTGGTGTCACATGATCATCAGGCAGTCCACGGGCTTTGGTATCTGTAGCGACACCAAACAGAGCTGTTCTAAATTGCACTGGTGATTTTTGTACAGGGTATAGTGTGATTGCGGGGGAAAGGGGAGTATGGAAAGTGACCGAGTCTTTGCTCACCTACTAATTGCAAAAATAAATTGCAATAAACAGGGATGTTTCCTGCACCACAGGAGCTGGGGGAGCCCTGATGTGAAATGTTCTGTCCCTTCCAGAGCTTAATTTATCAGCAATCAGAGGTCAGGGCTCCCACTTGAGCAAAGCGTACTTTATTCAGGGAAATGCTCTCTGTGACAGCAGGGTGGTACAGCAATATCATACCTCACACAGTTCTAGAGACAACTTTTCTCTAAGCTGTTGAGGGAAGCAAAACACGGCATTTTAGCATGAGAAAGTAGCTGCTGTGTTTCCCAGGACAAAGCTATGAGTTATAAACCATGGTAACATCCAAGCCACAGGGCTTACTGATTTAAGGTGCACTCAGCCCTTACTCAGTCAAAGCTCCTGTTGATTTCCAGGGGTTTGTCGGAGTGGATATGGCAGACTGAATTCTGCCATTGGAGCCTCACACACCAATTCCCATTGATTTTAATGGGAGTTGCCCACAGGCGCCTGAAGGTAAAATTTGCCCTCCCCTAAGGGATGGCTAATCCAGCCAGGCAAGCCTTAACCTCAGCTTCAAGTGTACTGTGATCAAAGTGATTTTTGATGAGGGCTACACATAAGGAGCTCAGAATATAGCTTATGTCTTATCTACAATTGTCTTGTTGAGGAACTAGACTGGCACTCAGCAGCCTTGTGGTCAGTCCCTAGGTCTGCCACCATCTTCCTGTGTGACCATGGGCAAGTCACTTAATCTCTCTGTACTTCAGTTCTCCAACTGCAAAATGAGGCTCCCCCCACACACTCTGTGTATTTTTTGTTTAGACTCTTTGGGGCATGGGCTGTCTCACTATGTGTTTGTACAGCTCCTAGCACAGTGGTAACCCCACATTGTTTGGGACTTCTGCAATACAAATGACAATATGGGCTTTTGGAATGATTTTATTATTTTGTAGGAGGGCGAGCACTGTGTGATCATTCTTAAGCCCACACCGGCAGGTAGGATGTGAGCTGAAGCTTACAGCCCAGATGTTATAATATTCCTTATTCAATCATACACCTTCATATATCTTGCCCTACTTGTTTAGATTAGTTAAGAGCAACTGGCTGCATGCAGAGGATAAACACTTTTCTAATGCAGTTGTTCAATTTCCCTATGGCTGCTATTCTTTTCTTAAAAACAACACAACCAAACAAAACAAAAAAACCCAACCCCAACCATTGCGGCTGCTCTAAACCACTGATTACAGTTTTTAAGTGAAATAATCTCCTTGAAAATCAGTTTAACAAACCAGTCTCATTCAACAGCCAAGAAGAATGGGAACTGTTCCTAGGTTCGCTCCCCAGCAATGAACTAACAAACCATAGCTGCAAGCAGTAAATTTCTTGGGGGTTACTGTTCAGTAAAAACATAACTCAAGGGGAAAATGATCCACTGGAAGAAATATAAATTACAGAAGATGCTGTATGTGGCCTTTGTATCTACCCTCAGAATACATTTAATTAAGGAAAATGTGGGAGGGCTTTTTTTTTTTTTTTTAAGACTGAAAAATAATCAGGCAGTAGAATTTGCTTACCCTGCACTATGCTGTAAGGAAATGCTATTTTCCGGACACGGAATAAACAAAAATCCTTTTCCCCTGTAATGGAGGTCATATCTCCGGGCATCCCTACAGCTTCAATGTTTATCCAATCACCCTCTCTATATCTTTTAATCAGGGATTTGATTTATCTTCAGTGTTGCATGCATAAAGAAGGAACAGTTATTTTTAAATAACATTCTCCTTATGCCCAACAACATGGGCAGTCTAGAGCATCTGTTCCCAAGCCCATAGTTACTGCTGAAGCCCATGCTGCTATAATGAATATTTGTATGTGTTAGGTAGTGCTACAGACCACAAGTGCGATCAGTGCACATTTGTGTACATTTGTGTACACAGGAGACACAGATTTGTCTCTTGTGTACACAAGAGACATTTGTGTACATTTGTGTGTACAGACACACAAGAGACACACAAGAGACTGCCCCGCCCCAAAAATCGTACAGTGTAAATACACAAGACAGACAAATGGTGGCAGGAAGGAAGCAATCTGGGTGCATTTCCTAACTCTGCCTCAGCCTCCCTGTGTGACCTGGGCCAAGTCACTCAATTTCTCTGGGCCTCCGGGCTCATGTGTGATTATGTGGGATGGTGGTCGATTTCCCAACATCCAAGCAGTGCACACTGTCAAAGAATAACCGCCAGAGCTGAGAGACCTTCAGAACTTTTCTACCCTAGAAAAGGCCTCAGCAAACCTTTTTGGGAGGAATAGGGGAAAGGAACTTCCTCTACAGCTAAACCCTGGTGTGTTGCACTAATCTCCCCTGAAAACAAGATGCTTATTAGACAGCCCATTAAGCAGATGACTCATCAGAGGGAAATCAATAGGGACTTGCTGATTGAAATCCCACTGGAAGAAACAAAAGACAGCAGACGTGATTCTCCTTTCACCTAGGGTGCTGTAAACCAGGAATAACTCTGTTGAAGGCAGTGGGGTTACACAGGGGTAAAACCAATGTGAGAGGTGAAGCAGGCCCCATGCTGGCAGCTCCTGAAGTGGCACCATCTCTACAAGTTTTACTGCCCCTTTCAAGAAGCGGTTTATTGCATGGCATAAAAACAAAATATTAGCTCTAAATTTCACAGAAAATTGAGTCCCGGTAACGCAGAGGGCAGGTCATTCCTGGCTTCCATTAAAGATGATCATTTTAGTGTGTGTCTGGCAGTTTTGTGACACCCCATGTCATATTAGCAAAGCTAATTTGTTAATCTGCTAGTGCCGGCATTAAATATCTCCTTTTGTGCACCGACACCAGATTAATGAGAAGTCAAAACCTAGCTACTGTTTTCCTACTGAAGCCATAAAATGTTGTGTATAATTCATTTGCCCATGTAATGGAAGCTTAGTGGCATATGAAAAGCATAAAATAGAATTTGCAGTAATGTTTTCTTTAAGTCTTAAAGATACACTTGTACCATCTCAAAGCTCAATTCAGGCATCACATCAATGGTACAAAGCGCATGAGATCTGCTTTACCACTGTAAGTTGAATCAAAGTTTAACCCCCTCTCCCTGCCCCATCGAAGCATAACTCCACCCCCGACAACGCACTCGCTCTATTGTAATAGCTCATTGGACTCCAAATAGGTGTGAAAAGCTACATCCCTCTGATATATCCATTACTCCAGACAACCAGGAGCGGCGCGAGGGTTTTTGGTGCCCTAGGCACAGGGCCGGCTCGCTGGTCCCGCGGCTCCGATGGATCTCCTGCAGGCGTTCCTGCGGACAGTCCGCTGGTTCAGCAGCTCCGGTGGGCCTGCCGCAGGCGTCCCCGTGGATGGTCTGCTGGTCCCACGGCTCCGGTGGACCTCCCACAGGTGGAGGTCCACTGGAGCAGCCTGCCGCCCTCCCAAATCCTGGTGCCCTAGGCGACCGCCTAGGTCGCCTAAATGGAAGCGCCGGCCCTGCAGACAACTGAAGATGATAAAGTGGTGAGAAGTGACGTAATGGGAATAGACCACTTCTGTCTCAATACTATTTCCTAACGCGATGCTGGCTGCAGGCTCTCTGTTTCTCCTCTCATTTAATCACTGAGTATGCTTCATAAATAAAAGTAGGACATATCCTCATTATTGCCTTGCAAGCATAATGTTTGCTAAATGATATTCTTCCTGCAGGTTCCAAGAGGCCCATAAACTACTAGCCCAACCTTGGATTTATTATGGAACAGATAATCCTATTTCATACCATGGTCAATATTAATGCATCAACATTTGCATAGTATTGATTATGCAAAATTATGGGATACCAAAAGGAAAACTTGTAAGAACTAAAAGATTCTCGGGGGGAACAGGAGTCTGGATAAACAGAATTGGTTGACAATTTTTGTGTGGAAAGATTCCATGACTGAAAACTATGGTGTACTCAAAACCAACATTTTTCATATGAAAATACCAAATCTGACCCCTCCCATCCCCAAAAACGGAATGTCAAAATTAAAACTTGTCTTTTGGATAAGCATTTCAAAATTATATTCATTAAAACGCCACTTTGTTTCAGCTTTTCATTTGAAAAGAAAACTAAATGAGACAACTTTATGTCCAAATGCTGATTCCAGACAACAGTTTGTTTATTTTTTTTTACTTGAAATTTGCTTTTGTTTTTTTTTAAGTTTGAAACTTCCTTTGGGAGAAACAAAATATTTATTTCAAAATTTCTTGCAGGAAAAATAGTGGTTTTCTGACCAGCGCTAGTAATACAGTCTTTCACTGCTCTTCCTGGCCACAGGAGCAATAAGAGCTACAACTACTCAGCACAAAAAGGGCCAGAAGTGTGACAGGTACAAGAAAAACAGCATGCTGGAATCAGAGAGATGAGCCAGGCAGTGATGCTGGGAAACACGTATTAGCAATGGGGTCATGTCAATCACCGACAGTTCCGCCCTGTCATAAGTAGATAGGTGGGGGTTAATTTTCTTTTACCTGTAAAGGGTGAACAAAGGGGGAACCAAACACCTGACCAGAGGACCAATCAGAGACCTGGATTTTTTTTAAAGTCTGGGAGGGAACTGGAAACTCGGGGTCTTTTTGTTTTCCTCGGCTGTGAGTAAACAAGCTTTTCTTCTAACTCCATCTTCTTTCAAATACGCTACTATCAAGTGTGAGTACAAAGGAACCAAAGTAATCGGCTGTGATGTGCTTTGATTTGTATTTACATGGGTGTTGATTTGCTGGACTGGTTTAATTGGGCTATCTTTTAAATCAGACTGTTTGTTCATATTTTCTTATAAGCAAGAGCCTGTATTGATCTCTTAATGCAGTATTATTGTTTTGTATTTTCTTTTTTTTTATATAAAGTTTCTTTTTAAAACTTGTGGGAGTTTCTTTTCCTAGTGAGGCAAAGGGATAGAAATTTCTGTACCAGGTATCTGTCTCCCTCACGGGAAGACAGGGAGGGGGAGAGAAGCATTACATTCTGTGTTGACTTTCCTATTGTCCCCAGGGCGGGAACAGGCTACGGGGAAAGAGAGAAAGAATCAACTCTGTTCTCTTGTGTTTGAGGTTTTTCTCTAGTTACTGCTACGAGACAAGGGAGGGGTGAATCTCCTGGTGTGTTAGCTGTGACTAGGTTTGAATGCATAGCCTCGAGGGAGGTAAATAGCTCTCTTGGTTTTGCATTCAAGGAGTTAAGTATAGCATCGCCCAGGCTCACCCAGGGAAAAGGGGGGGGGAGCTGGGGATGAGATAGGGAGACCCAGGGGTCTGGGTCTTGGGGGGGTCCCCCAGGGAAAGGTTGGGGTGACTCGGGGTAACCAGGAACCCTAAATAAAATCCTAGTTGATGGCAGCGATATCAGATCCAAGCTGGGTATAAGCTTGGGGGAGGTTCACAGTAAACACTCAGATTTTGAATGCTGAGTCCAGATTTGAGACAGACGTTTACCACACGCCCTGTCTTCTCCACTTGGCCAGGATGGTCATGTAAAAACTCCCAATGCTTCTCTCCTACAGAATAATCTGTCTCAGGACCCTGACTGGAAAAAGAGGTGATTGGATATTGAAAAGGCAGTGGGATGGGAATATGTGACCCATCTTTCTCTCTCAATAGGAGATATAATGGTGCAACAGTTTGAGACTCTTCATGCTTGATCTTGTTAGATGATATTCTTGTCTAACTTGATTATTAAACTGTGATTTGTTCTAATTAGGGTAAATAATACGAATAGTTTCAATACTCCCCCTCTTCTTCCTTTTTATTTCTGTTTCATTTGATTGAAATCAGCAGCCCTTGACTGACAACAGTGAATCCGACCAGAATTTTTTTTCAAGTTTATTTTAATTGAGTTGTCTGAAGCTACTAGCAAACTTTCCCGTTGCGATGCTGGGCAGCTAACCTGAGTGATGGATTTTCAAAGTTCATAAACCAGAGCCTGGACTTCCCTTAAGCAAACAACTTAGAGTTAGAACAATAGCTCTTTAGTCTTGATGGAGCCAAGCAAAGATAAATATTACCTTGCCACCAAGCCATTCTCAGATGGACAAGGCTACCAGATAGGTATCTAAGGGCTTGTTCACACTTGAAAACCTACAGTGGTGCGGCTGCACTGCTGTTCCCCGTCAGTGTAGACACTACCTGCACTGATGGGAGAACCCTGGGCAAAGGAAAATCCATCTCCCTGAGAGGAGGTAGCGAAGTCGACAGAAGAATTCTTTTGTTGACCTAGCGTTGTCTACATGGGGGTGTAAGGTTGGCTTAACTATGTCGCTCAGGAGAGCTGATTTGTCACATCGAAGAGCTATGTAGCTGGGCCAAGCTAACTTTACGGTAGACCAGACCTAACCCTGAAGCTGATCTAACTTGCTCTGTGGGGAGCTGGGCAAACTCTTGCATGAGACCAAACTACTAGGGACCCATAGGTGGCTTCAAGTCCCCTTTGCTCTCGTGAGAATCAAACCCCACATGTTGCCTCCCAGTCTGGGGAGTGGTGAACCAGAGTATCGTGTTTCCAGAGCTCAGCTAGGGCAAGACATGAGGATGATCCCACCAGGCAGAGCGGCACTGCTCATCCCAGTTAAGGTGCTTTAATAATAATATGGAAGCATCTGTGCTGCCTATTCTGGGAGGAGCAGAACAATCCCCGCCTTGACCTTCCTTGCTTTCAATCCATGTTGTGTTGCTTGCTACAGGTCTATACAGTAAGTTTTCATCCCAGCAGATCTCCCTCTGTTTGCTTCTTCCTGAGCGTTCTCTCGGAAATCAGGAATCCAAACCTATTTCAGAGCTTTCAAGGGCTGTTAACATCGTCACACTTGAACAATTCTCCCCTTCGCAGAGGAAATGGCTGGTATTGGTATAGTGAGCAAAGGAAATTGTGCTGTTGAGAATGCAAGAGGTGAAGCAGAGGAACATTTCAGAACTGAACTGCACCAGTGACACGTAGAACTCTCTTCTGCTTGCATGTGACAAGTGAGATACTACTTTGTGACAACTACAAAACCATTTCATTTTAGCTCATTGCAAGGGGATCTTTGGTGTCGAATGAGAAAGGGGTAGAATTTATTTCACGTTCTATATTTTAGCTGTGCCATGGAAATTCGGTACTCAGGAAATTGTACCAAACGTCGCACTAGCTCATGCCAGGCAGAATGGAGGCCTGGGGTGCGCAAGCTTCCCTCATACAGCTCGGCTGCTGATTGCAGTTCTGGACGCTCTGATCTGTGCCTCAGTCCTGACCTGCTGCACCTCCTGCTGTTCCACAGAGCTGGTTGAGATTTTTCTTTTGAAACTCTGATGGCAAAAAATTAAATTTTGCTCCCAATATTGAAACCTTGCACAGCAAATGTTTGGTTTTTCAGAGTTTTCCGGGTTTTTTTTGTCAAAAACAAAAAAATAGAAATTTTGAATGTTGTGATTTATTTATTTATTTTGGTTGGTCTTTCTCTACCCCTCACCCCCCCCCTTGTCCTTTTATTCTTTTTTTGTTGCTGAATGCAGTCAAATAAACTAGGGTTTTTTTCATTTTTTAATTTTTCCTTTATTCTTTTTGCAGTTCTGTAACTCTTCAAAACGTCTCCAGCTTTGGGCAAGGCCTGGAGGCAAAATGAAGAATAAAACTCTGTTACTCTACCACATGGTGACTTGAAAGGTTGGAGTTCTGAAAAGTTACAGAATTGGGGGTGAGAGGCCTGGTGAGAAGATGGAAAAGGTGAAGGAAAAAAGCCCAAGTCTCACGCATCATTCAATCTATTGCATTCCAGGAGAAAAGGGAGTATAAAGGAGATTAAAATGATTTAAAAAAAATCAGTGTTGAAACTGAAACATCAAAATGTCTTGCAAAAATGTTTCCCCATTTTTTTCAACCAGCTCTATCATTCCAGACCTGTATCATTCCAATCTGCATTCCAGCACCTAGTGTTTTAACAACACACCCCATTCCAACCTGCTTTATCTCACTGGACCAAACATGGCTGTATACAGAGTCTCATTTTGTCCCAGTGCTGGAGATGGGCTGCATTGTACTTCCCAGCCTGAGTACCCAGCCTCCAAGATAAACTGAGCGCACGCATAGCTCTCTTTGGTGTTGCTTGCTTTGAAATTGTTTGACACTTCACAAGATTTTAGGGAGGCTTTAAAAAAAAATGAATTAGTCTCCTAAACAGCCAATTAGTCTCCTGCCTAACTTCCAAGTGCAACCAGCTTTCTTGTCGATAACATTTTCTACCAAACAATAATAATCATCTGCTTTAAAGTAGAAGCCAAAATGGTTCAATAAACAGCTTTTTCCTCTCCTGTTGCCTTTGGGCCTGATCCAAAACTCACTTTTGTTAAACAAGGCTCCTGTTGACTTCAGTGGACTTTGCATCAGGTCCTTGGTTCCTTTTTCTTCTCTGATCACCCTCTACCTTTTCTTTTCCCTCTGGACTTTTTCTCCTTCCCCTGCCCTCTCTATGATTATGGCTTGTAGATGTTGGCCAGTATGCAACAGTCATCATTATTTGTATCATACCGTGAAGCACCCAACTGTGATACTTCTGAGCCTGACTAAGCCAGAGTTACCTCTGAGGTGGAGCCTGCTTATGCCTGCCAAGTCATCCCTGACCAGAGAGTGTGATGAGTCCTCAGAGGCACTTACATGCAGGTCTTGGCACTCAGTCAGGCTTCAGTCAATCCACAGGCAAGGACCCACCCAAGCAGTGCATACAACAACATCCCATCCTCCATAATGGCTCTGCTGACCGGTTCATAGAGTAAAAGAGTTAATACCAAAAGGAAGCATCTCTATTTTGCCAGCCAGAAAGAAAATCCTTGGATAAAACAGAGGGACATTAATGCTGGACATAAACTCCCATCTCACTAATACAGCTGGGAAGGTTAGCGGTATTTCCTGCCCATTGTGCAGATTGGTTTTGCTGCCTGAAATCAGCACATTAGAGAAAAAGAGGCAAAATCTAGAATGGCTGGCGCAGGTGGCTGTGTCCTGCAGGAGCTGATCTGGAAATGGGTCATGGAAGGCGCTTTCTTTTCCCTCCCAGGTAGCATGTGTGTGTGTTTCTTTAAATTCTGATTCAAGATCTTAAGCTGTGCCCCTTCTCCAGCCCCCCAAAAATAGAAAATCAAACTCAGGGAAAAGCAGCCAATAGACAGAAAAGAAGCAGCTGCTTCATTTTTGCTTCCACCTTCATATGTTATTATCGGTTTCTTCCAGGTATATCTGCAGCCTCCCCCGGGGCCATTGCTGGAGCGACATTAATTTAATTTACTCAGATGCTGCTGTCTGTGGTGTGCTCTAATTTTAGACTTTGTCTCTCTGGATTCTGAATTTGGATGTGAAGAAATGACAAGTCTCTCCCTCTCCTGTACGCACAAGGTGGAAGCTGCTTAGGTTAGGGATTATGGAAACATGTTTTTGACAGAAGTGAGTGAGTACAAGAAATGCTTTTGTGGGTCACAGTTGCCAACCCAGCGGTAGCAGCGGTTGCTGCTTCAGGAATTGGTGCCTGGCAGAGCTGAGCTGAGCTGTGCTGGATTGTCACTGATTCAGACGCTGAGCCAGACCTTGCTGTAGGACAGGTCACATGGGTGTAAATCAGGATAAATCCACCAAAGCCAATGGTATTTATTCCAGATTTACACATTGAAAATGGAGAGCAGACCCTTGTCCTCTGTGTCACAGGCTGAGATTTTAAACACCACGTACGACGTAAAAAGCCTGAAGACAAGAGAAAGTGCCTAACTCCCTCAAGGCAAATGCGATCCTTAGTATAAAAAGTTCAGCATCTTAAGGCAAATTGTTTCCTGAGAGAGACACCAAGTGTTTCAGAAGTGTGTTCAGGGTAGTTGTGTGTTTAGGGATGGCTTGTGGTTGTGTGTGTGTCTAACTGAGTCTGGAAATCAGACGGAGTTCAGACTCTAGAGTAAGTGCAGTGAAGCCTTTGCTACCAGCCCTTCACACTCAGCCATGCTAACACAAAGCTTATTCTTTGTCAGTTCAGAGGTGAATCCTTATTTTTCATGGCAATTTTTCGGGTAGGATCTAGGCAGGGAAGATGGGGATTTCCTCTAATGGGCTTTTTTTGTACCTAGACAACCACTGGCTTATCTCAATGATAATGAATTGGCCTGATCTGCACTCACCACTCACTGCAGCCCAGCATGGGTTGTGTCATCAGTAAATGCTATGGACACAGCAATATATTCATTCAAAGACCACGTGCCATTGGCTAATGCTGTATCTTCATTGCAGAACTGCTGTATTAAGCAGGTTTTCAAGCTGTGATGATTAACAGCCCTTCTGAAAGGGATGGCCAGGGCAGGGACTATACAGATATGGTTGTACCTTTGCAATAAAGACTCTTGTTTCTTCCATCCCTTCTGCATTCAGCTGAGTTCAGTCTAGGATTCAGCATTCTGTATTGCTCATTTTTCTCCTCTTCCTTCCCAGAGTGTTTGAGAGAGATTGGAAAGGAGCTGATATCATTAGGGGCAATCACAAAGGTGCAAATTTCTATTAGCTATGAGGCCTACTAAAGAATAACCAGTTTCAGGCCTAAGTGAATTATAGCTCTGGAAGCCGACACTTTCCGCAGGTTTGCTGGTTCCATTTAATGTGTGTTTCCAATAACGTTATTCCATTGCAGGGAGCTTGGGTTAGGAGAGCTTTTGTTGACTATGTTACACTAATTCAATTTGTCATAGTGCTTGGTGTATAAATTAGAAACGAGAGATGCTAGCAAAATTAAATGATAAGCCCTGCGCCAGCTCCCTTCATGGCTGAGATGGGGCTGATAAATCAAACCCCAGAGCAATATCAGCTCAAATAAAATGAAATCATGATCTAAGTAGGTCAATAAAGAAGCCAATAATCGTGTGGATGGGCATGAAGATCTTGGGTCTCTTTCTCCTGTGCCCTTGTGTCACCATTTAGGTGTGAGCAAAAAAATGCCGCTATATCAGAATTCTGCACTCAGTCGTGAGAGCCCTTTACAACCTCTGAGCAGGGGTGGAAAGTAACAGTTCAGCAAACCATCCCTGCAGTGATGTACAGTGCCCGCTTGTAATTAAATGCTAACTCGACTCAGGAGAATGCAAAGTAGCACAGAGAAGGCAGCAGACGATGTGATGATCTAACTGGAGCCCACACTAACCAGGTGGAGAAGTTTGATTTCAGGGACACGCTTGTTTTGTACTTAGTGGATCAGTAGCAATGATTCTTTAGCCATGATGTGATCACATAAGAGAAGTTGCAAGGGAGGTCGGGATTGAGAATGCACAAGTCCTGCAAACTGCACTGGTGATACCATGCCCCGGGACATTCAGAGAAATATTTTCCCCTTCATCCTTGTTCACACAGTGTCCCTATATATGTTCTTTAGCTAACAGAATGGGCATGTGATCCTCCTTAAGAGATCTGGGACCCTGCAGCTTTACCCCATCTGCAGGCTGTGCACCTCGGAAGGGAAGGGTCAGCTTTCTAGGACCCCTCTGGGATCCATAATGAGCTGCCTGATTCCTGGCTAAGATATAAACTATGATGTCACAGTGGGAAGCTGAATAATGCCATGTGATCAAAGCCCTGGAGGAAGAAACAGTCAGGCAAGTCTGGATTTCAGCTGTTGCATCACCCCCTGTACGACAGTAATTAACATTTATATATTTACATATTCAAAGCTCTGGATGGACATTGACTGGTTATTAATCTTCCAAATACCCTGGTGAGACATTTATTCCAGAGGGGTTCAATAGGCAGAAGTGCCAGCTGTGGCGGGGTAGAAGGTTTTGCTACTCAAGATTTTCAGCAATGGTTGGATAGGTGGCTTAGGAATGGACTGAGTACATTATTGCAGGATGGCATATCACTAGGGCAAGTGAGGCTGAGAAGGAATCTTGTATTCTTACCAGGGTCAGAGCGATTTGGTTTGGATTCACTAAGGAAATGTTCTCTTAAAATGGGTTTCTTTCTAGAATGACCTTTGGTCCCTGGCTCATGAACAGTACATGGGGGGCTTTCTCTTCTGCCCTGATGTTCTCATGCATCTCTCATTAGTGTTTAGAAAAGTGATGGGCATTGAATGGAAAACAAACTCCAGACACTGTATGTGACAAAGCCTCTTTTTAATCACTATGGCATCCTATCCCCATTCAATCAATGTCTAATATGCTAGCACATTGTAAGACCATATGGAGTCGCTAGATAAACTGAATATTGCATTGTAATCACATCATCGGTAGCACTCAGAACCACTGTCCACTTTTCTAAAGCTGCCTTCTAGTATGGGCAGCTTTGCTGAGTCCTGAAATGCTCAGTCAAAGCTTGGCTGGAAAAGGCAGCACATAGCAGGCGGAGATCGGTCAGAGCGTGGCAGATCAAAAGAAAGGAGCATCATGCTGTAACACTAGACGTGATGTAAATGTGCATTCCTTATAACAGGAAAGGCACAAGAGTTTGCCAGTAGGGTCTTCGTGAATAGATTTGTCATATACACTTAATGTATGCAGTGTGGCTTAGCTGTGTTGGTCCCACGATACTAGAGAGACTAGGTGGATGAGGTAATATTTATTGGACCAATTTCTGTTGGTGAAAGAAACAAGCTTTCGAGCTTATGCACAGCTCTTCTTCAGCACTATTACCTCACCCTTTCTGCCTCTCTACCATATGCTTAATGACTCCCAGACACACTGGATAATGCAAAGCAGCAGTGATGTCACAGATATCCATATATTGTGGTTTTGTCTGTTGCAGTTTTGTTGCAAAGTGGAAAATCGAGCTTCTAATTCAGCAGTAGGATTGAAAGCTCTTCTTCCACAGAAAGCAGTTATTTCTCCTGCCCTCCCCACACCCTGGGGAAATGTAGACAGAGAAGAACATGTTCAGATGTTAGCGTCAGCTGAATGGGAATAATGGAGAACTATTTACCTATATCTGGCTATTATAACCTCTGTGAGCTCAATCCTGCAACAGTCAATGAGAGGTTTTATCTATCCAGAATCCTGGGAGTTGAAGGCACTCAGGACCTTGCATGACTGGGCCTTGCATGAGCAAAGACCCAGCTTCACATGGGAGATATTTGCTCTCAGCTTGTCCTCTCTCTTTCTGCCCATCAGAATTCCCAGATTATGATATAGGCCTACTACCATGGAAATGATGGTAATGTAAGAAACCCACCCTGTTGACATCATGCTAGAGGCAAAGTAGGAGGAGTTTACTGGCAAACAAGGAAGGGAAAAAGTATGGAGTAGATGTAATTGGGTCTGTTGGATTCGATGAGACAATCTATGACAGATGCCTACAGCATGGGAGGAGTGTCCTTGGAGTGGAAGATCGGCCTTGTGGCTAAGGCCCTAGACTAAGACTGGACAGGTCTGCAGTCAGTTACTGGCTCTGGTACTGACTCCCCGAGTGATTGTGAGCAAGTCCCTTCACCTCTCAGTCCACCTGGCTGTAAAATGGGGCTAGTAACATCCGTGTAAGATAGGTCAATGTTGTGAAGCTAAATTAATTACTGATTGTGAGGTGTTCAGCTTCAGAAGTGTGGCTATGTGTTGCTTTTTGTTCTTCCTAGGAATAGGAGAGGACAGCATGACCGACCCTGGGTGTCCAATTTCCTCGTGGACCTGATGAGGTTACTGTGGCTATAGATGACTCTGAGACAAGCAAATTCATCTGTAAAAGGTATTACAGATTTATTTTTCCTCTCAATATTTTTCAATCACATCAAGGATGAGAACTCGCTTTAAACTCTGGGACACTGAGACCTAGCGGAGAACACAGCATTACTTTTTACAAGGGATTTGATAAATTATTTAGCCATTGTTACATTACAGTGCGGGAGGAGGCCGTGCCAGCTTCATGCAAGAGTGGATGAAGAAGTTTTCCTAATTGACAGTTTATGTAAGGCTTGCAGTAGTTTCTTATGCAGAGTGACACACACACAGGCTCGCACCATGCTTTCAGTCAAAGCCAGGCTGGGAAACGCAGCCCCACAGACACCTTTCATTTCATGTTTTCTTAGGTTCTTTCAGAGAGATAGTGATTGACACACAAGCTGAACTCTAAAAGAGAGACAAAATAGAACCATGGTCTTTGACTTCAATGCAAAAAGAGTAGGATAAGTAATTTTCTCTTTTATAACCTGGAAGAAAATGGGGAAGGATATCTCTGAGGCTGGATATCTGTTACGAAGAGTCTGGCAGACAGATGTTTTAAAAAAAATCCAAAAACCTTGAGACAAAAAACCTCAGACAGAAAGGAAAGTGAGAGTTACCTGAAGGGTCAAATCCACAGCTTCATTTCCAAAGCAGCTGTGAGTGGTTTGAGAGAGTTCCCATTTATTTCACAGCATTCATCTGCTCTGGTACCTGGTGTTACTCCAGACCTTTGGCCCCATTTCCAAATTGGGTTGTAATGATCCGTGTCTCTCCTCCTCTCTCACACACACAGATGCATGCACAATGCTTGCCAGCTAACCAATCTGTCAGTGGTGATAGGCCATAGAGAGGATGCATGGCCATTAGCACCAGCAGCACACATCTCTGTGTTTAGATTATGCCTTTTGGCCCAGTGCTGAGGAAGGCACTGTGTAAACGCTGCACCAACCTGGGCGTAGCCTTCAGAGGCACTATGCCACATACAACCTCCCCGGTTTCCCTCTTGCCCCAGGAGGATGATAGTGATTGACTGCAGCAAATTATGATACACTCTGCAATGACTGGGGCTTAGAAGGCAAACCAAGCTCCCACCTGTTTCATGTATCGTGCATTGGATAATAACATGAACGGACTCTATGCTTGTAAAACTAAAGTGGCTCTTTATTAAAAGAAGAGTTTAGAGGGCACTGTATCTGCCACTAGCATTCCAGCCATGTTCTCACAGACTGACTTGCTGGTGGCTCCAAGGCTGTGCACAAGATCAGCAAGTTTCTGTACAGATGTACAGGGAGATGGAAGAGCTAAGAGTCCATAGAGACAAAGGGCAGGTGAGGAAATACCAGCACAAAGAGGGGAAGTGACTTGCCCAAGGTCACATCAGAGATCAGCAAATAGAAGCCAGGTTTCCTGACTCCCACTCCTGTGCCCTAGCTACTAAACCACCCTGCCTACCACTAGCCACTAAACAGTGCTTAGTCCCATTTATTTCTGCACACTCAGACCCATCGGCTGGGTAGCCCATGTAATGGTTTGCAGAGGGGTTGTGACTCCCCTTTCATTCCTCCATTCCACAGACACCCAGTCCAAGTCCCAGACTAGCCCCAAAGAATCAGCTGCTCTAATGCAGTCCCCAAAGCCAGCATTCAAAATCAGAGATGCAATTCTACAGCTCTGTTCAGTTTAAAGCCCAGCTACAGCATCTCACGGCTCTGCTGTTTCCAGCCACCATGGAGGGGCTGAGATGAAGTACTTAGTGAGAGAAAGGGGAATTCTATTCTCCCTTGCATCCCTTGCAGTGACTAGAGGCCCCCAAGGGGAGTGGTAGTGAGCTGCTGGGGTATTCTCTTGTCATTTGAGCCCTGCCTCCAAGTTTACCTATTGTAGCTCATGATGCTTCCTATAGATTTTGTTTTGCCATGAGAAGAAAATGAGGGGAGAGACCATCTGATAACCTACAGATAAATCTAGAAAACTCACAAGGCTGTGAAAGCTCCAAAGGATTAAGAAAGCACTTTGCATACCGCATGCATTACAAGGAGAGGAAAAGATTTGAGAAAACAGGAGTCACACAGAAGGAAACATTAAAATATATTTGTCCAAGGTGGGGGAGGGATAGTTCAGGGGGTTGAGCACTGGCCTGCTAAACCCAGGGCTGTGAGCTTAATCCTTGAGGGGGCCATTTAGGGATCCGGGGCAAAAATCTGTCTGGGGATTGGTCCTGCTTTGAGCAAGGGGTTGGACTAGACGACCTTCTGAGGTTCCTTCCAACCCTGATATTCTATGATTCTAAAACAGCTTGGGATGGAAAAAAAAAAAGCCAAAGGCAGATTAATGGGCAGGGCAAAGAGGGGATTTGGGAACAACATCAAAGCAGGGAATAACAATCAGAACAGATTGAGCTGAGGACAAGGGGAATGGAGGATGAACCAGCTTTACTCTGGCCACACCAGAGTACACAACTCCGTTTCTGCAGCTATAGCTGTTATCATGTTTGCCTGACATGACTAGTCCCTGGTTTGAAGCTGAGCAGAAAGAGCGCTGCTTTGGTCAGTGGCCTGTTTTACTGGAGGTCAGATTAGATGATCTAATAGATTCTAAGGCTGATGGGGACTTATCTCGAATTTCATGTATCATCATGGTTTGAAGAAAAGGACAGATTCTGCCCTAACCTGGGGAAAGAAGAAAGCGTTGTGACCTAATCAGCTTTGGGTGGATCCTGGAGTTGGGCATCTCAGTTGACTCTTCAGCTGCTTGTACTCAGAGAGAGGCTCTGACCTGGATCATTCATTCATGTTGTGCGTGAGGTTTTTGTCATATTTCAAACGAAGATTGAGGGGGTTTGTGTGGTCTGGGAAGGAGGGATATACCCCTCAGCTCTGGAGATGTTGGCTCAACACCAGATTTATGGCACAAGTTGAAAGGAAGCATCTCATGCTTCTAACTCTCATTTGTGGGCATTACAGAATTCAGCAGCAGCATGAGCGCTATGTGTTAGGGTCCCCGGATGGAGCTAAATTGGCAGAACTGTGTGGGGCCCAGGACTGGGACAGTAGGGGTCACGCTGGGACAGGATGGAGGTGGACTTGCCAAACTGTGTGTGATAAATTAGAGCACAGTGTGTCTGGATGAAGCCAGCCCTTTATATTCCTCATGCTGATCAGCACTCCATTTCCCCACAAGCTTAATAGGTAAATGACATGCAGATTGAAATCACTGCTGCTCCCTACCCCAGCCAGAGCTGGGAGAAGAATCCGATCTGCCAGAGGGCATCGTATCCCCTAAACAGAGACTGATATGACTCTTCCTGTTAATGGATGGCAGAGTTTCTAATGTGAACTAAAATCTATTCAGAGCTAAATGAGAGTGTGAAAGTTAACATCTCTCTGCAGCCAGCCAGATGCTCCAAAGGCAAATGCTCAGAACCATTAGCTTCCCTGCTGCTTGGGCACTTTGATTATACAGGAGTGTTTATATCCCCCAGTCCCCCACTTCTCTTTCTCCCTTTTTTCTCATTGCTGAGACTGGCGCCTCCTTATAAACTGGCTCAGTGGGCTTTTCTCTGCACATCCATCCTCGTTTTGCCTTTTCATGTCCCAATCTCTCCTCCTCTGTTGCAACTGCAATGGAGGCTGAACACATGGAGCCTTTGCTCCAGGGTGCTGTCCCTGTCCCTGTCCCTTGGCAAAGCCTGTACCTTACCCAGGAATGCTCGGCAGGTGCCTCTGCAGCATTCACTCGCCTCTTGCAATCTTGAAGTGGGGCGAGAGGGGCGGCAAGTTGTTCAGACTGAAGGCTGGATCATGCCCCTTGCTGCCTGCTGCAGCTCAAGAGAAACCCAAGCTGCTGTTTGCTGACCTGGTTTTTGCTTCAGCTTACTTTCATGATTTTAAAGAGACCGTCACACCACAGCAGCTTGATGTAGGTGAGAAGCTGTAAGTGATTATGTGAATATTTACTGCAAAAGTATTTTTTTTAAAATCCATGCACAAAAAAACTAGGAAAGTCACTCAATGAGTGAATCCGCAGCTTATGCAGGTTTCCCCCACCACCTTAGCAATTACTAATGAATTGCTGCTACCGTTTGCCTCCGTGGACACCCCAAAGAGCTAGGTGTTGGTGTGTGAAGAGTGTGGGATAGATGGGGTATGAAAGCTGCTCTGAAAAACCTCTGTGGCATCTGAAGTATCAAGATACCCCTTAGAAGGAAGTTGGAGGCTTACAGCCTCTTCCTTGTTGTACCAGCTATGATGCATGACGATGGAAAGGCCAGTGAGACCACAGAAGACCACAAATCTCTATCCCATTTTTTTTTCCTTCCTAGCAGTGATGTTCAGACATAAAAAGGCAAGAGAAGAGACCAAATGAGAGGGGAGAGATTGTATTATGTGTAGGGGAGGGTTTTTTAAATCATTGTCTCTAGTAATGTTACAAACGGAAATATTCTAGGGGCCCTACAGAAACACTTCATATAGCAAACTTCTCATGTGCATTATTCCATTCACTTTGAAGGCTCTTTGTGCTTCAGCAGAATAAATGGAAGATCTCACACCATTCCTTGCAGTGGAAAGCAAGAAGAGATCCTCACAAGCATGATGCAAATCACTTACAGGTACTTAGGACATGCCTTCCTTTCAGCAGTCCTGCTGGGATTACTCACCCACTTGAAGTGGGGAACAGGCTTACGGAGCTTGCAGAGTGGGGCCCTTAATCATCGCAAGTTTCTTAGATTTTCATAAAGCAAGTGATATAAATTTGACCTGGCTTGAATAATATTGGAATCCGCTGGTTAAATGAATAGCTGCAAAGTGGCATCTCCCTGCAAACCCTGTGGGTGCTTCAGAGAGAAGCTTTTTTAGATGATCAGCAGCTTTCATTTAGAGGAATAAAACCCCCACCATAGCTAACAAGATAGACATACCAGCTGCATAACATGCTGGGTTAGAGTTGCTACAGGGGCTTGTGAAATCGTTGGCTAGAATGGAATTGGATAGGGCAAGTCTCTTGTGTATGGATGCTGTATGTATCCAGCAGGTCTGCCCATTTGATTAATCAGTCTAATTAATTTAAAAGCCATTCCCTATTACTCCTCTCACTGCAATTGGAGCTGAATGTGCTTCAGACTGACACTGCATTCAAGAATGTGTGCAAAGAAATGAACATAGATGTAGATTGAGATGCTAAGATTTTCCAAGGTGCCTAAGGTAAAACTAAATTAATCTCCCAACTCCCATTGACTTTCAGTGGGAATTGGGTTCCCAACTCATTTAAACGCTTTTGCCTAAACCCTCTGGGGTAGGGTTGGTCTTTTTGCTACATGTTTATACCATGTCAAACACAATGGTCCTTGCTTAGTGCCCCAATTTAATACAAATAACTATTTTTCATCCTGTCTGGAATGAGTGTGTTTATTTGTAGAAGATATAATAGCAATAATAATCCCTGTTCTTATATAGCTCTCAACAGACTTTACAAGGAGGCCAGTGTTGTTATGCCCATTTTACAAATGGAGAAACTGAGGCACAGAGAGGGGAAGTGATTTGCTCGAGATCGCCCAGAGCTGGGAATTGGACGTAGTTCTTCCGAGGCCCAGTCTTGGGCTCTAGCCACTTGACAGCTAATGGACACCAAAACTTTCTCAGCAAGCTGCCCAGGACAAGACTCAAACTTGCAGTATATGGAACCTGTTTGGATTCAAGGGTCACAGCAGATCACTTTGAGAAGCAGAGGATGGCTGAGTTTGAAGGTGTCCAGTCGATCTACACATGGTTAGTATCCTTCCAGTTCTGGCATTAATGATATGTTGGAAAAGTGCCAAATAGCAGAGTCCAATATATTGTGGGAAGGGGGAGGGGGCAGGAAAGAAGTACAGACAAGGGGAAATCAGTCCAAGGATATTTGCATTTGACAATATGTTTTACTGGCATATTTATGGTGTCGCTTTTACCTTTCCGTTTCCCTGTAATTTATCTGTTTAATACCGAGTTAAGAAGCCAGGAGGCAGCGTCTGTCCGTCTGCAGCTCTGAGTGGTCTGGAGATACACTTCCAGTTGAACAATAAGAGGGGAAACTCCCTGTAGAATCCTGTGCGTGAGAGAGAGAGCTTTAACCCCTCACAAGGTGTTCCCTCGAGATGAGCGTCTTTCCTAGCAAAGATACATACACTGCAGACAGCAAGAGTGTCCAGTGTCCTGATTCAGAAGAGTGATTAACAAGGCTGAAAACAAAGCTAAATTAGTTTTCCATGGGCAAGGCCCTGGACACTGGATGATCTCTCCAAGAGGAATGGTATCAGTTTGGTTGGTGTTGTCATAGGACCTTTTACCCAAAAAAACTCCTGGAGGTACCCAGTCAGTGTGATCCCTAGTCAAGCACAGAGGCCCATGTTCTCATAAGTGTCTGTTAATTTCAAGCAGTCACTTTATGGAAGCACACGTAGACCAAAATTAAGAGGTGCTGAGTACCCACAAGTCCCATTACTTGAACAGGTGCTAGAGATATTCACAACCTGTGAAAACCCCAAGGTTCCTCAGGTTGGAGTCCCCAGAAGTTAGGCACCTTAAATTAGTGGAGACTATTGAACATTTCATCAAGAGGACTTAGTCTTCACTCCAGGCCAGTAGAAAAGTAATATCTAGTCCTTGATCATAAGAATGGCTGTACTGGATCTGACCAGTGGTCCATGTGGCCCAATATTCTGTATTCCAGTGGTCCTCAACTAAAGGCACATGTACCTCTGGGGATATGCAGATGTCTTCCAGGGGGTACATCAGCTCATCTAGATATTTGTCGAGTTTTATAACAGGCTACATAAAAAGCCAGAGCGAAGTCAGTACTAACCAAAATTTCATACAATGACTTGTTAAACTGCTCTATATACTGTACAGTGAAATGTAAGTACAATATTTATATTCCACTTGATTTATTTTATAATTATATGGTAAAAATGAGAATGTGAGCAATTTTTCAGTAATAGTTTACTGTGACACTTCTGTACTTTTTGTCTGATTTTTGTAAGCAAATAGTTTTTAAATGAGGTGAAACTTGGGGGTACACAAGGCAAATCAGACTCCTGAAAGGGGTTCAGTAGTTTGGAAAGGTGAGAACCACTGCTATATTCCAACAGTACACACAGCCAAATGCTTCAGAAGGAATGAACAGAACAGGGCAATTACTGAATGATCATCCCTTATCATACAGGGTCAGAGACACCCAGACCATGGGGTTTTGTCCCTGACCATCTTGGCTAACAGCCGTTAATGGACTTATCCTCCACAAACTTAGCTAATTCTTTTTTGAACCCACCTATACTTTTGAACTTCACATCCCCTGGCAAAGAGTTCCACAGGTTGACTGTGCATTGTGTGAAGCAGTACTTCCTTCTGTATGTTAATTTTGCTGGGTGAGCCCGATTCTTGTGTTATCTGAAGGGGTAAATAATGCTGCCTTATTCACTTTCTGTATACTATTTGGGATTTTATAGACCTATCAGATCCACCTCTTTTCTAAACTGATCAGTCCCAGTCAATTTAATCTCCCCCATATAGTGGTGAAATCATGATATTTTGTCTTATTAGCTATCTGTTTCCTAATGCTTCCTAACCTTCTGTTTGCTTTTTGACTGCTGCTGTACATTAAGTGGATATTTTCAGAGTCTTTCTTAAGTGGTAAGGGCTAATTTAGACCCCATCTCTTTGTATGTATAGTTTGGATGATGTTTTCTAGCGTGCATTGAATTTTATCTGCCATTCTGTGGCCCAGTCCCCCGGTTTTGTGGGATCTCTTTTGTAACTCTTAGTTCAGTCCAACATTGACTACAATCTTGAAGTAATTTTGTATCACCTGCAAACTTTGCCACCTCACTGCTTACGCCTATTTTAATATCATGAATATGCTGAACAGCACTAGCTCCGATACAGATCCTTAGGAGACGCTGCTATTTACCTCTCTACATTCTGAGAAGGGAATCTTTATTCTTACTCTTTGTTCTTTATCTTATAACCAGTTACCAGTCCATGAGAGAACCTTCTCTTTTATCCCATGACTGCTTACTTTGCTTGAGAGCCTTTGGTGTGAGACCTTGTCAAAGTCCAAGTACACTGTTAAAACTGGCTCACCCTTGTCCATGTGCTCTTGACCCCCTCAAAGAATTCTAATCATCTGGTGATGCATGATTTCGCTTTACAAAAGCTGCATTGATTCTTCCCCCAACAAAGTTTTTGGAGATCGCTGAGGACAACTTCCTGGTACAAATGCTGGGGGAACCAACAAGGGGCCTTGCGCCTCTCGACCTCCTGCTCACAAACAGAGAAGAGTTGATCAGGGAAGTAAGGGTGAACAGCAACCTGGGCAGCAGTGATCATGACATGGTACCTCGTTCCTGGAAGCAAGGGGGGTGGCAGCAGCCTGGGCAAGCTTGATCATGAATGGTAGAGTTCAGCATTCTCCATTGGTCAAAGGAAGGCGGAGAGGCACAGAACAACGCTGGAATTTCTGGGTCACACAGTTTAGCGCGAGGCAAGGTCCCTTAGAGAAAGGATGGAAGCGGTTATTTCCCTGCTTTAGCATCAAGGGATTGGGAATCTTGGTGCTGGTCCCCAAGGAGGGGTTGGGACCAGTTTTGGGAGGAAAGGGGGATTCAGAGGCCCATAGATAATTCTGAGATCTGGTGTGCAAGCTGAGAATTCAGCAATTCTGGTAGAACAGTGCCGCATGGCTTAAGCAGGTGAGTTTCAGTGGTAAGCTGAACAAACTTTGGATGCTACAAAGTTCATGGAAGTTTGGGGACAGGACCAGACTGGTGGACAGGCATATAAGATCAGGTGCTCGGCGACTGACAGGCTAGATTACCAAATGAGTAGGTTTTAGTCCACGAAAGGCAATTATGCCCAAATAAAATTTGTTAGTCTTCTAAGGGATGCCACAGATAACTTCGAAAGGGCTTTTCCAAGTTTATGAAAGTATACATCAGAGGACTTCTGACCATCAGAATGGCTGCATCAGATCTCAATGAGGTCGGTATCCTAGAGAGGACCAGCTAGTGGTGGACATTTGCTTTGTGAAAGATACAGAAATCCACATCCTTAAACACCTTTTTCAGTCTTATACGGGCTGTACTTAATCATCCCAAACTACTTTTGGGGAGCATTTTGATGACTGAGAGGATAAGCAGAATTTTACTATTATAAATTTCAGGTTAGGACTACTTAAAGAGTTAGACGTGCAACCACCTCTATGGGACCGGACGAACTGCAATCCGAGGGTGCTTAGGGTTTCAGCTCACTGTACCAAACAGAACATCTGACCATTATTTTGAACATTCATGCTAACAGGAAAACCCCCAAAATATTTTAACTTTAAAAAGCAATTAGTACCTGAATCTTAAGCAATGGGCTGTTTTCTAGAAAACAACAAGATCCAGGGAACTTACAGACCAAGCCAGTCTCACCTCAATCCCTGGCAAAATTTTTCATGGAGCAGGTAGCTGAAGGGAATCCATTCCTGAAACACTTAAGGGGAAACACAGGTGATCAGAAGCAGTCAGCATGGATTCACGAGGGTAAATCATGCCTGACAACTGAGTTGCTTTCTACGATTTGAGATGACTGGACTTGTGATGGGGCAAAGCTGTTGATGTTGTATACCTTGACTTTAGTAAGGCTTTTGACACGGTTTCGCCACAGCATTCTCATCAGCAAACTAAGTGAAGTATGGGTTGGAGGAATGGACTTGTGAAGTGGATAGAAAACTGGTTTGAATCAACGGGCTCAGCAGGTAGGTATCAATGGCACCACTCTTCTAGTTGGCAACCAGTAACAAAGTGGTGTGCCCCAGGGGTCCTGTCTTAGGGCCCGTTCTAATTCATGTCTTCATTAATGATCTTGATGATGGGGATAGCTTGCACATTAAGTAAATTTGCAGATGACACCAAGTTGGGGGAGTGGTGGACACGCTGGAGGGGCAGGGATAGGATTCAGGGAGACTTAGACAAATTGGAGAGTGGGCCACAAAAGAAACCTCATGAAAGTTTCAACAAGGACAAGTGCAAAGTCCTGCACTTAGGACAGAAAAACCCCATGCACTGCTACAGGCTGGGGACTGTTTGGCTTCTAAGTAGCAGTGCTGAAGAAAAGGATCTTGGGTTACGGTAGATGGAAAGTTGAACATGAGCCTACAGTGTGCTCTTGTAGCCAAAAAGGCTAATAGCATACTGGGCTGTATTAGTAGGAGTGTTGCCAGCAGATCGAGGGATGTGATATTCCCCTATTCGGCACTGGTGAGGCGCATCTGGAATATTGTGTCCAGTTTTGGGCGCCACACTACAAAAAGGACGTGGAACAATTGGAGAGAGTCCAGCGGAGGGCAACAAAAATGATTAGAGGACTGGAGCACATGACTTATGAAGAGAGACTGAAGGAACTGGCTTATTTAGCCTGCAGAAGAGAAGACTAAGGGGGATTGATAGCAACCTTCAACTACTTGAAGGGATGCTCCAAGGAGGAGGGAGCTAGGCTGTTCTCAGTGGTGACGGAGGACAGAACAAGGAGCAATGGTTTGAAGTTGCAGTTGCGGAGTCGAGGCTGGATATTAGAAAAACTTTCTGACTAGGAGAGTGGGTGAAGTATTGGAATGGGTTACCTAGGGAGGTGGTAGAATCTCATCTTTAGAGCTATTTAAAGTCCGGCTAGACCGCACCCTGGCTGGGATTATTTAGGGAAAGTGGTCCTGCCTTTAGCAGGGGGTTGGACTAGATGACCTCATGAGGTCCATTCCAACCTTTTGATTCTATGATTCTATGAAATGGTGTTCATTTATGTGTCTGATAATTCTGCTATTAACTATAGTTTCAACCAGTTTGCCTTCTACTGAAGTTAGGCTTACCGGCCTGTAATTGCCCAGATTGCCTCTGGAGCCTCTTTTAAAAATCAGCTTTACGTTAGCTATCCTCCAGTCATCTGGGACAGCAGTTGATTTAAGCGATAGATTACATACCACAGTTGGTAGCTTTGCATTTTCATATCTGAGTTCCTTCAGAGCTCTGGGGCGAATACCATCTGGTCCTGGTGACTTATTACTGTTGAATTTATAAATTTGTTCCAAAATCTCATCTGTTGACTCCTCAATGTGGGACAGTTCCTCAGGTTTTGTCACCTAAAAACAATGGCTTCAGTGTGGAGATCTCCCTCAAAGACACACAAACTTTCTGCAGTGAAGACTAATGCAAAGAATTCATTTAGCTTCTCCACAATCTCACAGTACATGTATGCTGACCCCCACCTACATCCAGCCTGAAGGCAAGATGGTGAAGGATGCTGCAGGGTCGGACTTTTAGTCCCAGGGCAGGGCAGCACCACAACTTTGCTTATTCATCCTTCACGTCAGGATCCAGGTCTAAACTAGCCACATTAGGACTGATTTCCTGTGCATGCATCTTGAGTGGCATTTTACACAAGTGCAAATTGGTTTCACGTGCTAGCAGATAAGAATGTATAAATGACTACAAAGTTGGTCGCCAGTGGAGAATGCGGTCCTTTGGTTTTAAACTCCCCTGTGAACCTGCTCCACTTGACCTCACAGCACATGGCTCTCCTTCCTCTCCTTCATCTTAGCTTCTCAAGTACCAGCCTCCCATGTCCTTCCATACAATGTCACTGCTGTTGGCGCAATGTTCTTCTCTTCTGCCACTCCTGCCTGTCTCTCTCTGCCTTGGGGACTCTCCATCTCATTTCAAAGCAGGTATTTTCTGCCTCTTGGCTTTATTATTAACTCTCTAAAAGTCTTGGCAAGTTAATTTGTATGAAAGACACTATGGAAATACATTGGGCAGTGTATGTCTCCAACAAGAGGCTCCATAAAGGTCTCTTTCTACGGTGTATTCTGATCTGCTGGTCTCTGCTCTTCACAGCATAATCATGTAGTTTAGCCAATGGGGTATTCAGGCTGTTAACAGCCTCATCCATGGCTCATGTCATTTTGAATCAGAGCTTTAATATGATTAAATAGAGTTAGTTCATTAGAATCACTTTGCATCTCCTGGCGACCTTTCAAGTGTGTAACATACCCAGATACTTAAATAAAGTGAGCACAGTTTGTATGTGGTGGTGGTTATGGAGGTGTCTGTGTCTATACAAAATGGATTTAACCAGACGATCAACTCTCTGGGGCAAGGGCTGTCTTTTTCCTCTGTGTTTGTACAGCACCTAACACAATATTAAAACACAAATAATTAAGGATAATGTAACATTGTGCTCAGTTTAGGTAGCTTCCAGCCTTTTCCAGAGTAGCTAAGTGCCACACTTGCAATTTCTGCCCTCAGGCTATCAACAATAATAGGAGATGGGTTTTAGCCTATGTACAAACCCAATTTGAGGGTAAAATTGTATTAAATGTCTTCAAATATGTTCTTTTAAAATATACTTCCATGAGTTAAAACAGCATAAACCATGGTGGCACTCAGGCTATATTGGAGCTATTTTCATCCAGGAACTGACATCGAACAACCTTAACAATACAGTTCCAGACACCTAATTAAAAGTAAAATTAAAAACATGGAACATGCAGCTCTAATCACTTTTTTTTAAAAATAGAAAGGCATTGAGAGGAAGGGGTAGAATAAATGATTTACAATTTTTGCTGGTGATGACTATGCAGTTAAAGCAGAGATATTCCCTGAAGAATTTCTGAGCCACTTAATATGCTGCTTCCCTTATATTGGGTCCATTATGCTCAGCGTTTGTACAGAGAGGTGTGTGCGTGGGGGAAGCAGACGTCAGACAAAACATCAAGAAAGAGAAAATTAAATGATCTGTGTAATTCCCAAATGACTTCCTCTAAAAAGGAAACCAATGTTATCTTCAGAAAGCCAGAGGAGGCATTGCCATTATGTCTTCCTGCAGCCCTGTTTGAATGGCTGCAAAGATGAAATGCACTCTGTCTGCTATCTCTTCTGTTTAGGAAGAGGGTGTTGCAATTGCAGCGCGGCTGAAATGCTGGAGTGTGCGTTTGATAAGGCAGAGGCAGACAGAGCTGGGTTATCCCCGACAGTTACTAAAACACCTGATAAGAGAGGAGTAAATCATGGCTGGAGGTTTGGTTAAAACAAGAAATCGTCTCGTTTGGGTTTGAACCTGGCTGAACTGGATAAAATGCGACAGCTGTTATTGCTGAGGCCCGCTGAAGGAGGCTCTGGAATCAGACAGGCTTAATTTGGGCATAAAAGGAGGCTGAGTAGGACTCTTAATCCAGATGTTTTAGTTTCCTAAAGGGATGTATCAATGTACGGTGCATTTAAGGCCAGGTCCTCAGCAGATGTAAAAGGGCATTGACCAATGGAAATCAATGGAACTGGCTGAGAATCTGAGTGTGGAATTCATACCTTGTGCAGAGGGTTGGTAGAAGGCCTATCTACCACCTTGAGCCATCCAAACAGCCTCTGAGAATTTGACCCTTATGCCCTACTTCTCATCATTGTATTGTAGTACCTTTGATGTGACATCCTTAGCCATGGAATGGGGGAAAGCTAGGCCGGTTATTTGCAAAGGCTGCTTCTCCCAGGGTTGTATGCGGTGCAGGCTGTGAAAGCAGAGATTAAGGCAAAAGTAGAATAAAAAACAGGGCTTCTGCTGGCTTCCTAGGTTCATAGGTCCTGCTATGAGGGACTGGCTGATGAGGTGGAGTTGGACAAGGAGGGGCCTTTGGTTCCATCCTGTCCACCTGCCTGCTGTGCTCTGAGATATTGAGTTGTGGGGAGGGGAAGAAAAACCCAGGAGCATTCTAGACTCTAGGCCTGGACTCCCAACTTAACAATGGCCCGTAGACATCCTACCCTACAAAACCAACCACCATTAGCAGGACTCAATCCAGGGAGATGCTCCACCCCTCTCAGGATCAAAACCTCAATGGGTAATTCTGTGATATCCAGAGATGCTTGACGGGAAGCAATTCAGATCCTCATGAGATGAACCGAAGGGGTTTGCCCCAAAGGGAAAAAACAAAACAAAACAAAACAAAAAAACAGCTCAGTGTTTTATCAGGAAAAAAAATCCTCAGCAACCTGCAGCCAGTTTGCAGCTCACCTGCCCTGCAAACAGCTTCCCAATTAGGGTTTGTTTGGTTTGTTTTTTAATTGCTGTTAATTCCATGCTGCCAAAGTGTGCCTGATTGACATCACCTGGAGAATGACAGCCTCTATCTTCACAGCCGTGCAAACGACTTCCATGTTGCCCATCTCCTATATAGGGCAAGGTAGATGGGTGTGGGAGAGAAGGAGAAACGTGGCACTGTCTCTCAGGGGAGGAGGGGTTAGTAACATTCTCTTTGCTTTACACCCTGTTTATTGTTCTGCAACAGGAATTTCTCACTGGAAGGAGACCACCAAGTAGATCAAAATAAAGCTGGGAACAGTCCTTTTTCAGCAGTTACTGTAAACACTGCAGCCCTGCAGCTATTAACTTTCTGCTTAAGGCTTTGTGAGGCTCTGGGGAGGGTTTTTCCTAAGGGGATTCAGCCACTGAACGGATGGAGGCTTTGGCACTTTTTGCAGTGACTTTGTCAGGCACTGAATACATTGGAAAACTCAGCTAGCAGAGTTTCCAGCTGCTGGCAGCTCTGTCCACCTCTGGTCTCAGTGGAAACGGGCTAAGCTTCCGCAGTGGGCATGGCCTTGCTGTTGGAGCAGATCAATCAACCTCGTTTTCAGCACGTTCAGGGTCCTCCGATAAACCACTAGAAGCACCGCACCTGGCACAGCTAGGAATGTTTGCCCAGTTTCCCCTTCAGCCACTGCTCCTTGCTGCGGGTGCTCATGCAAGCAGGGCATTTATGGCTGGGCTTTCAAGAGTGCTGAGCACCGCTGGTTCCCCCGAAAGCAAAGGAGCTGGAGGGGTCATCTCTTTGGAAGGGGCTAACCCTGCTATGGGTCAGGGCCATGGGATGTACCATTGTGCTCTGAGCTGTACGGCCTCAAGGGGAAGGCTCAGGTTTTACTCAAAGGAGAGTCTTCATTGGCAAGTTCCCAGGAGCCTGAGAGTTGGCTCTAAAATTGAATGAAAGCAGCAGAAGGCTGCAGCAGCCCTTATCCTTAATCCAGATTCACCTCCCTCTATGCCGTTCCCAGCATGTAGCCAGGCTACTTGAGAGAAAATGGAGCAGGCTTCACCTCTGTGTTTATAATGGAGAGGATCAGCTGCTGACCCCCCCACCCCTCCTTGGACTTGGCCAGGTCCTCCAAGGTATGCTTTGTGCAATCCTTGCTCGCCCAGCTGCTGGAGCCTGATCACTCTATGTCAATCATTCTTCTCTACCTTTCACCAACCCCGACACTGGGGGAGATGGTCTCAGCATTAAATCTCAGAGCTCTGCTTCTACTGCATCTCAGGCCTTTCCTAATACTTCAGTGGAAAATTTTAACTTAATAGAGACAACAAGCAGCTTGAGTGCAGGGTTGCGAGAAGCCGGTCGACAGGAGTACCTGTGGGAGAAGCTAATGTGAGACACCAGGAGTGAAGAAGGCAAAGCGGGAAAGCCTTGGGAGATATGTAGCTGTTTCTTCTTTCCTTAAATCATTAAATCTCAGAGAAGGCCAAACTGCTGTGCTCTCTGTGTGCATCCAGCTGTGAGCATCAGCACCATTTTCCGTAAGATTTACAGCCTGTTTTGTAGTGGGTAGTAATGGGATGGTATCCCTTTTAAATACTGTGTGAGCCTTCTAGTGGTGCTGCTTGTGTTCTGTGTTAGAAGCAGCCAGAATCCATCGTGATCTTGTGTGTTTGCATCTATTTAGTAAAAATGGTTATTTGGGACCCAACTGAGCCTATAGGGTTACTTCATGTTGTTTTTGTTGTGCAAAGAGCAAAAGACTCAACAATGTTTTGGGCAGGTTCTAGGCATAGCTGGCTTGCCCCAAAGAGCTCAGTGTGAGCAACGAAGCTCACAGGGCTGGAAGCAGCTTGTCAATAACTGCAGCTTGGCAGACAGTGGGTAAATCTTCCCGGCGTGCAGCTCCTGTAAATAACGAATGATGTTATGTACTGCCTCTGCTGTGTAATCATCTATTACAGCTAATTGCCAGCGCCCGGAGCCGACGTAGCCTTTTGCATTAAATAATATATTCATAAATAATACAGATAAAAGATCTGCTCAAGGTCAGCTTTAAGAGAGAGCTCCTCCTTGGTGTGAAATTGCTCTATCCCTGAGATGGAATTCTATCTGCTCTGTCTGCAGCCTCCATGCAGGCAGACAGCCTGTCGTGAGACGGGAGAGATTTTCTGCACCCTGGAGATGAGTAGAGGATTGAAATTTTGTATTTGCTTTCCCCCTTGTTCTGATACCAGCCTTAGCTGCATTAGATGCGTAGGGATTCCTCACCCCACCCTGTATGCTGCTCCTCCTCAATCTTGGGGTCATCTCTATGTTATATAGATCCCATTCCCCTCTCTGCTTTTGTTAGAAATAAAGTCCATGGCAGGCCTACGACACTCTCCTTTCACAGCCAAACAGCCTAATGGAGACTGAGAAAAGGGATACTTTGGTTTATAGACAGCTCTTAAATGTACCTTGCATGGCAGGGCATGATGCATTAAACTGGTATTGTTCTGAGTAGTTTTATGAGGCTCTGGTGGGTAGGGAGGGAGCTCATCCAATATCTTTCTCTCTCAGTGCTTAGCTGTGCTAATGCCAGGGGCGTACACCTGGCTGTTAAACAAGCCAGCAGCAGTAGGGCTAGGTACTGAGCAGTGGCAGATGTGGGGAGGGACGGACGGGTGATGGACCATTTGTGTGCCATGTTCAGTACATACATACACCTAAAGGCAGGCAGGGGGCTGGATGTCCTGCCCTCTGATTAGCTTCAGCACCACAATCCAGAGGATGGCAGGTCTGGTGGTTCAAACAGCACTCAGGATTTGCATCCAAGTGGAGGAGGGGGGATGAAAAACTGCTGCCACCATTTGCAAAACAATGAAAGATTTCCTTTAAAAAAAAAAATCTCTAACTTCAGTTACCCCAGCAACCAGAGGGTTCAGATTCTATGGTGATGGGCACCCATCTAAATAGAGGGATAGCTGTGAGCTCATCTGCTCCTGTTGCTCCTACCCCCTCTCTCCCCAGAAACCATCACCCTCTGTTGCTAACATCACAGTTGGTTGCTGTGGAGATGGTTACAATGTCATAAAGGGGTGATTGTGGCTCAGGGACCTCTTCAAGCCAACTGACAGAGGGCATGGGGAGAATGAGGTTACAGGTTCGTACTAGTTCACCAAAGGGTGTCATGTGAGGTGTCTCCTGAAAGTGTGCCACACGGATCATCCTAATCGTTGCAAAATGGATATACGGATAATATCTAAAAAGTTGTGTCTATGTACTGAAAATTATGTTATTTAGGTCTGTGAGTTGGGAGCTGGCCACCAGAAGGGGATACACAGGTTTATTTCAGGCAGGGGACACATCGTCCGACTATCTGTAAATGGATTATTTTATAGTTCACAAGGAATGCCTATTTACAGTCTGAGCAACATGCTAATCAAGAGATTTAAAATCTCCTGGGGAGATTCTAGACAGGAACAAACAAGCAGCCTGGGTTAAGCTTTCTACAAATTGTGATGCTGGCAAACTAGGTGCCAGCTTTTGCCCAGGTCCCCATGCCTCGCTTAGACACTGACAAACACATAGCTGGAATCAGTCTAGCTGGCGAAATCGATGCATAGAACTCACAACCTATCTGGGGTGTGCTCTGTTGGCTAACAGTCTGCCCCGAGGCTGGTATACATGCTCCTGCAGCACCTGGGACAGCTTAACATGGATGAAGACAATGGTTGGAATGGTAGGTGAGGTGCAGAGATACATCCAGTTATTCTTCACTGAGGGGACAAGCTGCTAACAGGCTTGTCTTGAATGCAAGCTGTGGGTGAGCTCACCTTTATGAGACAGGGGAATATGGCATTAGTCAAGCTGAGGCTCCAGAAAGTGTGTTGCGATTTTATTTTATATGTAACCATTTGTTTCCATGAATTCTAGTTGTTTCTCAAATCTGTTCTCTATTTAAAAAGTCTTGTTTTTAATGAGCGATATCTGTAAGTGTGCTGCGCATTGAGCAGAGTGGTGATGTGAGGTGTGACTGGTAAGCCGGTGTGCACTATTCCTTTGGGAGCAGCAAATTGTCTGAGTGCCTAGTGAAATAGGGGATGGACACTCAGAGGGCTTGGGGGTTACACTATACCCTGTAAGGAGAGAGCAAGGCCTGCGGAGCCCTGGAAGGGCAGCGCTTGTGTTGCCAGAAGTAGACGAAGTTGTGAACTATTCCCCAGCAGGCCCAGATGAGGCTTCCTCCCGCTAAGGGCAGGGAATAGCAAGGTGCCGCACAAACCTGGCTACCCCTAGGAAGTGTCCCACATGTGCAGCGGGCAAAGATCCTGCTCAACGTTAAAGAATGAGGGGAGGAATCGAAACAAAGATGCGTGATGCCGATGCAGAGCTGTTTTGCAAGACCAGGTGATCCCAGAGGTGCTGCTCACCACACATGTGTTGTACTGTAGGGGAAACACAGCATCCCTGAATGTCAAGGTCAAACGGAAATTAAAATGGAAACAACTTGTTGTGCGAAGCTTCAATTAAGCCCAGGTTTGCAAGAGAGAAGTGTTCAATATTCTGAACAAAATGATTTCCAATTACATGCAAAATAGGAAGCTTGATACTGTTAATGTAGAAAATGTGACTTCTCTTAATTGAGTGACCAAGAGGTTTAAAACCAGCACGTCTCAGTCATGTTCTGAAATTGGAGGTTACCATTTACTGGGAACCTTTCATTATGGATTTTTGTGGGTGTATGTGAGAAATGAACTAGCACTTCATTCCTCAGGCTGCTGCCCTTCACCTGGCTGTGAAATCTCAAGCCTCAAGCTTTAAGGGTTCCTTGCATAACCGGCATGACTGTTTCATCGACTTTAATGCCAGAAGGGACCATTAGAATCCTCTCCACAGCCAGAGAACTTTGTCGTGCGGTTACTGCATCGAATATTGATAGGTCAGAAGTGGGATTCAAACCCTCATCTCAAGATGGAGACCAGACTAGCTAAGCAAGAGATTAATGCAGCCTCCCACCCTACCCTTCACCAGGCTGGTTTCTGTGCTCTCCAGCTCAGTGTGCATGCTGCTTCACACCCCTGGCTTTCTCCTGCAGCTCGGTTTCAAGATGTCTCTCTTTCTTCTATTTCTTCAGTTATTTGTAGGTTAATTTTCCCCTTTGGAAGCCCAAATCTCATTTCTGTGTCTCCATACGTGAACAGGAACTCACAACAAAAGGAGACTTATCAGGGGGAAATGTATTCTGCATGAGATCAGCCTCTTCTCAAAGCAGCAGTAAGTGTCCTGCAATCAGAGTCTGTGAAGGCTAAATATTTCCAGTTAGCAGACTTGGGTCAGCCTGACAACAACTGTCATCATAAACCACTCCAGATGAGAGCTCTTTAAACAAATCCCTCACTGCTGAAAGCCTGAGATTAGGTGCATGCATGGTATACATGGTGCAGGAGGGGAAGGGCTATTGAGTATGTTCTGCATGAAAACATAAGAGTACAAAACAAAACAAGTGCTGTTTATGGCTAAGTTTTCCAAAGATCTCAGCTCCCATTTAGACTGAGTGCAGAACTTCAGAAAAACACCCCCCTGAGCGCTGCAAGATACAGTGCTGTAAAGTGCCAGTGTAATCAGTGTGGCAGCGCTGGGAGCGCGGCTCCCAGCGCTGCAAGCTACACCCGTAGAGGATGTGGTTTATGTGCAGCGCTGGGAGACCTCTCTCCCAGTGCTGGCGCTGCGACCACACTCATGTGCTTTGAAATTTCAAGTGTAGCCATACCTCAATCACTTAACAGAAGGAGCCTTACAATGAGCTGCAAAAACTATCCACTTAACTCCCAAAGCCCCCCACAGCTGCAGTCCTCCTTCTCTCCCAATGCTACCATTCTGCTCTGTTACCCTTCCCTACCCTTCGCATGGGTGCCTATCCCTATTGCCCTTGTTTGACCCTGTTTTCAGAACATACTGCACTTGGGGTGGCTGCCACACCCAGGAGTGAAGTAGGGACATCCGGAGCTGAACAGGTGAGCTGCAATGGCTCAGGCTAAAGAGCCAGTGCTCCCCAGCTGTGGCTGTGACAGACTCATATCCTCTGAGGATCTGGCAGTGAAAGGGAGCTAGACATGTGCTCACCAGTGCATTACACCTAACTTTTCAGTTAGCCCCCTTTCCATGGCTTGAGAACCAGTGCATCATCCCTTGTTCAAGTGAGCAAACAGAGGCCCTATCTCCTGCACAGCTGTGTTGCTAGGCTAGTTAATATTCTCTTACTGTCCATGAGCTTCAGCACATTCAGAAGACTCTGGCCTCGTGTTAATGTTAGATCCCACATGGTCGGGTCAGCACAAGGCCAAAGGTTAAGTACAGAGGCCTGAGAGGGTGAATGAGGATTGCATTATTCCAGATGTGAGGAAAAACACTTTGGCTCCAGCCACGTTTCTGCACAGGGGCTCAGTTCCCCTGGTTACTTCCTCCTTTCCTAGTATCCATGTCCTGCATTGCTCTGAGAGCACTGCAGACCCACAATTTTTATGTCACCCATGCCAGCAGCAGCAGCAGCTCCAGGCCCAGACTCAGAGAGAGAGAGACATGCAGAGACAGCTATAGGTGGAAGGGGGAATTGCAAAACCCAGCCAGCTTCACAACTAGCACAAACTCTACACTGCGTTTGTGGGCCATTCCTCCCTTTGGCCTCACAGGGCAGGATTGTGGAACCTCTGTCCCTGCCAGAGGGCTGCTGCAACATGCTATGTAGGTGTTAGCTATTGCTCTGTCGGGCCACTGACCCCAGGAGGAAGAGCTCATTTTGGTCTGATTCCTCCTCTCAGGAGACTATGGGCCAAATCCTTTGCAAACAACACCAGCTAAGAATACTGTCCTGTGTTTTAAACCACTGACTAGAGCAGGAATGTCTCCTGATCCCTCCTGCTCAGCCTCAGGGACCGCTCCAGGCCCCAGCTTGCCAAGCGCGTGCTTGGAGCGGCATGCCACGGGGAGGCCTCTGCTGGTCACTGGGAGGGTGGCACGCAGGCAGCCTTCAGCGGCATGCCTGCAGAGGGTCTGCTGGTCCCGCGAGAGGTCTAGCGGAGCCGCGGGAACGGCGACTGGCAGAGCAACCCCCGCAGCATGCCACCGTGCTTGGGGCGGCGAAAGGTCTAGAGCCGCCCCTGCTCAGCCTGAATTGTTCTAGGTAACAAGACCCAAAGAAACAACAGCAGGTGCTACCTTGGACCCTTCTAATCCCACCCCAAGTCACCTGCAGCTCCACTCCCTCAATCCCAGAAGTTTTAAAATGAGGAGCCAAAGGCTATGGCTACACAGCAGAGCCACGGTCAACTGCCTCAGGCTTTTGGGGCTCATGCTAAGGGGCTGAAAATAGCTGTGTAGATATTCCAGTTTGGGCTGGAGCCCAGGCTCTGAAACCAAGCGAGAGGCAAGGTGACAATAAATCTAGCAAGAGGCATCACCAATCTGTCTACTCTGCAGCCTGCATCACCTGGGACCCGGGCTCTGCATTTGGTGTCTGTTGCCAGTAAAGGACCCAAGTAAAGACATCATTCTTATTTATTTTTCCTGCTTTCTTGCCAGCCATGTCCTTTAGATGGACTGATGAGTTACTGACTCGTAGAAGGCCCTCTCCTGCAGCCTCAGCTGTACCCCTTGCACCGCTGAGGCCTCCCTATGTCTCTACGCTCACTTTGCCTTTAATTTTAACTCTATAAACTAATTTAATAAACACATCAGGCTTACCCCTTGGCCGTGCATATCTTTGACTCCTTAGAAAGTTAGAGGCACCCAGGCCTGGCAGAGTGCATTCCCACAAAACACACGCAGAAACTTTGGGGTGGTTTAGTTCCCTCCCACTGCTCAGAAGGCTTGTTCCTGGCTCCCACCGCTGTTGCCCGGAGAACAGAAGCGGAAAGGGGGATGAATACTTGTGACCATCCTTTGCCATTATGGTGTGAGGGGGCAATAAGAGGCCGCCCCCTCAAATGTAGCCCCATGCCCCCTTTTTGGTGTGGATTTTACTCTTTCAACAAGATGAACTGGAAGTCTGCATGGCTTATGTTGAGGATTTTCTACTCATCTCCTATTAAAATTTCCAGAGTACGAGACTCTGGAAAGTTGCTTTGGGATTGAGCTGCTGTTACATTTGAGACATTAAAATGCTGGTACAAAAAACAAACAACTCTGACGTCGTCCTTGGACTTTCTCCTGATCTGGAGATGAGTGTAGATTGTAATTTAAGATGTAGGCAAAAGCCAATAAGAAAAGGGGAAAAAACCAAATAGCCTGCGAAGATTTGTCTTGGATGTCAGAGTTCATCTAGATTCTTGTGGCTAAGCTTTCTTCAAGGCTTTGCCATTGCAGAGACAGCTGCCGTTGTAAGGGATATTGTAGCTCTGCTAGCTCTCATGATTAAACCATGAGAGACCTGATTTATGCTTTTAATTTGACTTTTTCATGATCTCAGTGTTTTGTATGCAAATCTGGGTCTACCCTTCACCTCCTTGTTAAAGTAACTTATCAGCTGCACAGTTCTCCTGTGTGCCTGGCAGGAGCAGAGGAGGTTGGCAGCAGCTGGCTCCGCATGCATTTGTACAGCTCACACTGCCTCTTTTAAAATCTTCATTGCACAGATATTACCCTAGCCTGGTTTGGGGGATTCGTTGAAATTTTTCATCGACGTCAAGCAGAACAGACCATTCTGATCATTGGGTCTGATTGCCTGCATAACATAAGTCAGAAATTTCATCCAGTGATTCCTGCTTTGCATCTAACTGCTAGAGCATACTATTACTCTTCCATTCAGATACTTGCTGACTTAGAGACACGCACAATGGTTATATTACTAGCTATGATAGTAGCCACTATGTTTTCCCTGTCTGACATCATTCTTCAAAGGCCTCACATGCATAGGCTTGTATTTCCAGGGATTTAGTTTTTTAAGTTAATTTAGCATTTGTGCAAGGTGCCCTGGAGACAAACCTCCTATATTTGTCCACACCAGGGGTTGTGCTGGTACAATTACATCAGTTAAAAAAAATCCCCCCCCCCAACCGTTATAGTTATATCAGTACAATGATATTCTAGCCTGCCTCTCCTGCACAACACACAATCTCACCCAGTTATTTCTGCAGCAGAAGGAATTAACCCCAGCCTCTTACACAGTACAGAAGAATACCTATGCACCCATTAGAGCAGGAAAAATCATCTAGTGGGCATGGCAATGGAGTGAGAGATCTGGGTTTGATTCCCTGCTACATACTCTGTGTGCCTCTGGCCAAGTCATTCTGCCTTACCATATCTCAGTTCCCCATTTGTAACATGCAGCTGATACTTTCCTACCTCATGGGACGTTGCAAGGCTAAATACATTTGTACAGCACCTAGCACAATGGGATCCTGGTCCATCACTGAAGCTCCTAGACAGTACCGCAGTATCTATAATGGGCTCAGATACTACAGTGATGAGGGCCATACAAGTGTCTAGACAAAGTGATCTCTCTACCGAATGTCTTGCTCATAGCTGTGGTATCTAAGCATCCCTCCTCTACCTCATACTACGTTTGTTCCTGGCTTGATGTGTCATTCGAGATTAGAATAAGGCTACTTGAGCTGTGGTTGTATCTTTCTTCTCTGTTTGGCACCTGATGGGGAAGGGAATGTTATTTACTGGGTCGATTTGTTTTTTTGTCCGTGTGCACATTTTCAGAAAAGTTTTTAAAACCAGAAGCTGACCTGAAGCCATGAGGGTATGCACTGGAACAGGGAGTTCACATCAAAATCTCTTGTCCCTGGGTCACCCAGTCTTCCCACTCCGAGAGGCAATTAAATGGCTATGAAAAGGGCTTTTCATTGTGACCCTGGGAAACACCAATGCCTGACTGCCCTGCACTAATGCCTTTCTACATTGTTTTCTTAACCCATTGGAGCCTTCATGGTAAAATTAGGCACAAGGTTCTGATGGCATGTGAAACAATTTCTATTTGTTTTAGCATGTTGGGAGTTTGGACAGCGAGGGAGTGGGATGTGGGAGGAGGGATGGACTAAGGAAAACACTGCTGGTATTTATTTGTGTTGGGACAGCCTAAAGAGGCTCTAATCAGAGACTGAGCACCAGTTGTGCTAGGCACTTGAGTAAAATAAGACACTAACTGCCCCAAGAGTTGATAGTTTGACCCTACACTAGGACACAACAGCTGCAGAAAAGCAAAGACCTGGGGAAAAGGGGAGGTTTTGTTCAGGACATACACATGAAGAAGTTAGATTAAAAACATAAAATACTCTGGTAAGTGGCAACAGATTACTTTATTTCAGAACAATAACATGAAAAAACCAAAAATAAGAGAGAGACGAAGCAGGCTGCTTCCTAAAGCAAAGCAGCACAGCTTGCCCCACCTTACTCTAGCTGGCTGGCTGAAGACTGACTGACTTCTTTTTTTGCATGCTTTCCTAAAGAACCACCTAGCCTGCAAGCAGGACTAGGAAGCCTCTTACAAATTTAAGTGATAGCTTGTAATTTTAACAGTGTTTTCAAAACACAACAGGTAACTTTAAACAATCATAACTGGTACATCTGTCATAAATGGATAGGTAAGGTAAGGGTTAAGTTTCTTTTACCTGGAAAGGGTAACCAAACACCTGACCAGAGGACCAATCAGAGAACTGGATTGTTTAAAGTCAGGGGCGGGAATTTGTATACCAGGGGTCTTTGTTGTTTGCTCAGCTGTGAGTAAACAAGGTTTCCTCCTAACTCCATCTTATCTTAAAGTTTCTTCTAAACATCTGTAAGTACCCAGGGAACGCAAAGTAATTCGGCTATGATGATCTTTGTGGTGTATTTACCTGTATGTTGATTTGTTGGACTGGTTTAATTGGGCTATCTTTAAATCAGACTGTTTTTTCATATCTTCTTATAAGCAAGAGCCTGTATTGAGTTTCTTAATGCAAGATTATTGTTTTATATTTTCTTTCTATTTTTATATAAACTTTTTCTTTTAAAACGTGTGGAAGTTTCTTTTCCTAGGGAGGCAAAGGGAAGGGAAAAGCCAGGCTGTGAGCTATTTTCCTATTGCTTTCAGGGAAGGAGCAGGCTACGGGGCAAGAGACAAAGAATCATCTCTGTTCTCTTGTGGTTGAAGTTTTTTTCCTGTTACTGCTACGAGAGCAGACACGGGGGAAGGCAAAGCCAAGCTGGTGGCATTTTGCATCTCAATTGTCCTGAGGGTAGAGAACGCTTATCGCTTGGGAAGTAGAGAAACCGGTTTCTGTGCAAGGCGGGGAAGGAGGGGAGAAGGGATTTTTTCCCCTGCTTTTAGCATCCAAGGGATTTGGAATCTGGAGGTCCCACCCAGGGAGGGTTGGGGACACCAGAGAGAGGAAAGGGGGAGGTCAGGCCCCCTAAAGTAAATTACCTACCTGACCTGGTGGCAGCCCAAATACCCAAGCTGGTAGTGAGCTTGGGGGAGTTTCAGGTAAGCCCCCAGACTTTTGGACGCAAAAGTCCAGGTTTGGGACAGGACCAGATTGTGGACGCTAAAGTTCAGGTCTGGGACTGGGAGGCTGAATTACCACAACATCCAACGGCGTGTCAGCCACCTAGTTCATTGTTACTTTGCAGCCATCACAGTGGAAATGATTGGAAAGGGGACAATGTAGCGGCTTTGGGGATTTTTACAGGAAACTCCTCTCTGTGTAAGGGTCAGGGTGAGGCTGTGTCCACCCCACACTGGGCAAGCAGCGTAAATTAGGTCAATTAACCTCATATGCTGCACCTGAAGGAGAACCTGGGCTGAGTAAAGCTGAGTGGAAGATGAAGTTCAGCTGGGAAGGAGTAGATGCGGTCTGTATAAAGGAGCAGGGGGACTGCAGGGGAGGCAGTCTGCAGTCACTCCCTAGGGGAATGGAGTTTGAACCATAAATCCAGAGGGAGGTGAGGGCCAGAAAATCGAGAAGAGAAGGACGAGTCCAAGGCAACAGTGAGAGGGTCTGGGAGCAGCAGACCATTGTTGCTGGGCATAGGGTCCCTGTGCTGGAACCCAGAGTAGTGGGCAAGCCTGGGTTCCCCTACCAGCTGCAGGGAAAGTGGCACAGGGCCTGGCCTTGGAGTGGAAGACCGTCTGGACTGACACACAGACAGCTGATCCCTGAAAGGGAAGGACTATATTGTACCCTGGCTGGAGGGCTGACTCATGAAGAGGGAGCACTGAAAGTCCTGGAGAGCAAGGGGTGGGGCATAGTGTGAGCACCCATTGGAAGGGGGGGATGTCTGACCTGGGGGAGTGGCACAAATCCCCAGAAGTTGCCGCAAGGAGATGCCCCAATGGTGAGTGAAGCTCAGGCAGGAAAAGCAAAGTGGAAAGCTAGAGGGAAGGATGGGATCAATGAGTGATAAAGGCTGTCTTGGCTGGCCAGCAGAGCTTGGAGCTGACAGCATATTAAAGTTGACAGGCAGACCAGGGCTGAGTCATGGAGAGCCCTAAAAGGTAAAGAGAAGCGATTTGTGTTTGATGCAGTGGGAAAGGCAAGTCAGAGCAACCGGCCGGGAGGATGGTCTTGGTAGCAGTGATTTCAGTAGACTGGGGACGGGGGCAAAGGGCGACATTTGTAGTGATATACACATTATGGACAAAATCCTAGTCCTACTGAAGTCAGTGGGGCCAGTACATTCAGCAGGATTGTAAAGAGAAGCTTGTTTGCAGACGCACTTCAGATGAAAGGGTGCAGGCTGTGGGGCCGATGACTATCCATCACCAGAAAATGACTCCAGAACACCCCATGTTTCTCTAACCCCCTCTCCTCCCAATGTATTTAAAACTCCATACAGGGCATCAAGCATGAACGTTAGTCCTCTCCAGCATCCGCAAGCCTTCCCTAGGTCCCTGAGTTCCAGGAAAGCCAAGGCATGACAGAACAACCCTCCTCTCCCAAAATAACCTCCTTTGAAGGCTCCCGGCACCTCCCGGATTGTTTTGACACCATCACACTGGAGGTACTGGGCTTGAGAGAGTGCAGTGGCCAAGGAGATAAAAGTCCCTAGCACGCATGCTGGAGGAGGTTCCTGGCCAGCTACTGAACAGCATAATGGGGGAAAACGGAGAAATTGGCCAAAAGTAAGGCTGTTCACAGAAGCTTTATATCCAAATATTTTGGGGGGACATGGGGTAGTGCTGATGTGTCACAGTAGTTTGGACCAGGGAGTTTGGTGTTAAAACTAGAAGGGTCGGCCCCAGGCCTTTGGGCCTGAAAGCCTGTATCCGACCATTGGCCTGGAGGGATCAATAGACAGGAAGATGAATAGAACTAACTCAAAAACAGTGATTTTCACATATACTTTCTGATTTGGGGATTTAAAAAACCCAAACACAACATTTAAACATTTTCATCCCCATGTTTCCTTTTCCTCCATTTTGCCCTGGGAAAAAGAGAAAACAAAAACCCGTCTGTTTGGGAAACAAAAATTTTGATTTTTCTTCTTGAGGAAGGGGGATTTTTCACCTGAAAAAGCTTATTTTTTAAAAAACCCAGCCACCTTGCTGTGAAATATTTCATTTTTTTAAAAAAGACCATTTTTCTTTGAAGGGGGAAATAAGTTCAGGAAGAAAAACTGTCAAGCAGCCCTAAAATAATAAGCAGTTACAAGTGTTCTTGGTTTTAAAGACAGCTGAAAGAGAAATGAAACGAAAACAAAATACACACAGAGCAGGCCTGCTGTGAGGAAGTGAGTAGAGCGTCAAACCTAGGGTTAGAGAGATTACCAGAGGCTATTCGGGGGAGGTTAGCATGATGACAAGCAGAAGGTTGAATCCCGAGTTATCCCACTGAGGAAAATGAAATGTCGAAGAGCTTTACAGTCACAGCAGAGCACACAGTCAAAGGTGAACAGTGCTATTAGAAGTTGACAAGGCACCAGGGAATTAAACAAATTAAGATGTCCATCCCTTAGTCCACTCCACACAGGAATCTTTGTGACAAGAAGGGATGGTGCTAGAAACATTGATGGGAGGTGTTGATGAATGAGCGCAGTGGACCAGATCCCTAGCTGGTGTAAACTGGCCTAGCTCCATTGAGGAGCTGCCCCAGAGACAGCAGCTGTATCAGCATTCTAGCCAAAGAATCTAGGAGCAGTTCAGGGGCTGGTCAAATGGAAGATCCCATCAGAGGAACCTGACTGCAGAGATGATGGATTTGGGAAAGGCCTCTATTTATTCTTGCCAGAGACTCTTAGCTGGAGTATTATGTCCAATGCGTGTGTTCGAATTGTTTGACTACATTATTGATGGATAAAAGTGTTAAGGACATCATTTCTCGGGCTGTCCGGGAAACGGTTTGATCACTCTCAGCGTGTAAATCTGATCAAACAGACTAGTAAGTATTAGTGAAGGAGCTATGGGACCAGAATGGCTAGAAACCTCAAGAGGAAAACTAGGGTGCTAAAGAAAAGAGGCCAGTGGGAAGAGGGAGATATAGGGGCTGCCAAAAGTCCCTGCCTCAGGCAGTGCTTCCTAGAGGTAGTACACTGGACTGGGACTCGGGAGATCTGGGTTCTATTCCTGGCTCTGCTGGGTGCCTTGGGCAATACATTGTCACTGCCTTGTGCCTCAGTTTGTCTCCTTTTTATAGTTGGGGAATGATACTGACTTCCATTGTAAACGGCTTTGAGATCTACTGCTGGAAAGTGGCATATAAGAGCTAGGAATTGTTATTATTCCCACTAGTGCGCACTGGTAGGGTCATTTATTTCTCTAGCATTGCAAATGGTACACAGAGCTGTAGAGAACCCATGAAAAGACAGGGGCCTGGCCCAGAGAACTTGCAGTCTAACTCAGGGGAATAAATAGTTGAGCCCTTTCTCTGTCCGATCTAGCTATGGCTTTCACAGCACAAACCCCTGAAGTGTCTCTCTAGGTACTCATGACCCTCGTCACTGAAAGCTGGGATCCTTACAGCTTAACAAAGCACTCCCCGATTATAACTAAAAACTAACAAACAAAACTCTCTCTCCCTTCTCCCTCTTTAAGAAGTGGCTTGAAATGTAACCGATTTCTTTCCCCTTTCTTCCTGCTGACCTCTGTGTGTCAGAGCTACAATAAGAGCTGACAAGGGGAAACTAACCAATGAGATGGGTGTTGCGTGTACTTCTCAGCCTGCCAAGGCCCATGTGCAGGCCACAATGTGTACTGAAGACCCCAAATAGAGGCCACACAAAAATGATTCATGCAGGAAACAAGCCATGGCTCTGGGGTTCCTTCCATCAGTGTAAGTAATGCCTGTATAACCTTGGTTTCAGGATTCTATCTCTTTTTCAGCAATAAAAGTGTGGCCCAATTTATGTGGAACAAAGGGGACCTTGGGACTAAAATGAATAATGCTTTGAGAGGTGTGGCTTAGCATTCAGCTCTGCTTACAGTGAGACCCCCATACTCATCCTTGTCTCTTGCACCAATAAGTCCCACAGTTGAGGCCCAGCTCCCGGGAATGTCCTATCTTCTGTGCCCATGAGTGGTGGTCACAATTCTGCTGATTCCCCCATGAGTCTGGCGATAGTGTTCTTAATTCCCCAGCTCCTGGAGTCAGGTGATTATGGGAGACCCTCAGCTTTCCTTTAAAACAAAGTTATAGTTTCTAGTCCTCATGACTGGGAGGAAAAGCCATAAAACATGAACCCAAACTCTCCAAAAAAAATACAGAGAAGAAGAACTGATTATATTTTTAAAAATCTCATGATGTGGTGCTTGGGGATAGCGAGGCTGCATGAGTAACAAGATTTTAAAATATAATCACGTGGTATCCATCCTTCCTGGGAGAGCTTCTCCCATTTCCTGATGCTCAGTGGTGACAGTAATGCAGTGACGGGCAGAGCTGACATGTTTGCTGCCCTGTGGAATGTGCTACTCCAGGTCTAATGTTCTACTCTAGTCTTCTAGGCTATACAGGCAGGAGGTTGTTCATTCTTTTTGTAAGTGATCATGGCTTGTGTGGAGTTTATGGAACTAAAACAATATTGCAGTTGGACGGCTGTCACTTCATTGAGTTTTATGCACTTTCATCAGATCCACTCAGTTGCCCTGTTTTATCTGTTCTCCTATGCAGTCTAGGAGTGGTTCTGCCAGCTTCCCTGCTTGGTCCTGCATGCTCAGATCCCGCAGTGGGAGTAGGGATGGACTTCTGTGATCCTTACCTCTGCTCAGCACAGGTGTCACGCCTACCATACGCCCATGCAGGGCAAGGGGCTGGGAGGATTCATGGAATTTCTAGCACCAGCTGGTATTTCCTCTTTGTTAACTGAACAAGCATCAAGTGGAGAGGAGTGGGAGCTAGAAACGCAGGGTCCAAACCACATTGAATTCTGGGGAACTCCACTTCCAGACTAGATCCGAGTTTCTTAGATGGCACGCCTCTTTACAGGAGAGATCAGAAGTGGAGCCCTGGTTTCAAACCCTGGGAAGTTTGGATTGGATCCAGATATCACATCTTGGGTCCAGCTGTGGCTTTAGTAAACACTGCCGTTTGAGAGATCTTTGCCGATAGCTGTCCTGTTTGTGTCCTTGTCTGTGAGACAGCATGGCAGAGCTGTAAGGGAAGGGGGATCAGACAGGAACTGTGTGCTGCAGATCCAATCTGAATTACATTGGCTGAGCTGTGTGTGGGGAGCCTGGAGCTGGAATAGCACGGGGGGCTGCAGGTCATGACGCAAGTGAATTGGCAGAGCAGTGCGGGAACAGCTTGCACAGCACTTGCCTGCATCATGGACCCTTCACTTCCATCAGCATCAACTTCACGGGCACAAAAAATGTCATCTTTGTTCCATCCCCTGCCAGCTCTTCCTTCTGAATGTTCAGTACCAGGATCAATGCACATTTGAGGGGGTTCATCAGCTCTGTTACCTGCATTCAATGGACACACACAGGACTCATGTTTTTTAGGATTTGTTTTTTTTCTGTAATCTGGCTGCAAAAATTCCTAGCTGCCTCTCCCCCAGGGAGGAACACAGATCAGAGAAGCCCAAGACTTTGACTCTACTTCAAGGACTTTCCACAAGATGATGCTAGACAGCATATGCTGTTTGCCGAGCTGAGCACTGAAGCAAAGGGCTTTCCAGGTGCAGGGGCAGTAGGTTTTTGTATTGCAGTGTGTCAGGCTGGGCTGACAACCCCCCATCAAAAAGGATTTCTTGAACAAGGAGATCTGATTTATCATCTCTCTAGTCTTTGTATCACACTGCCCTTCCACGAAGGGCCAGCTAGGCTTGTTTCCCATAGCAATGCAGAGACTCGAGTTAAGCCATTCTGCACACTCTCTTCCATGCCCAAAGACATCTCAGTGTTGAGCTTCATGGGATGCCCAGGGATGAAGCTCTAGCTGGGTAAAATGTTCACAGGAATGACTCTGGGAAGAATCAGCCCAAAATACAGAGGGGCCAGGCTGGATAACTCTCAGGCCGCCTCTCTCTACTTGCCCCATTTCACTGCAGAATCATTTGCTACCCTCATGTCCCTGCCTCAGATAAGCCCCCACATGCTGATGACTCAGAGTGTTTTGAACCCAAATGGAACTGTATCTAAGGCCTGGTCTACACTACGCTGTTAAACCGATTTTAACAGCGTTAAATCGATTTAACGCTGCACCCATCCACACTACACTGCTCTTTATATCGATTTAAAGGGCTCTTTAAATAGATTTCTGTACTCCTACAAAACCGAAGCAGGATAATGCTAAATCGATATTACTATTATCGGAATGTGTTATGTGGGGAGGAAATAGGACATTATGGCGCTCATTTTTTAACAGTAGCTACCCACAGTGCACTGCTCCAGAAATCGATGCTAGCCTCGGACCATGGACGCACACCACCGAATTAATGTGCCTAGTGTGGACGCGCACAATCGACTTTATATTATCTGTTTTATAAAATCGGTTTAAGCTAATTCGAATTTATCCTGTAGTGTAGACGTAGCCTCAGACACATAACACGTCCTAGGAATCACCAAAATGGCAGATTTGACAAATCTCTGGGGTGAAAGGTAACAAGTCTTTACAAGTATCTGGACTAGAGGAAGAAGAGTCTTGTGATACAGCACCCAAGTGGGACTCAGGAGACAGAGGGGGGTTTTATTCTCTGCCACAGACTCCCTGTGTGACCATGGGCAAGTCTCTTAATCTCTCTGTCTCTTGGTTCTCCATCAATAAAATGATACTTCCTCTCTCCAATCCTTGTTCTTTCCTATTGCAATTGAAAGCTGTCTAGGGCAGGGACTAAGTTTACGTACAGTACCTAGAACAACGGGACCCCAGTTTGAACTGTGATTTAAATAATTAACCAAAACAGCGATAGCAGAGGTGTGTCAAGAGCTGTGTGGGTGGTTGCTGGGTCTTCCATCCTCGCTTCTGATGGAAAGTCAGTGTTATCTCTCAAAATGAAAAAGGCACCAAGCCCAGACAGAAAAAGCAGAGGTTTGTGCCACTTTGAATTCAGAGTCCACTAGGAAGCCCAAGGGGTTAAAATTCAAGGTTTGCTCATTACCTGGCTGTACTTCAACGACTGCTCCTCTATTGTCAGGATCCCAGTTTTATGGGCTTGGGGTTATAGATATTTATCACATTTTTATATATAGCGTTTCCTCCAAATTTAAAGACAAGGGTATTTTTCACCTCAGCCAGACTCTCATTTCTTATATATTTGCAGGAGTCTCAAGGAAGGGGAACCTCTAAATCACTGGGAAGCTCTGACAATGCAGACCCTGCTGTGCAAAATTGCTTTTAAAAAGCACTTACTTTTTATGGTCTAATTTAGGGCGACATTGAATGTTCTCGAGAATACTTTCCAGTTCCTCCAAGTGTTCTGCCCCTGTTAAAATGTCTGAAAGTCCTTTCCTGCATTCATTCCAAGCCAAATGTACTGTGTGCTGCTTGGATCTTTGCCAAATGGCCAAACATTAAGTCATCGTTTCTAGGATAAATTACATCTTCCTCAGGTCTGGTATTAAACTAATTCTGTAGGGACAACGGGACCAGAATGGTTTTTATTTCACATGCGTTAATACCTCACTTATTGTTTGGCTTGTAACTGCTGCAGGCAGACTTGTTGTGGGGAATGATGAGGAACTGAAGGCTTTGAAGCTCCAAGTTCAGCCAACAACCACAGACACAATGACGCTTTCCAACCAGATATCCAGTCGTGTGTTTTCAAAGGCAATGTTGTTGCAAATGTTTTTCAAAGCCGCACAGTTCTGGGATAAGCTGGTTTCTCGCAGGCACTGCAATTCCCCAGGACACGCTGGAGATTGAGAGTCCTATTCGTACCTCCAGTGCCTTGAGATTTTCAAAAGGTGCTGAAAGCACCAGCCCCATCCATTGATTTTCGGCAGGCTTGGTGGATGCTTAACCTATCTGGAAATCAGGCCCAAAGTTGCTCTGGATTTCGTGTTGAGGGGCACAGAGGAATTGCCTCACAAGTCATTCAGAAGGGCATGAGGCGCTTGGTAATTGTAACAGCTCTTTAGGCATTTCTTCCAAGAATGGAAGGGTCTCTTTATACAGCATCTTGGCTTTGCTCTAAACCTCTTTTTCTCCTATCAAAGGATAATCTGCAGGAGTAGCTATAGGTTGGCTGCATGGATCCTTCCTGGAAGCAATATCCTGAGACAGAGAATAATAAGCATTGATAAAGGAAAAAATCTGTCAGCCACTCTAGTCAAATCCAGAGCTAGTCACCTTCCCCTGTGGAATAAGGCAGGATTCACTGTTTCAGGGATTGCCCCACCTCTTCATTAATGCACAGTCTCGGCTGAGTTTAGTGCCATGTTGTTGTGATGTGGTTTGCAGAGAAATATTTTCCTAACCATCGGACTGGTAGAATTTACTGTATTTCAGCAGCTAGATACCACATGGATTGGTAGTATTTAAACAGCAGACTATGGTGCCGTGTTACATCCTCCCTCCCCCTACAAAAGAGCATGATTTTTCTGCACTAGCTTGAGTACATTAAATCCCTTGATAGATCTCTGCAGCCGTCTATTTAGCGATGGAAAACAATGTGGGATTTGGGAGTTGACAGCCACTGATTACCCAGAGGTCAAGCATGGACTCCTCGGCTCTGCTCCATGACACATTTCAACTCTTGTCTGCAGGAGCTGCTTATGCAGGCCCGAGGCTGAGAGATTCCGTTTCGCCTTGCGGGCAGGATGCCATCCGGTCAGATCATGGGCTTCAGTTTTTCTTGGCAACTTTCTTCTGTTTTTTTATGGTAACATGCCAAAGAGCTGAGAGGGACGGGTGGAGGAACACCCCCTCCACACACATCTGTTACTCAGCAGAAAAACTGCAGTGTCCCCCCACAAGTACAAGACCCCCAGGCCGTTATCACTCTTAAAAAAAAATAGTGCCGGAAACTTTCAAAGCAAAAGCACAAGCCTTTGTGTTCCTGTCCTCGTGCCTTTCTTGGCACACCTCTGAATCCACACTATGCTCCTAACTCTGTCTCTTTGGTACATGGGGTAAGAAGAGCTCATATAGGCAGGAGGTAAAATTCTGTCATGTTGCTTATACTTGGGATACTTGGGGCTGTTACGGGGAGGCAATGTAGCCTAGTTATAACAGCATTTAAAAGGGAACTGGATAAATTCATGGTGGTTAAATCCATAAATGGCTATTAGCCAGGATGGGTAAGGAATGGTGTCCCTAGCCTCTGTTTGTCAGAGGATGGAGATGGATGGCAGGAGAGATCACTTGATCATTGCCTGTTAGAGTCACTCCCTCTGGGGCACCTGGCATTGGCCACTGTCGGTAGACAGATACTGCGCAAGATGGACCTTTGGTCTGACCTGGTACAGCCGTTCTTATGTTCTACTGCACAGAGCCCTAGACTGTCACTCTGCGTTCAATGCCCTACTTTGTCAGTGGTATGCTGGATGCCTTTGGGCCCTTGAAAGGATCCTGGTCCTGGTCTTCAGTTTCCCCCTCTTTTGTAAAGTGCTTATAGACCTATAGTCTCTAAGAATGAGATATTACAAGCTTCACCTCTATCTCGGCTTGCAAAAAGGCTTCATCGAAAGCTCCCAGGTTTTCACTGGGGAAAAAGTTGAAATACAGCTACTAACCTAGAGGCGCACATGATGCTCTCTCGGCCAACCTCTGGCTAATTCTACAATGGGGCAACTCCTGCCATCCAGCCGCTGCCATGTGAGAAGTTGCATGGAGCAGAGCAGATGAGTAAACCCACCTGTCTCTTTTGATGTCAGACATGCCCACATACCCATCGCTAAGCAGGGTGACCACACAAGTGGTGGAGGATGGATTAAACTGTTAATCTGCCAAAACATCACGGCTTCCTGTGAAAGCCAAAATCAGTCAAGTCTGTCATGAGTCTGTGGGTGCGTGGAGCAGTTTGGATTTGTTTGTTTGTTTGTTTTTGGTCAGTGTCTCAAACTTTGAGTCATTTTGTTGAGGAATCACTTTGAATTTTATTTTTGATGTAGCTTTAGAACAAATTCTCCCCAGGCCACAAGTGTGAAGATTTTGTGGTTCTAGCCAGAGATGGGAACTGGATGGGAAACATATGAAGAATCCTGAAGGGAAAATTAATTCTTTCTAACAATGCTAGGTGGTGGGAACAAGAGGAAAAGTTCTCTCCACCTGCTATGATCCTTATTAACTTAAAAGCAGTGTGACCTTAAATCCAATCCAAACTAAATGGGACTTAAGCACATGCTTAGCTGAGCAGAAATGGGATTACTCGCCTGCTTAAAGGTCCACACAAGCTTTAGCGCTTTGCTGGATCAGAGCCAAAACATCCAGGTATCCATGTTACAGAACCCTCCTGGAGTGAATACTTGTCTCTTTCCTTTAGCACCACCTAATGGAACCAGCACAAAACACACCTACTCAAGCACCTCTTTGCAGAATCCCACTAGCCTTGTCCTACAGCAATTGCAGCAAACCCCAAGGAGAAATACACAAAGCTATTTACTGCCAATGACATGGAAAAGGACAAAGTTGCATTGAAGTGACAGAAAACAGACCTGCCACCAGGGCGCAGCGTGCGGAGAGGGGGATATTTGCAGCACAGTCACAACATTGTAGTAGGAAATTGGCAAAGTCACAGGAGGACAAAATCTTTGCCAGCAAAGGACAGGCCTGGAGGTTATTCCTGGTTCCTAACCCACGGCAAAACCCTTCTGCAAACTGTGCAATATGGGCCAGCTGCACAAACGTCTTTAGGCTCCTAACATCTATTGATTTAGCTCAGGCCTGTCCCCTCTAGCAGGATGAAGGGAGCTCTTGTATATTCATGGCGCAGCAAACTCAGGTTGTAGCCACCTTAAAGGCATATGCTCCCATTTTGGGAGGAGTCTCTGAAAGGTGACTGACAGCCAAGGCTGATCCTGGGCGGAAGTGACAGATTTGTCTCTTCCGGGACCGACTGCACCAGCCAATTGCAACTGCCCCCGGGGCCCCCAAAGCATGGGGCCTGGAGCAGTCGTCCCAATTCGCCCTACCCAAGGGATGGCTCTGCTGACAGCCTCCTGATTCTTAACAGTAGCTCAAAACTAAGCAGGGACCATTTCAGCCTTGAAAGGACCTTTGAGAGACTTTCAAACAAACCAACAGATACTGCAGGTTCTTTCCCCTTCCCTGCTCCTGGTGTCTGTAAGTGCCTATCATTCATTACATGGGTATCGGGACCAACACTAGGTTTCCCCCAACTGGAGTCACTATCCCAGCATGTAACCAGAGGTAGGCAATAAGCGTAGTTACAAAATAAGCTGAGATCACCCTGGTACCTCTCCCCTGCAATGAGCATTTTGTCACGTGCACATCCTGTTACTCGCTCTCCTATTCACCAGATATTGCATTGCCTGGCATGTTGGTTGGGAGGGGTTCCCTGGTATTTGCCCACAGCCACCAGCCTTCTCCTCCAAGTTACTCTTTCTTCGGCCCAGCGTGTGGTCAGATGGCCTCCCCTACAGCCTCTGGGGACAGGAGGCCACGGCCTACACCATTTCTCTTCTGTATCACTCTCCTCTCTCCTGCCCCCCCACCGTTGTTTTCTCCATTTCTGTCTCATTAACTAATTAGCCCTTCCCAGTATCTACCACACCTACCTATAACCCATTAAAAGCTGCATAAAATCCTGGTGGATACAACTGTCCTTGTTACTATGTGTAGAGCCTGACCCACTCTCAGATTCCCCAGTTCCTTAGCAGTGAGGCCGTATGAACAGCGCCAGTGAAAGCTACTTAAAGCAGCTCAAAGGGGGAGCTGTGGGAAGCAGGAAGCTTATCGATGCTGATGAGGGTGTAGCGATGAAGACATTTCACTGGACTTTGTGAAAACAAGCTACCAGCTTGATCAGCAAAGGAATCTGTGGAAGCATAATGTTTATCGTGTGAAGCCCCCGTCACGGACTGGGGTCCTCATGGCCTGGGTGCTGTTCAACCCCAGCACAGACAGACCTATGAATGCTCCCTGGCTAGAAAGAAAAAAAGATGTTGCTACAAAATGGCTCCTTTCAGTGTGCAGCTGCTTACCTCGGACAAACTTAAAGGCTGGCTGCTGAAAGGCATGCTGGGAAAAACTCCTACAAGAGGACAACTCTGCCAGGAAGCAAGTTAATGAAGGTCGGAGGGCTGCAAGGGCCCTGCGTGTGGAGATATACTGTGACTATATCCTACTCTGGCATTGCCAGCCAGTTCAGGCTAGTCATAGTGAAGCTATCCTGGCATTTGGTGGGCTGTGTGAAACATGCAGTGAGTGTTGATGTTCTTTAATAGATGGGTGTCCCCTTCATGGTTGCTAGTTCATCTCCTCATGCAGTATTTAAAGGAGAGCAGGGGTCACAGAAACAAAAAAAACAGAACAAATTAAACCCAAGCTAGGGTGCACTATTTTACCTAAGCTACTGCTCCTGGCTGATGATGATAGAACAAACATACACACACTTTTTTTGCAGAGCATTTTAAGCAGTGTCATTGTGGCCAGTGTTGGCAGATTGAATGGGCCACAGAGCCTGCCCTTTCATCTCAAGGTTAATATAATGGTGTTGATTGAGAAGCTCACCCTCTTCCTGCCTAGGCTGTACCTGGTATCTGAATAAACAGCAGCTTAGCTGTCCAGGGATGGCAGCTTCCACCAGCACTAGGCTCTACAACCCACAAAAATCAGAAGTAACAACAGCAAGCTCGCCGTAGTCCCTACTTACCCTGAGCCAGGCTTCTGGTGGCCACGCTCATGTCAAGTGCAGAGACCTGCTTCTATTGCAGACTTTCTCTGGAAATAAAGTAGACGGGGAGCTTATTTTAAATGAAGCTGGGGAACTGAAGGTAATCCATCAGGCAGGCAAAGGTACCTTCAGAGATTATAAACAAGGTCAGGAGCCAAAGTCCTCTGAGAGGATGCTGGCTGTTCGCTCTAAAGCCAGAGGTTTTTTAGCAGCAGCCAGTGGGGCCTGGGAATGTTCCTTTGAATTGCATTGTTGCAGTAGGTAGTGAGATGGCTAGATAGGATCCCAGCATCTAAAGGAGCTAAGCTATGGAGGACCCTCGAAGGGGGGAGCCTGCCTGCTAGGTGAGCAGCGAAGCCTGATATTCTCAGAAAACCCTCCAAAGCGAGGAGTTGGGAATAAATGGAAAGCTAGTAACAGGGCAAAAGAGTAGGGCACCAAGAAATACATTAATTAGAAAAGTTCCCTGTATCTTAGAGGGAGAGCAAGATGGTGCTAGGATGGAGAGCGTCCATGGTGTGGGGGACCTTAGGCAGCAGCAGTAGTGGGCCTGCAAGGAGAGAGCAAGGATAAATAATGTTTTGATTCTTTGGTGTGGATATTGATGTCAACTGCTTTGAATACCAATCCTCTCCTCGTGTTACTAACGGCACCTACCGACACTCAGTATTTGTCTGTCCCTGATCCTGTCTTCTTTCAAATCCAGATTCACCTGAGTATTGACTCTGAACAAAATTTGGGGGTCATGGTGGCTAATCAGCTGAACATGAGCTCCCAGTGTGATGCTGTGACTATAAGAGCTAATTATCAGAGGGGTAGCCGTGTTAGTCTGGATCTGTAAAAGCAGCAGAGAATCCTGTGGCACCTTATAGACTAACAGACGTTTTGGAGCGGAGCTCCCGTGGGTGAATACCCACATGTCGTCAGAACGCAGTATTGGGAAATTTTCCAGGGGCAAGTATATACTACCAGTAGCCACGCTAGAAGATAACGAGGTTAGTAACAGGAGGGGAGCCTGTTCAGCAGTAGAGGTGTGAAAACCAAGGGAGGAGAACTGTTTCTGTAATTCAAAGCCATTCACAGTCTTTGTTGAGTTCCAGAGAGCGATAGTGCAGATTTGCAAGAACTGAAGCTCAGCAGTTCTCTTTGAAGTCTGTCCTGGAAGTTTTTGCTGGCAGAGTGCCTACCTATGGGCTGCTATAAGTGTGGCAGGGAGGTTGAAGTGCTCTCTCTCCGGTTTGTATATTGCCATATATGCTTGCCTAAGCAATAATAAGCCTGCCCCTGGAAATTTCCACTACCTGCGTCTGACGAAGTGGGTATTCACCCACGAAAGCTCACGCTCCAAAACGTCTGTTAGTCTATAAGGTGCCACAGGATTCTCTGCTGCTTTTATAAGAGCTAATGCGATCCTGGGATGCATAAACAGGAAAATCTCAAGTAGGAGCAGAGAAGTTATTTTACCTTTGTATTTGGAACTGGTGCTATTGCTGCTGGAATCCTGTGTCCAGGTCTAGTATCCACCATTCAAGAAGGATGTGGATAAATTGGTGAGGGTTCAGAGAACTGCCATGAGAATGATCAAATGATGAGAAAACCTGCCTTATAGTGATAGACTCAGTAAGCTCAATCTATTAAGCTTAACAAAGAGAAGGTTAAGGGGTGGTTTGGTCAGTCTATAATTATCTACTGGGGAACAGATATTTAATAAGAGGCTTCAATCTAGCAGAGAAATCTAGTGGCTGGGAGTTGAAGTTAGAGAAATTCAGACTAGAAATAAAGTGTGCATTTTTAACAGTAAGGGTAATTAGCTATTAGAACAAATTTCCAAAGGGTCATGGTAGATTCACCATCAACGACAATTTTTCAATCAAGAATGGACGTTTTTCTAAAAGATCTGCTCTAAGAATTATTTTGGGACAGGTTTCTGGCCTGTGCTATAGAGGAGGTCAGACTAGATGATCACAGTGGTCCTTTCTGGCCTTGGAATCTACGAATTCTCTCTGTATCTCAGTTCCCCATCTGTAAAATGGGAGTAATAATACTTCTTTTCTCCTATTTCTTGGCTATTTTGATGATAAGGTCTTGGAGAGAGAGACTGTCTATTACCTTGTGTATGTACAGCCCCTAGCACAATGGCACCTGATCTTGGTTGGGACCTTTCTGTGCTAATGTAACAAAAGAATTAGCACATTTTAATGTAAATTTTCTTGTGTTTTAACAAGCTTGGCAGATGTTAAGAGAGCATAATAAGGGCTTACTTTATTTGAAGAGAAACAGTCAATTCCAGTAGTTCAGACTTTGTGAGCAACGCTACAATAACAAACTGGCATTTGTTTGCATGACAGAGGGTAAAGCTCATCAAAGGGGAACCAGATTTCATTTTTTTAGCTTCCAGGAGAGCTTTATAAACAATAGTGAGAAAAAATATTTGAAAATGCGTGAGGAGTCCCCTGGCTGAGCCCTTGTGAATCTGCAATGCTGCTTTTGCTTCTAAAAGCATTTAGAAAAGCACCAAAAGTGTTGTTCAAATGAATAAATAACAACACTTGGACTGTTCTGCCTGAAGAGACGAATATGCTTTGCATAAACCCTCATCTTTATACTCCTGCATTCCCAGCCCTTCCTATTAGAGTAAAGGAGGGATGGAAGCATGGAAAGGAAAGATCAGGAAATGCACTGGGCTGTGTCCAGGTGGAATCTGAAGCCAAAGGAGGTATCAAGTCAATGCTTGGATGTGGAGGGGCAAAATTTGTGGTTCATCTCTTATGACAGGTGCAGCTATTTCTGCACTGATCTTACACATGGCTTCCATGTGCTCTAGAATTAACCAACTATATGCATATCCCAGACAGAATGAGACTTTCCTAGTGTAAAGCAGAGTGCCTGGTAAATCCAGCTGTGGCCCTGGGACAAAGCAAAACTTCACATAGTGCATGCTGGGATCTGTAAACCATTTGTGTATATGCTAGAAAGGAAAGGCAGCATCTTTTTGCTCATGGAAGCATCAGCAACAGTGAATTCTGGGGCAGAAACAATCAAAGGACCTAGTGCAACCTGAGGGGAGCAAGAATTCAGACACTGAGGGGATGGGCACTAAGGGCAGAACCTAGCTAGATAGACTGAGGTTAGCAAACATAACTGGAAGCAAAATGCAGAAGTTTAGCAGAGAGGCAATAACCCACTGGACCAGCTTACCTAAGGATGTGGTGGATTCTCCATCACTCAGTCTTCAAATGACAGTCTTTCTGAAAGACACTCAGTGAGAAGCTATGAGAGAAGCAGGTATCAGTGAGTGAAATTGTCTGGCCTGCGGTATGCAGGAAGGCAGACTAGATGATCATAATGGTCCTTTCTGGCCTTATCTACAAATTTGGTTTCTTTGACCAAACACTTAGAAAGTTTTGTCCAATCTATCAGAGAATGACACTTGAAGGGAGCCTGGCTCTTCATCACCACGACAAAAGCAATACCGTAAAGCTTGGAGCCTCCCTCCACCCATTACTAATGCACACTTATAGCAGTGATGTGTGCCTGTATAAGACACCGGGGGTTATCTAGGGTGTTGCATTTCCGTATTTTGCAGGTGCACAAAGCTGTAATGCGACCAAGTACATTACTCATTGAAAGGAGAGTCTGGCATAGTGGGAGCTCCTCCTCACACAAAACAAGAGAATTCCCTTTTAGGCTGCACTAATTACTAATAGAATGCGAGCGTGATACTCTGTTCAGAGGGTGATGAGATCTCTGAGCACGATACTCGATGGAGTGGCAGCTCTATCATCTCACTTTCTTAGTCAATCTCCGCTTCTTGCATTTGCTGGTCACTATTTCCTGAACCATACCAGGCCCCAGAAAGCTCATTGGGGAGGCAGATTTTTCAGCTCCTCAAGAGCAAAGTATAGAATGCACATTGCAGGACTAGAAATGCATCTGTTTAGACTCGTCATTTATATGCACTTACATAAATGTATTCATTTATTAGTCTAATGGGAAGATTGTTCTACTGCCTGCAAAGAAATAAGCCCTTTATTCAAATAGGAGTTGTCAGTTTGAGGCAGTTAATAAGACCTATTCCTAGTCCACAGGTGTGCACCGTAAGGTCAGGATATTTAGCACTAGACTGCACTACTGGGGAAACTGAGGTGTTTGCTAGAGGTGCAGAGTTGAAGGCTCCATTGCAACAGGTGCTGCACATACACTTCTGATGTGTATGGATCCGCATTTGTACTCAAGCACTCTCCTAGGTGCTATATGTTATGTGAGATCTGCAACTTCCAGATGAGACCCAATTACCCCTGCACCTCATGGCTCAGCCTGGGCAGAAAGCTTGCCCTTGGCTTAGGAGCTGCTTACAGGCAAATAAGCTTCGGTCAGGTCTCAGGAGGGGTAATGTTTCCAATTAAGAAATATGCTCTAATGTCAGCCAAGCCAGCCAGTGTGCCCTGTCTCCCGAATAGCCCATAGCTGTGAACATAAGGAGACAGAGCCAAGGAATGGACAAAGTAGACTCTATTTCACAAGGCCTCGCTATGTCATCTGCATGCCCCAGTACCTGAATAAAGATGCCTAGGTTCCCAGAATGGGCACCAAGGGAAGGCTCTTTGTTCATAAGTGGCTGTGAAATTACATCAGCAACCTGCTAAACTGCCCACTTAGATCGCTGGGTAGCAAACATTCTCCCATCTGCCAAGAGATTTTCCTGCCGACATTTATATAAATAGAGAAATCAGCCTGCTATTCACATCTGGTTAACAAACATAGACTCTAATTAGTCCATCTGATTTAAGATTCATTTGAGAAGTCACTTCAACACACAAACAGCAGTGTCACTGCTTTGTTGGGTGATGGAGAGGATCAGGAGGGGTACCTGCATGGCTCCAGCAGGGGGATAGGGAAACGTGTAAATATTAAAGGTGAGCATCCTCAGAGCCAGAGATGACCTTTACCTGCCGATAATGGTGGGCACAATTAAGGGCAGAGTGAAGGCTGTGGCTTCAGCAGATGTTACTACGCATGCTCGGTCTGTGTGAGCATACTCAGTACAAGTCAAGCAGCAAATCGGGGGGGAGGTGGCATGTGACCCCGCTTGTCCATGCCTTGCATCGCCTCTGCTCAGAGCAAAGGGCCAGATTCTCTGCTAGAGTAATGCAGTTGAAGTCAAAGGAATTACCTCAGCAAAGATTTTAGCCAAGTATACTAATGAATAGTGGGGTAGAAAACAGTCTCTGTTTATCATGGGCTAAGAATAGGCAGTGAGCTGGAAATGAAATCACCATCCGCTCTGGAGAGTGCAAAATTCATTATTTTCAGCATAAATCCATGCTATAGAGTCTCCTCTGCACTCAAACTTTCTCCACTGCTTTGTTCCATCCAGCAACTCTGGTCCAGTCTGTCAGAGTCTTTGCTCAGTTTTCCAGCTGCAGGATTGGCTTATGCAAGTGGAAGAGTGGCTGTCTCTTGAGACAAATATGAGCTGACACTTCATAGCACAAGGGGCAATGGAATAAGGACTGGAGAGTCCTCACACCAAGAACATCTTCTGTCATATGTCATATTTGTCCTAGACCACTTCAATATCTTCATGTGCCCACAGAAGGGTTTGGAAATAGCTGAGGATAATGACTCAGAGTCTACTCGTCTGTGTTTCTGTTTGAAGGTTCATACTTATATCACAGTGAGTTGAACAGAGAGGGATCTTGAGTCACAGTCATTGGACCAAGAATCAAGCTTCTCTGTGTGAGGCTGTTGAGATCTAGGGATTTTGTTTGGCCGGGTACAGAGATCGAGGCCAGATGTGAGCTTCCACTCTGAGTCAGAACTAAACCAATGTTCTGTGGTATTTTGATCATCTGTAAATGATACCTCATTACACTGGTATTGCACTATAGACCGTGCAAGTTTTCAAAAGGACTTGAATACCACAGAAGAATGTTGTTTGAGAGTGTTGCTAAACAATACACTAAATGTTGTTCACATGGTTCAATGCAACATATTATTACAATCAATTTAATTGGTAGTGTGTCCTGTCTTATGAATCACTGAGTTATTAACCTTAACAATGTCAATGAGCTGCCACTGTAATCAAATCCAAGTAAATAAAGGTTTGGGATAATTAAGAGCAGCCTTGTACACAGGAATATATTCATAAGTTGTTGATGCTACATGATTACATTCTTGCACTTAGAGAACAATTAAGCAGGGGCCATTGCAATACAAGGAATAACCCCATTTGAATGACCCCTAAAGACTCTGGAGAGCAGGAAGATATTAGCATATTCAGTGCAACTTTCCTATGTTTCCTGCATTGTATTTATGACATGCTGCTATATCGTGTGACACAGCAGTGGCCAAGAAGTGGATGTTTTCTAGTTCTAGAGAGCTGTCCATTGAGAATACGGGTCTCCACCATGGGTGGAATGCTCTGTCTTCATCTAAGCAGAGCCCACTCCTACCGATATAGGGCATTACAGACTAGAATCTCTCATCTCTACATCCACCCACATCTGTAATACAAAGGCACAGCAAGCAACCAGATCTAGTTAGATGGGATCATTGGGATTGATACAAGATGCCAGCGTGTCGACCCTTGTTTGAATAAAGCTTAGGGGCCTCGTCGGTAACAGTCTAAAGGCAAATACTACCTTTGTTTTGCTCATTGGTTTGGACATCTGCACTGTGAGAAGCATGGACTAAAATGTAAACTATACTGGGAAAGTAAAGTGCAGAGTGGTAATCACATTTGGGAGCCCCCTGCATGAGGCAACACCCATCTTGTAGATGAGTCATTGGGGATGGAAGTCATGTGGGATGAACATAGTGTCAGTTTCCATCTAGCTGCTTTAATAACCAGAGGAGAAACTTTAGATCCTGAGTCTGATCTCAGCTCCAGCAATATAAATCTGGAATAACACTTATCAGCTGCAAGTGACAGAGGAGAAGAAAGACCTGGGTGTACTGGTTGATCACAGGTTGACTATGAACCACCAATGTGATGCAACTGTGAAAAGGGATAATGCAGTCCTAGAATGTATTAGGTGAGATATTTCCAGTAGACACAGGGAAGTGTTAGTACCATTGAACAAGGCACTGGTGAGACCCCATATGGAATACTGTGTGTAATTCTGGTCTCCCGTGTTTAAGAAAGATAAATTCAGACTGGAACAGGTACAGAGAAGGGCTTCTAGGATGATCCAAGGAATGAAAAACCTACCTTATGAGAGGCGATTCAAAGAGCTTGGCTTGTTTAGTGTAAACAAGAGGAGATATGATAGCGTTCTATAAATACATCAAAGAGAGAAACACCAGGGTGAGGAGTGGGGGGAATTATTTACGTTAAGCACCAGTGTTGACACAAGAACAAATGGTTATAAACTGGCCATCAACAAGTTTAAGCCTGAAATTAGATGGTTTCTTATCCTCAGAGGAGTGAAGATATGGGACAGCCTTTCAGAGGGAGTAGTGGGGCCAAAAAAACCTAACTGGCTTCAGAATTGAGCTTGATAAGTTTATGAGGGGGGTGGGATGATGGGACTGCCTACAATGGCATGTAGCCAATCTGCGACTGCTAGTAGCAAATATTTCCACTGGCTGGCGATGGGACACTGGTTGAGGAGGGCTCTGAGTTATTACAGAGGGTCTTGCCCACATGCCCTGGGCCTAACTGATCACCATATTTGGGTCAGGAAGGAATTTTCCTCTGGGTCAGACTGACAGAGACCCTGGAGGTTTTTTGTCTTCCTCTGCAGCATGGGGCACGAGTCACTTGCAGGTTTAAACTAGTGTAAATGGTGATTTCTCTGTAACTTGAAGGCTTTAAATCATAATTTGAGGACTTCAGTAACTCAGCCAGAGGTTAGGAGCCTGTTACAGGTGGGTGAGGTTCTGTGGCCTGTGATGTGCCAGAGGTCAGACTAGATGATCATGATGGACCCTTCTGGCCTTAAAGTCTATGAGTCAGTAAAATTACCCTTCATTGACACCAATATAACAGAGATCTGGGTCCACCACCCAGTTAGAAATATTTAAATAAAATGCACAATTGATAAATGTATAAAATGTTTATATTATGATGGAACAAAGTGGTCTCTCGAATGGAAACTTAAGGATTTGATGGGAAACCCCAGGCATAAGGGTCCTGAACATGCCAGATGGAGTAAATAGCAGCAATTTGTATAGTGCCCCATGATAAGATAGTCCTGATTCTTTATATGTCAAACAGGGGTGCATAGGTAAGAACCTGCAGCCCCAGTGGCTTCTATAGGAGCTGCAGGTGCTCTGAGCCTCTTATAAACAGGCCACTTTTATCTAGGGGTCTAACTATCAATTTAGGACCCTTCCTTTAGGCACCCAGCTTTTGAAATGTTGGCGTTACTGAATAGCTGAGTCTTTGCTCATGTACAATTAGAGTTGGTCAAACAGGAATTTTTTCATAAAAGTTGTGTCTCTGTTTTTAATTGAAATTTGACATTCCAGTCAACGCCATCACATTCATCACAAAATTTGAAAAAACTGAACCACCATAGAGCTGGTTTAAAAAAAGGAACAAAAAAAATCATAAAAATCAACCTTTGTTCTCATTGAAACTTTGGTTGAATTTGCAAATTTATTAATAGTTAATGGGAAAAAAGAAGGATCCAAACTACTGTTGTAGGATCGGGACAATCTGCCTTTGCAGTTGCTCATACAAAGCAGTCTGGGCCAAAAAAAAAACACTGTCGTTTCCCTGTCTAGTGCAAAACATCACCTGTGCTGATCTGAACAGCTTCACAAGGATGTAGGTGAGCCAAAGGGGGGAAAAGGTAGGGAAAAGAATGTTTCTGGGGGAAGTGTCTCCTGAATACTAATCTGGGTTTATGATGTTTTGCTGCACTCCTTTTACTTACAAGGTCACTTACCCTTCTCCTAGCCCTTATGTGTAATAGAGTGGTCTCTCTTTCCTGGGGAGCAATTATTCCTCATGCCCACCACACCTCCCTGTGTCTTGTTGTGATACTGAAACTAGCTTCAGGCAAATGAGCGGAGATTCCTCATCCACTGGTTACAGCTCTACCATCTCCAGAATGAACCATCTAGGCAGGGCCGGCTCCAGGCACCAGCATTCCAAGCTGGTGCTTGGGGCGGCAATCTACAAGGGGTGGCAGTCCCTGTTGTTTTGCCCCCAAGCAGCGTGCAAAATTGCCGCCGTGTGCCCTTAAGGCAGCAGGCACGTTTCTGCAGTGGTGGCAATTCGGCAGCAGCTTCTATGTTTAGCTGTCCGGGGCAGCTTTAGCTAAACATAGAAGCTGTCGCCGAATTGCTGCCACCGCAGAAATGCACCTGCCACCCTAAGGGTACAAGGACTGCCCCCACCCCCACCCCCACCCGTGGCAGCAATTCGGCGTGCTGCTTGGGGCGATGAAAACTGTAGAGCTGCTTCTGCATCTAGGGCAGAAAACCTTCAGTAACCTAACCCAGTATCAAAAGGCTCATTTCATTTCCTAAGCTGGGTTGGAATCGGGGAGCCGTGATATCAGCTAGAAGTGAAAATATTTATGCAAATATTGTTCAGTGGGCAATCTGTATTTCTAAAACTCTCATTTCCTGAAACTCTGACAGCTGGATGGCAGGCACTTATCAGTCCAAGACTGTCCTACTTGGAGGAGCTATGATTTGCTAATGCATAAAATCCTTAGTTGTTCCTTATGCATACTAAAGATTTGTTAATTTTTACAGTGTTGAAACTGTTGGTGGTGGTTTTTTGTTTTTGCAAGCCAGACCCCTAGGAGCATGGAAATTGGTTGTGATCATCCTAACATTATCCTGGAAGATTTCTCATATCTCTGGCAATATGAGAGGAAAATTTGGGGTAAGGGAAGGCGAGCTGGAGTCTAATAATTTTAAGTCATTCTCTTGCTGAGGATCCTTCAGCCTTCTTAGGCCCTGATGATCATTGTTTCATCTACAAACTCCCTACATGACTCAGAATATAGAGGAGTGAATATTCCTGAGCACTTCATTGTGCAGTTCCCATTACGGATAACAGCGGCAGTGTCTTTACTCCCCCACCAGGGACATACACTGCATGGCATGCTGCTGTATTTAACTTATTTCTCCTTGTTAAAATTGAGGAAGAGGAGAGGAGAATCCTTGCATGAGGTTGCAGGACACAACCTGATAATTTGCACCTTGCGTGTGTGTGAGACTGATTTGCACAAGGATTTATGTGAAGTTACCCCTGGAGGGTTAGAGAGATTTTCCAGTGAGATCGATGGTGTTTTCATTTGCAAAATATATATATATATATATATATATCTATATCTGTGGGGCCTGCTTTCCAGAGGTCCTGAGTGTGCTCAGTTCCAGCCAAACTGAATGGATGCATGAAAGACAGTGAAAAATGGGAGCTGAGAGTGGAAAACTCCTTGCAATCCTCCCTCCCCATCGTATACCCCGTAAGTTCCCCTTCAGCCCATGCTGTGTGCAGTTATTGGGGATGGTGCGTGTGGAAGAGCCAGAGAGATACTTTAATTTAGAAGACCAGTGAGTAGTTCAGATAACGTGTAGCAGACCCGCAGCTCAAACCCTTCCCCCAGCCTGGAAGGAGGGTGGAGTCACTCGTTAGTTAGGTAATGGCACTGAGGTTCTAAAGCAGCTTTGACAGGAGATGCTTTCTGTTCAACGGGCCTCTCCCCGGGCCAGACAGTAACTTGGCTACAGGCTCCTGGGTTGCTTGAAGACGGCAGACTCCATTGTGGAGACAATATGGAAGTCTGAAGTTGTCACAATGCATTTCCATCCATATGGAGCCAGCTTGCCAGCCACATATTGCGCACCAAAGTCAGGAGATCTCTTATTGTAGTTTGCATTATGGCGCTGTGTAGAGGACCTGTCCGAGATCCAGGCTTTGTGCCAGGTGCTATACAGACACCTAGTAAGAAATGATCCCTGCCCCACGGAGCTTGTGGTCTAAATAGACAAATAAAGAACATGCCAGAGAAAGGAAGGGTTATTCTGAGTGCACTGGAGGATCCTGATAAATGACTTGCCCAAGGTTACTCAGGGAGTTGTGGCATAGCTGAGAATTGAACCCAAACCTTCTGAGTCCCAGCCCAACTGCCTTTAACCACAAGGCCCATCAAAATGTCTTTGCAGGGACCACCAAACATTCATGAGCCAGCTCTGGGTGAGACACGGGAATAGAATATAATTAGAGGCCAGGGAATTGTTTGCAGTGTGTTCCTTCCATGACCCCACTCCTAACAAATTAGAGTGGGATTTCAAAGGATCCTCCCATGGAATGGAATGTCTTGGCAAAGAGAGAGGTGAGAGGGAGGTCAGGCACACACTGCAGCAAAGGAGAGTTCTCCCACAGTCAGCCTCCAAATGCAGAGTGCCACTGGCAGAATGCTCACCGCTTGTCCAGTGCCTACCAGCTCCAGTTGAATCCTGGCTGCTCTGTCTGTTCACTCGGGACCTCCCAGGACTAATTCAATCTCTATCGTCTCTATTAGGTGGTGAAATATATCTCTTCTAATAAGCAGTGACATGGCAATTTTCTCCATCATGTCAGTTGTCAAGAGGGCCAGCAGATTTCCCTTCAGCCCAGGACTTCACTGCGAGTCTACAGAGGTTGGCAGAGAAATAAATCAATTAGAAGGCAGCATGTGGGATCCACTCCAGAGCGGTCTGCGCAAAACAGTGAATAGGCTCCAATCGATATGGCAAGCTGCATGCAAGGGGCAGGGGAGGGTGATGCTGGACAATGACAATGCACCATTAACGCTTTGCCGTCGACAGCCTGCCCTGGAATAAAACACCTCAGTGATGTATGGCGGAACAATGTGATGGTGTCATTCAGACAATAAATGGCATTAACTCCCTGGGACGCCGCAGCTCTGCCTTCCTCCCCTGCCAGATGATGGAGGCGTCTCTTCAACTGGGTTGCCGAACAAAATGTGCACCCTACTAGCTGTTGGCTGTCAAAGTGAATAGCTTCTCTGAGGCCTGAGCTCCTGCTTCCCTGTCATTTTAAGGCTCCTATGTATATTCATGTTTAATTTTAAAGGAAAACACAGCACTGATGGAAGTGCCCTGCTGACAGCCCTGGCATTGACTCCCTGGGACGCTGCAGCTCTGCCTTCCTCCCTTGCCAGATGATGGAGGTGTGTCTTCAACTGGGTTGCCGAACAAAATGTGCACCCTGTTGAGTCTGTTTATCCATACAGAGTAGGGACGGCTCTGGCAGAAGTTGTTAGAGCTTTCCCCAAAGCACACAAACCGCATACCCCCAGTGTACTCCACTGTCCTATTTGAATACCCTCTTCGCAAGGTGAGAGGGGAGTTTGATCACCATGGCCCATCCAGGACCTGGCCCCCTCTACTGAGACTGGGAACAATCAGGCCAGTTAGTGCCAACTGCAATGTTAGATTTTGCTATAGTGACATAAACAGGACCCCAGGAGGAACCAGTGTGTGACTCCTGTTACCAGCACTTGTCACAAGTCATTGCAAACAGTCCATCAGATGGAGAAGCTTTCCAGCCACTCTCAACCATGCTCCCAAGGGAGACATTTATTCTTGGTGGAAATTGGTTTCAGAAGAATCCAGGCCATCAGCAGAATGCAGGCTCTGGGTAAAGAATACAGGTTGGTCCCAAGAGGTGTGAGAGCAGGATCTTCTATCCACAGAGGAGTGGTGCCAGGCCACCCACAAGGATGACTTTATTCATTCCTCTAACGCAGCACACCTGCCGTAGTCTTTCCAACTGAGCCGGGTCCAAGGTGCCGATGGCACAGATGTGAGATGAAAGAGTAAGGGAAGGGAGCATTAACTAAATGCTCCTCTGCCGATACTTAGGAAAGGCAATTGGGTTATCCATCAGTTATTGGGCAAACCACCTCTGACATCACCGTGGTGACAGCTTCCGCCCTCCCGTTGTGCTGAACTCAGTGTTACAAAAATGAAACAGAACAGTAGTGGTGTAAGGAAAGTGACCTCATTGTAGCTATTGGGCCCAACTTCAGACGCGTGAGGGAGTTTGGTTTCATTCACCTTCTGAACATGAGGGTTCCGAATGGACTATTCTTAGAGGGCCCATTGCCCCTTGCCAACTGCATGCTGCATATTCTCGTAGCCAGGCTGGCATTTGGGTTTTAGGTCCCTCTACTCATCATCTCTACATATGTGTTTGATATTATTTATATTACAGAAGCATCTGGAGGCTGCACCTGAGACCAGGGTATCATTGCTCTAGGTCAGAGGTCAGCAACCTTTCAGCAGTGCTGTGCCGAGTCTTCATGTATACATGCTAATTTAAGGCTTCGCGTGCCGGTAATACATTTTAACATTTTTTAGAAGGTCTCTTTCTAAGTCCATAATATATAACCAAACTACTGTTTATACAAGGTTTTCAAAACGTTTCAGAAGCTTTATTTTGGTGATGGGCTGAGTGTCTCTGCCCGCCCCCGCTCTGGGGTTTCAGCTGCCGGCTCCTGACAGCTGGGGTCTTAGCCTGCTGCTGGCCTGGGGAAAGGAACCCCGGGCCAGCAGCGGGCGCTGAGTAGGACCAGTGGTGGGACCCCGGCTGGCAAGGGGCCAGCAGTGGGAACCCCAGAGTGGCGGCGGGCTGAGCTGCTCAGCCTGCTCTGCATGCCATCAAAAATCGGCTTGCGTGCCACCTTTGGCACGCATGCCGTAGGTTGCTGACCCCTGCTCTAGGTGCTGTATGTACATATAGTAAGAGACAGCCCCTGCCCTAAAGAGCTCACAATTTCAGTAGATATGACAGAGACAGGGTGGGAGAAAGGAAATCATATTAGCCTCATTTCACCAATGGGGAATCGAGGCAAGGAGAGATTAAGTGAGGTGGCCAAGTGACAAAGTTGGGAATTGAACCCAAATCTTCTAAATCCCTGTCCTGTACTTTAATTCCATGACTTTGCCCCTCTTATTCTCTATTCTTCGATGTCTGAGGGGCTTTTTACATTTTAATATTTCATGGGTTTCATTTTTTCCAAAGTTCACCTCTATAAGGATCAACCCTGTAGGTTGCAGGGACCTGCTACCTATTAACTTTGACCTTCAGCAGGTTCGATTATGCTGACGCTGTAAGGGTTAAACAGCTGTCACTGGAGTTACAGGTTTTTATTTGGCTTTTGCTACCGGCATTCACTTACTGACACAACTAGCCTCTCGCTGCCTTTATTAGTGCAGTTGGTGGGCAACGTTCCAAGTCGATTAATGTTGTTGTTTCATTTCTTAGCCCCATAAAAGCACAAAATTTAAAGAAATGTGTAAGGCAAGGAAGTTTGCCATAGAACCATGGCAGAGACAGAGAGTAATTAGATCAGCGAGAGCCACTGAAATCCCATCTGTTAAGCATGTTCCATTTATTTCTTTGCTTCAAGGAATATTATTAGCTTTAATATTGGGGTGTGGAGGGAGAAGAAAGCACAATAGATTTTTATGTTAGTGCTTCTCAGATGCATCTGAATAGGTGGAACTGCTAACAGCCTATCTGTGTCCAGGCAGCTGTGGTCTAGTTAGATATTATGTGTCAAGCAGGGATTGGTCTGGGTGATATGAGGATGGGAGATCTACAGGTAGGACCCATATGCTACAGGAAGTGATGCTGGGGATGGCTCAACATCATTTCCCAGGGGAATCAGCGCCCAGAACTTGAAGCAAAAGTCTGAAGGTGTGACCCAAGTAAACCCACTAAAGGTCTGTGTGAATCCCTGTGAGCCAAACCTGCTGAGCTCTGTGTGGCTGTAACATACAGGATGGCTATAGGATACCAAAGAATGATGAGTCTGAGATATGCCGTGTTCACAGGGTTTATCATCATTATGGCAGGAACCAAAATGCATTCGGGACTGTGTTAGTCATTGTAGAGACACAGACATTCCCTACACTGAACAGGATATTGACAAGATAGATTAATGGATGGTATGGAACCAGAGGCCCAGAGATGTGAAGCAACTTTCCTAAGGCCAGTGATGCATGTGGGAATACAACCCTCCAGGTCTCTTGATGCCTATGTGAGTGTCCTGGGCACTGCCCCACCCTGTCAGCTTCCCTGCCTGATAACCAGCAGGGAGGCTGAGAAAAATGAGCAGGGAAAGGCAAAAGGTCTTTCACTTTGCTCAACTGTTGTGAGAACAGTCAGGAGGCTCAGTGAGCCGCCAGGTCTCAAACAGACAGATTTTACTGGTTCTGTCATTTTGCTGGCTAAATAGCCTGGAGGGACAGCAACAATGGTCAAATTATTGACTGTAAATTAAAGTAAAAATAAAGTACTGGAATCACTGAGGCAGTAAAAGAAGCATCTGGAGGTCAGTCTGAAACCTGCCCACCCCATGGGACAGGCTTAATGTGTGGGTGCTGGGTGGTGTCGGTGACCTGGGATATAGAAGAGGTCAAGCTAAGTGATCTGGTTGTCTCTTCTGGCCTTAAGCTCTGATTCTGTGACTAGGAAAATCCTCCCTCTGTGCTGGCTTTTATTGGTCACATGACATCAGTTGGCCAAGAAGGATGAGAGACATCTTACATAGCATTGTAGTTCCCTCCCAGGAATGAAATAATGATATCTATGAGTAAGGAACCTGATTTTCTCAAGTCTTCTCATTCAGAGCTGTTTGAAATAGTCATACTGTCATGTGTTGTGCTCCCATCATGTCACAAGCTAAGCGATATCCAGCTCTAGATCACTGCGTGGATGAAAGATTTCGCAGGTATTAATTGGGTGTATGGTGGTCATGCAGTAAGGGACCCAGGTGGCACTCCACCTGCTGTCTCAGTATTGAAGTTCTTCTCCAGAAGCATGTTGTGTTGCTAGAGAGAGGATGAAAGTTTGGTCTCGTAGCTAGGTGCTGGACTGGCTGCCTCTGCCACAGATCTCTGTGTGACCTGAGGCAAGTCACTTAATCTCTCAGGGCTTCTGTTTCTCATTTGTAAATGGGGCTGGCTAAGGATACTTTTTTTTTCTCCTATCCTTTGTCTTGCCTATTTAGATTACAAACTCTTCAGTGATGGTGTACACTGCCTGGTGCAAGGGACTTGGATCTCATTTGGGGCCTATAATTGCAGCTGTAATATAACAACAGAGGTGCTGTCTTTTGGATGATGCATAAAACCAAGGTATTGAGCATGTGTGGTCATTAAAGATCCCATGGCTCTTTTCATAACACTAAAGATGTTCCAGAACTTTAGTCTAATTCTGATTTAGGTAATTACATTCTGCTGTCCTAAATCCTCCTGGTGTTTCCATTAGAAAGGTGTTTGTCACTTCCTGTCCTATACCGCAGTGTGTTGCTGATCAGTAGCCACATTTCATTCCAGAAGTGGCTGCATTCCACTTTGGGATTCTGTGGCCCCTCTGCGTTGTTTGCATATCAATGTCAGTGCTTTGGGATCCTTTGGGGACAGCAGGTGCTACCTGCACGAAAGAGCAGTTTTATTAACCGTGGAAGAAATGCAGCAATCTGAGGACTTTCGGTCCAGGGACTTAACCTGTCAGCCCCAGACTTTCATTTTTTTCGAAAACAATTTATAATTGTTTTAAAAAAATCTCTATACATCTCAGATTCCATGGCTCATTCAGTCCTGGGGCCTCTCCTGCAACTGTCAACAAAAGGACCTGTTGTGATGGCTGTTGACTCATACAGACACTGAACTCAATGGACCAACACTGATTTACACCAGGTGAGGGACTGGACCTTGGGGATTACCAGCCTCTGGTTTCAGACTAGTGGTGTAGAGGAAAGTGGTTCTATATTCCCCATAATACCACCCCTGAGTCACATCCCTTCCTTCTCAATATACATAAGCTGATTTCTATCTCAGTTGTCATCAACTTAAATAATCTGATTTTGAGGGCAGAAGGAGATAATGACTCAAAGCTGATGGGGAGGAGCGAAGGAGGGATTTGTTGTTTAATATTCTTTATCTCGTCTTCCTGTGGCATCATATTATATTTCCGAATCCATGGTAGCAGTGGATAATTGGCTATAAAACCAAGAATGAGTGAGGAATTCATGGTGCCTTTAAGCCCTTGGTTTGGGGAGGGGAATTATTGAGTAGCAATTTTAATATGCTGCAGTAGCCAGCAAAGGTGAGAATGACTCTGACAAATCTGTAATCCTTTGATATTGGCTCATGGCAATAGGTGCCAGCTCTTTAATGTTCATGGACATGTAAATTGTGGAATTGGTTCTCTTACCATTGAAGGACAAAGACTTTTTTTTAAAGTGTCATTTTAACTATGAGGTGCTTATATCAAAATGTTTAACATTGACATTTTACATTAAAGTGATGTTTTTAAGATTTAGATTGCGAATTTGAGGCAGTAACTTTCAGTTCATCTGAGTTGAAGTGCCGGGGCTTAGTAGTGAATCAAAGAGCTCGCTAAGCAACCTTGGCCTTGGCTATCTCAGGCTACGTCTACACTGCACGATTATTTCGAATTAGCTTAAACCGATATTACAAAACAGATCTAATAAAATTGGTTTAGCGCGTCCACAGTGGGATCACGAAATCGATTGCTTGCATCCATGGTCCAACAAGCTACATCGATTAGGAGCGGATGCACTGTGGGTCGCTGTCCTACAGTATGCCCATAAGTCCGCACTTCCGTGTGTTGAGCAGCACAGTGCCTGATGGGGCATGAAAACATTGCCCGGGTGGTGTGGGTACAGCCTCAACCCTCCTTTGTGAAGGCAGCCAGACAACCCTTTTGGGCCTTTTTCCCTGGGAGTGCAGTTGAGCCACAGCGACTAGCACAGCAATATGGACCTGGAGATCAACAAACGGTATCCTGACCGTATTCAACACTCGCGTACTCCGTGCTGACTATACTGAACCAATGAGAACTGGCAAAGGAGGAGGAGATGGAGGAGGCAAGCTATTGCTGAAGCGGCGAGGACAGCCGATGAACGAGATGGAGGCAGAATTCTCCATAACCGCTGGCCCCAGCGTTTTGGCGCACTGGCTAACTAACGGGATCTTCTACCATATGAACGCCGATTTGCACCAGGGAAAAACACAAGCACAGACTGTGCGGACCGCATCTTGTCTTTAAGACGGTGGTGGACATTCGCCAGTGGCTGTGAAAACTCGCATGCCGTAAGACACTTTCTTAGAACTTTGTGACATGCTTGCCCACCTTGCCTGAACTCGCCCCATAATAACAGACATAGAGCAGGCCTCACAGTGGAGCAAGCGCAGTGGCAATAGCCCTCGGAACTTGCAACGCCAACCATGCTACCGTCAGTCAGGATCATATTTAGATGGGCATCTACTTGTTGGGGCTCATGATGCCAAGAGCAAAAGCAATTCGCTTAAGCTGCTGTACGAAGAGGTTTTACTCTGGGAATATTCGTGCAGGTATAGGGATCTGGCTTTGCTGCAATGGGTTTTCCGAACTGTTAGTGAGCCGATAGATGAAACCATATGCCCTTAATCTTGGCCCCAGAAGCGGCAGGGTAGCCCCCAGTAGCGTGAACCGCAATATGGGTAGTTTCAGGGCGCTGCAAGCACTGGTGACCACTAAGGGATTCGTTACCCACATCTCCAGGTGGGATGCCAGAAGTGGCTTCATGTAGTCGCGTCTTCAGCGAGCACTAGTCTGTTTAATAGGCTGCAGCAAGGGAGATTACTTCCCAGACCAGTAAAATACACTCGTGTGTGAATTTTCAAATCCTATAGTTTTTATTTGGGGACCCAGCCTAACCCCTTGATGCATGGCTCATTGAAGCCATACACTGCACACTGACAGTGGTCAGGAGTGTTTCAATCTACTAAGGCTGAGCAAGTGCCGATGGTGGTTAGAATGCATTGGCCATTTAAGGTCGCCTGGCGATCATTGACTTACTCGCTCAGACATCTCACCAAACCAAGTCCCGCTGTGCTATGCCTCGCCTATGCTGTGTGCTCCACCATACTTTAGTGAGATCTAAGGGGAGACATTTATGGTTGGGTGGGGAGGCCTGAGGCAGCTGAAGTACGAGCAAGGCCATGGGACAGTGGCGATTTAGAACAGCAACACTGGATGGCCGTGCGCATCAGAGAAGCTTGAAAACGAGTTTCACACGGCCAGGGTACCGGTGTGACATCTTTTGCTTCCCTCATTGATAACCCCTCTGCACTTGATGGACTTATTTCAGTGTAACAACCCACACTCCACCTTTTTGATTACCAGGTTGCGAGAAATAAATTCCAGCCTTCGTTTAAAATCATTTATTTATTCATTAAATTAATTAAGCATCTGTTTAAAAATCATGTGTTTTTTCTTAACTACTTTCCCTGTACAGAACCCACCCCCCTTTGTCGATGTATTATTATCAAAGGAACTATTAAAAAAAAGGCAGAAATTAGGAGTATCCCTGCGCCTGTGCTGTTGGATAGGGGGGGGAAAGGAGGCCATTAGCACATTGTAAGCGTAATTACCGCCTTTAACTTGACCTCGTCAGGCGGGGTGGAGGAGTAGGCCGTGAGAAAACCTTCCCCCAGCACGGCGTCTTACACATCTGGGTGAGGGAGATATGGGACGTTGGGCTTTGCAGGGAGGTCTATACAGGGCTATCAGCGGCAAGTCTCGTCCACGCGTCTTGCTCTTCCTGAAGATCCACCATTTGCGTTGGGATATTCAGTTGAGCACTTGCAGCGAATCCAAGCGTTGCGATCTCTGCCAACGCTGGTCCTGCCTAGCTTCGTGTAGATCATCACTGTCTTGTTGTGTCCATCTTTTCCTGTAATTCTTTTGGCCATCACATCCTTCATGCATCGGTTATCCTTCTTCTTCCATTTGCGTTGTCTGTGGTCAGACAATGTTCTGTGAACATTTCATCTCGCTGTCTTCTTTTCCTCCGCCGTATCAGAGCACGCCGCTCCGGCGTGATGGGTAGCGACTGCAGAGAATGTGCAGCTGCTATGGGGAATGGCAAACCATCGGTGATAATTGTGGAGAGATACCTTTTACGTAGCAATGCTAGTGACTGTCTTTCACCATAGAATCACTTATCCGACGGCGGACAAGAGCACATGTGATACAATCTAATACAGGGTCGGCATTTTGTTATCGTTTAAAATATATTATGTGTCTGTGTGACTGGTTTGTGCACACACACAACGCAGGTAGCGGCAACAAGCCGACATCCACGCGTGAATGGTAGTAAGGCTAAAAGTTTGACTTCTCCGCTGTTCATATCAACAGTGAGTCTACCATAATGCTTGCCTCCTTGTTAAGAGGAACATGTCAAGCCCGAAACCCCTCTTTCACATCACCAACAGCGCATGCTCTATCATATACGATCGCTGCTGAGTGGATCACCCTACTCACCCCCCGCAACGCGTGCTGGATGAGCTGGAAAAATCCTCTTGGCAGAAACCTGAAAACTCGTGTATCCTCTGCCATCCCTGCCCGCTCCTGGCCAGTAAGAATCGCATGTCTGCCCCATATACATTCCGATTTTTAAAGGTAACAATGATGAACTTTCTCTGACAACACGCAGGGAGGGAGATGCGTGTTCTGCAGTGCTGCGAGTGCAT